>NC_091320.1:16047771-16130271 GCF_038502225.1 Cherax quadricarinatus
GATACTTGTGGGTTTCTCATTACTTGTCGAGTACGCAAGGAGTAACGACATTCAGGTTGATTATCTAACTGAGTATCTGAGGTAGAGGGTACAGAGTCAGGAGGATTTTCAGCATCTGTCACATTAGTCTGGGTAGCAATATCATCAACATCGCATACTAATTTCATATGATCTAAATGCGATTCTTTGTACTTACCAGTACTAATTTCTCTAACCTTATACTTATTACCAGAGATATGTTCAACAACTCGATAAGGTCCGACAAACTTTTGATCGAGCTTAGGCATTTCGGATGTTTTGTTGAAATTTGTCAGCATTACTCTTGAACCTACTTTTACTTTTGATGGCTTAGCACAGCTATTAGTTACTCTAGTAAATTCTGCTGTTGATTTATGAAGTGTTTCACGGATTCTTCTAAAAACACTCTGAGCCATGCTGGTACGAGTTGCTACGAAATCATCAGGGTTGTAATTAGGTTTTGGAGTGGAATATAACAACTCATAGGGTAAACACTTGTCTACACCATACAATGCATAATGTGGAGTATCACCTATGGAAGCATTGTAAGCAGAATTTATGACACATTGGACATCTGGTATGACTTCATCCCAAGTTTCACTATTGGGGTTGATAGTGGCTCTCAGGACATCAAGTACTTTCTTATTGGTTCGTTCGGCTAACCCATTGCTGGCAGGATGATGAGGAACAATGGTGGATTTAGAGATCTTGTATAAAGTACACAAATTTTCAAGAATCTCATTAGAGAATTCACCTCCATTATCTGTTACTAAGGACTTTGGGGTGGTATGCCTGCAGATAATGCATTCTTTAAACGCTTTAGCTACTGTCTCTGCAGTCTTATCTGCAATAGGAACTAACTCACAATATCTGGGGAAATGGTCTACCATAACACACAGATGTTTGTTACCTTGAAGGGAACATTTAAAATTGGTTAACAAGTCAAGGGCAACTCTTTCCCACGGTTCGCTAGTGGTTGGGTACACTTGGATTGGATTAGGACCATTGACATTTCCTAACATACATTTCTTAACATACTTGGAAATGTCAGTATTTCATTCTGGCTTGTTTCACAGAACGATCCATACCAGGGTGTGCAACACCTGGTGCATCATGAACTAGCTGTAGAGCTACGTTCACTAGTGACTGTGGAATTACTAACTGGTAAACTCTTCTACTTGGAGTACCCAACTCGGCTGTTCGATACAGTAATTCTTGGCTCATTACAAAGTCACTAATGGGTGCTGGTGGCTTCACAGTAAGAATAAGATCTTCCTGGAGCAGGAATCGAATCACCAGAACACAAGGGATCGGTTCTTTCTTACTGGAGGAATGAACAAACTCGGTGGAGTGGATGACTCTCCCAGGTTGAAAAAAATTAACGCTATAACACGCAATAAGAGCAAGGGAGAACGAATCTACTATCTCAAACTGCAAGCACAGGAGAAAATAAATGAACACAGTCAACAATGCTGATATTCAATCTGAGTCGCACACAGTGACACGAGGTTTCAGCTATAAAGAAACTTCACTTACAAACGTTAATAACACGTGAAAGTTACTCGAGAAATAACTTCTTACAATGCACTGATTACTATCAACTAGGATGGGATCACAATCTGAAACACAAGGGACAACAACAACACTCAAGTGAGCACACTAGCCACAGAAACGTCTTTCTGCAACGGCTTGTGGCATCAGCAAGAGATGGCATAACTCGTTGCAAGTAAAGTTCTTCTCAAAGCGTCCCCTGGGAAGGAACGAGTACTTGAACAAGTCGCCATCGCAAGGATAGTAGTCTCAGCACTATCCTGCGTGCATGATATTGTGGCTGGAGTCCAGACAGGAGTGACAGTATTACTAGTGCCTGATCGCTCGGCTACATTAATAAGTAATTCATGGATCTATAGGAACTTAATCTGAACTTCACATTTCGCAGCACTTTAACAAATCTCAGATACAAGCTGTGAGAACAAACACATTGCTCAGGGGCTAGGTATTGTCTTTCAGTAAGTAAGGGAATATTGGTACTGTGGACTGATTCATATTGACTTTGACTGGCATGATACACTAAGTGAAAGTTCAAAAGTGACTGGGACATCTTCTCAGGGAACTTACTCAAGTGTGTAAGGCAAGAAAAAATAGAAAGAATGACACAATAAGCTTAAACGGGAAGAAAATGCTTAACGATTCTGCATAAGTAATTAAAAAATGTCAGGTCACACAGTAAGCAAAGAACTCACACAAGAAAAATACTCAACTTAACAAATAACATTTTGAAAATCAAGAGAACTTGTACTTTACTCAAATCTGATTTGCTCAACTTTTACTTTAAATTGAATGAATGGCACAGTGAGTTGTCTTTACTTTCAATGCAATAGGGAAACACACAATAAAATGATAAAATGGACTCAATAAAGCTTGTGCAAAAATAAAACAATCTGGGACACAATTTGCTGAAATAAAATAAAATGGCACACAAAGAATAAAATATTATGCACAGAACAGAGCATATGAAACTGAACTGAAATAAACTGTAGCAATATTGCAAATGACAATTGCTAATTAAAAAGTATTGCACAACACTGCATAAAATCTCTGCAAGAAAAACTTTAATGGCAACACAATCTTTGCACAAGAATTATTGCAAAATGAGTCAATGTGCAATCATAAAAAATTATTACACACACAAGAAAAGAAATATATCAAGGAATGAACTGATTGAACACTTTAACTCTTAACTACAACTTAAACAACACTTAACAAGCAAAAGAACAATTTACTCTAAAAGAAGAACTTAAAAATTGCACTAAGAGTGAATTTGTTCAATGAAACATGAAAAATAATAGGTGCTAAAACACAGAACAAAAAAGTTTGAACACTTACAGTGATGCAGAACACAACACATCAACATAAACACAATACTAGAATTTTCTTGCAATGAAACTTGATGTGTGAAAAATTTTGCAAAAAATGATTACTTGCTTGCACAAAATAATGGCACTATTGTCTGTGGAAATAAGACAAATTAGACACTGGCTAAATGAAAATAATATGAACACAAAAAAAAAAATGTTCAACACAGAGAACAAAAAAAAGAATACACAAATGCTGGGATGAAAGAAATATATATAACTGAGACAACACTGAGTTGTTGTTGAGAATTTTTGGCCTTACCTGCTGTGTTTAATTTATTATAAATATAAACACTTAGCTGATAAATGACAGCAAATCGTCTACACAGCCGCCCCTGCAGACGAGGTCTAGAAGCTGTCGAAACCATCACAACAGTGGGCTGTCAAGAGATACAATTTGTAAGTATAAATTGCCCCTAGGGGGTGTTATGTCAGCATATTTCATTCGATGATGGCCGACGAAATACTTACTTGTTTGGACTCAAAAGTCCAAACCTTACTGCCGATTATAGGTTGATTACAAACTCCTTGTGACTCAAGAATTGCGCAATCCCCCGATCTACAAGAAATTCGTAACATACCTTGCTCTTTGTAACGTGAGCTATGGTGTTCTCAACACCTTCGACAGATATCGGTGACTTGATAGAAGCTGAAGTGTCCTTGGATGTCCACGTCTTCCATAGTCTAGGAAACGCACACTGGTACACTATGTTCCACAAGATTTGTCTTTATTGTTCACAATGTATCACAAGAGAAGCTGATCACACTTCTCTAAGTGTTTGTGTTAGAGACACTTTGTTCACACTAACGCACGGATCAGTGTTCTTTGTTGGTTATCCTGGCGTCAGTGTCACTCGTAGTAGAGTCAAAGATAGTCTGCCAGATGCTACAGCGCTCCATGCAGTCACTGCCCCCAGCACAAAAAAAAAACGCTGACCTAGTACCTTGCATCCTTGTCACCTCCTCGATGAAGCAAAGCAGAATGTTTGTTTCTTGCTGTCTTAATCATAGACAACAATGTACAATATCTTTACTATGGTAATAAAGTGGGAGCAGGATTTTCCTTAATTGTCCTGCTAAATAAGAGATGTACTGTCTCTTATAAAATACAATAAAATACAATTTGCAACACTGCTGCAAGGAGCAGAGATCACTTGATTACGTGGCATAGCATCTGTGATCAATTACTCACTCTAGCAGTAAACAAGACGCTCGCCCCCTCTGAGTGGCCCCTCAGGGCTGAAAGGGCTGAAGGGGGCTGAAGGGGGCTGATACCCCCCTCCTGGAGAAAATTTCTCCACACTGGGGGGCGGCGGAGGTTCGCTGCAGGTGAACTATTCATCACTTAACATTAATTTAATTTTCTCCCTCGCCACCACTGCTGCTTGTCTTTTCTGAACAGCTTTAGTCTGTGTGGTTTCTGGAGAATCACTAATTTTGTTTTCAACACTGTGTAATTCTAACGGCACTAGTTTATTTATTGTCCGCTTATTCACTACACCTTTGCTCAAAACATCAACTGTCCTGATGATTCCATTTGCATCAGGATATATGGTCACAATTTTTCCAAGTGGCCATTGGGACCTCGGACCATCATTGTCGATAATCACTATGTCACCAGGTCTTAAGGACTTATGATTTTCAGGAACACCAGCTCCATAGAAGTGTTCTCTCAATGAGGTGAGATAGTCTTCTCGCCAAATTTTCTCCCAATGTTCAATCACTTTATTAAGGTGTTTGAATTTACGTCTGAGTTGCTCAGGTTCGAAATAAGTAGGATCCTCTATGATTTCTTTATCATTCATGGGAGGAACAGGTTCGAGCCTTCTGCCATGGAGTAAATGAGATGGACTTAACACTTCTAAATTGTCCAGATCATCGGTAACATAAGTTAGAGGTCTGTTGTTGACTCTATTTTCTATTTCAGTCACAACTGTACGGAATTCTTCTAAGTCTATTCTCTGACGATGAAGAGTCTTCCTTAAACAACGTTTTACAATGCCGATCATTCTTTCATAAAATCCGCCGTGCCATGGAGATTTAGGAGGAATGTATCTCCAACGACATCTGCGTTGATTCAGCATCTGTTGTACTTCTGGTTGATCAAAGATCTTGCTTATATAAGCAGCACCAGCAACAAAGTTCGTTGCATTATCTGAAATCATCAGTCTGGGACATGCCCTTCTGGCTGCAAACCTTCTGAATAATTTGATAAAGGTTTCAGCAGACATGTCAGTGGCTACTTCTAGATGTACTGCTCTAGTTGTAGCACAAGTGAACAAACAGATGTACACCTTGATGGGAACTTTGTCAACTGTTTTGGTTAAAATTATTGGTCCAGTATAATCTACACCTGTTACCTCAAATGGAGTGATATGACAAACTCTTTCAGAGGGACATGGAGGTGGACCTGGATATTGACATACTCGCATATCGTAGTGACGACAAGTAATACAGTCCTTTATTTGTTTTTTCACACTTTGTCGACCTTGAGGTATCCAGTAGGATTGTCGTATATGACAAAGTGTGTCAGCTACCCCACCATGTAACACGTTACTGTGGGCGTTTTGCACAATCAGTTTTGTTAGCCAATGATTCTTGGGGATCAATATTGGATGTATGGCTTCTTTAGGTAGTGAAGAATTATGAATTCTTCCTCGACATCTTATAATCTTTTCTGAGTCGAGATAAAGTCCTAAAGAATTAATCATAACAGGTTTCTTTGGGGATTTATCTTGTGTTTCTAGAAATTTATATTCTGTAGAGAAAACATCTTTCTGTATTAGTTTCACCCAGTATTTAATGGGTTCAAGACATTCATAATCAGGTTTTATTCTTTTAATGAATTTAAAGACAAGAGCTGTAACTCTTAAGAGTTTACCCAAAGATGAGTATTTAGATCCATCAATGACTATTTCTGTTGTGTCTGCAGTATTTACACAGCTTATTTCTGCTGTGTTCAAGCAGACTGTTTCTTCTGGCATAATGTGAGCTTTTTGCTGAGGCCAGTTATTTTCATCAGAGAGCCAGTTCGGTCCGTGGAGCCATAATTTATTATCCACAAATTTCTTGAGTGGGACACCACGTGACAACATGTCAGCTGGATTCTCTTGGGTAGAGACGTGGAGAAAGAGATAATCTCTCTGCATCTCTTTTATTTCTGCTACTCTGTTCTGTACATAGACCAACTTACTCTTATTATTTCTTAACCACTGGAGAACTGCTTCATTATCACTCCAGATCACGGTTTTCTCAATAGTGAGATGATCAAGTACTTTGTTGAGATAGACAGCTAATTTTGTACCTACATAGAGTGCTGTCAGTTCCAATTGTGGTACTGTTCTGACCTTCAAGGGTGCTACCCTGGCCTTTGAAGTAATTAGTGTACTTCCTTCAGCATTACTCATGTAAGCTACAGCGCCATAACCTCTGGTTGACGCATCACAGAACACATGTAATGTGTACTTGTTTCCCTCTTGACCTATTTGTCTGGGAAGTTTAATTTGATGAAGTTGTTTAAACTCCTTGGATATTTCATCCCATGCTTGACTCATTTCTAGAGGCAAGTTCTCATCCCATCCAATTTTGAGTTTCCATGCATCTTGCATAAGCATTTTACCTTTTATGGTAATTGGTGAGACGAGTCCTAGAGGATCAAAACATTGTGATACCTCTGACAGTAAACTACGTTTAGTGAGTGTACTGCATGATTTATTGTTTATCCTTTTGAGACTCAAAGTATCTTCCTGTGTGTTCCAGTTAAGTCCCAGCATATTGTTGCAATCAGGAATTTCAGTTTCAGGGAAATCTTCTTTGATAAGTTCCCTTAATTGCTTTGAATTTGTATTCCACATCCTTAGAGGCATGTTTGCTTCTTTCATCTCCTTGTTAGCTTCTCTGTATAAGGATTTCAAATCCTCCTCTTTATTCACAGCACCTTGAAGATTGTCCACATAGAAACTTTTCTTTAAGATTTCTTTGAAGGGACTTTCAGATTTCTTCAAATGTGTATTTAGAGTAGCTTCTAGTAAGAATGGAGAGGATGTTGCACCAAATAATACTGATTTGAAACAATAAGTTTTCACAGGACTTTGAGGATCATGTGGATTTTCAGGCCACAAGAATCGAGTATAATCTCTATCTATTTCTTGTAGTCCTACTCTCAAGAAAGCTTTGGAAATATCAGCCGTGTAGGCATATGGGTTTGTGCGAAATTTCATAAGCACGTCTCCAAGCTTCTCAGTTAGTGAGGGTCCGGTCATCAGACAGTCATTAAGACTTGCTACATCTTTATTTGCACGTGCGCTGCAATTATATACAACACGTAGTGGAGTGGTTTCAGAATCTTTTCTGACTCCATGGTGCGGGAGATAATGAGCGTTTGTCTTCAACTTATCTTCGACTATTTCCTCAATGAATTTATTGTCCAACTGTTCTTGTATGATATTATCATAGACAGTCAGTAACTCTGGATTCTTCCTGAGCTCATGTATTTGTGCTTTCATCTGTCCGAAAGCCATGCGATAATTGCTAGGCAGATGTGGTGGATTTAATTTCCATGGTAACCTAACCCAATACTGTCCATCTTTATATTTGACAGTGTCCAAATATTGGTTATAAGTCTGAGACTCTTGTGGGCTTGGTTTATTTACATCAATACCTATCGCATCTAAATCCCACAACTTATCAACTGGTTCATTCATTTCTTCCAGTAAGGATAATTTTTGCTGTGGTACATGATCAGCGGTTATTCTCGTAACTAGTACATTTTCCACTGAATCAATATCAGCTTCTTTCCCACTTTGAGAGGGAATGGGACCACATATCATGTGGCCTCCTGCTGTTTTCAGCAAGTGAACATCATGTTTACTTACTATATTTTGCACAAAACAGTGATAATAATCACTTCCAATGATTAAATCAATTGGACTAATTGTGTCCGTCTGTATGTCAGGACAGGCTAACTTGACCTTAGCTGCTTTCAGTGCTGCAACTGTTTCTTTTAATCCCTGGATCTGCACAGACTTAGGCAAATCATCTACTACCACAGCTTCTACTGTCTTTTTCCTGTTTCCTAGACCAACAGTGATTTTGGCTAGGTCATATGTCTGTTTACCAGAATTGTGGAAAAAACCAGCTATATCTAACTGTATTTTGGCATAGGGTTGTTTATTCAGTTTCTGCAACACTGATCTTCTTATGAAGGACCTTTGTGAGCCTTGATCAAATAGTGTTAGCACATTGGTTTTGTGTAATTTATTAGATAACTCAACTCGAGCTATCGGGAGAGCAGTTGCTTTAAACTTATCTCTCACATTTAATGCTGTTGCTTGTTGACTTCCTGATTCTGTGGAAGTCTGCTGCTGTTCAGCAAAAGTATTTGGGCATAATGCTGAATGATGCATACCCTTGCATTTAAAACACTTCTTCAGTGAGCATTTTCCTCCCTTGTGTTCACCTAAACACTTGATGCATCTTTTCAGCTGATGAACACGTTGTTTACGTGCCTCCATTGATGTGTATTGAATACAATACTGTGCCCAATGTGTTCCATCACAAAGTACACATTTTGGAGTACGTTTATGTGTGACAGTTTGTTTACTGTCTGTTGTATTCACAGCTTGATAAATGCCTATATGGGATTTCCCATTATGTGGTTTAGTGGGAGTAGGTATACTCTTTTTATACTGAGTTGAAGGTTTATTATCCACTGGATTTGTGGATTTTTCATCTTGTCTCGTTGCTTGCATGCATGAAACTATTGTTTGTAAACCATTGCTAATTTCTTCACAAGTGAAATAGCGTTTATTGAACATAATATTTAATCGTTCAATAGTTTGTGGTGACAACTTATCCTGTACAATACCACTGATAAACCAATCACATTGTCTTAGGTCATATTTAGCACCTAGAGATCTGAGACTATTGTCTAATGTGATTCTAAATGCCTGTAAGTCTGAATAACAATGTTTGGGTGGCTTCAAGCTTGATATTAAGACTGCATGTCTAACTCTAGCCTTGTCAGCATCAAAGTAATTGTCTGCTAAGACACGTAAGGCTAGTTGATAACTGCCTTTGACCACCGGAAATGACTTAATCAGTTCATAGGGTTCTCCCTTCACAAGACATTTAAGGTAATTGAACTTAGCAATCTCATCTATGTCAGTTCGTGAATTTACTATGGATTGAAAACCACTAATGAATTCTTCATAATTATGACCTTGGAAAATAGGTAATGACAATGTAGGTAAGCTTGGTAATGGGACACTTGTTGTTACAGGTGTAACAGGTGGTTGCTCACTAGTAGTAGGTCTCTGTGACAGAGTTTTACGGCAGATAGCCTGTACTCCTGTCCACCTTAATTGTTGATCACTAAAAGTATCCAAAACATTTTTAATTTCATCTTCAGATGGATCTGATTCAAGAAATTTATTTTCATAATGTGTATAGTCTGAATTAATTATTTCCAGACGCTGTGTAAATAATCCAAACTTGACCTCAAGATCATCAAAATCTATGTTTGTATCTTGAGTTAATCCTAGACAGACTGAAATTAGATTTTCTAATTGTGTAATCTTAGTCTGTAAAGACTGAAACTGAGTTTTCAAACAAGCCATTTTAATGGTATACTGAAAATTCTAGCACCACACTTAGAGTGTTTATAAAACACTGTACTGCTATAGACAGCTGAGTTTTTGTTATGCTTAAGTCAGCAATAATCGAGTCAGACACTACTGACCCACTAAGCTTAACCTCAGGGTCAATGACCATGAAGGGTACAGGGTACATGTGTCTGGTGTTTATGGCTTAGAGTTTTGCTGTGTCAGCCTGCCCATGATGATTAATCGTAAATAACGATGTTATACACTTCATTCACTATACACTATAAATGTCACTGTATAACTGTAAATCACACGTTAATATTACTTACACATATATAAATTTCACTGTTAATATATATTTGAAAGCTTACACTTTATATATAAGTTCCTTTAATATAACAGGTAGACCTATAAGAAACAAACTTTAACACAATCTTGTCTCTTAATTTCTGTCTATAAACATTATAAACACTGTGTATATATATACACTCAGACAAACAACATCACTTGGGTGTTGTCTTAATCAGCGATTTCAAGATTGGAGCAGTTGATGGAGGGTGCAGGATACCATCCCCCGTCTTCTTGTTGGGTGAGTCACCCAGCTCCCGTTTTCGTTGGGTGAACGCTGGGTGAGCGCCCGTTTTCTTTTGGCTGCCCATTCTCTGTGATTGAGTCTGGAGGGACTCATTTATACTGATTTATATTGTAAAACACTAGTTTTACAGCTTTTTTCGAAGGACCTTGGCTCATAGGTTATTTGTACACTGTAGTACAACATATTTGGACCACAGTGTGGTCTTTATCCGGTTCGAGCACGACCAAAACTCTGTTGAGAATTTTTGGCCTTACCTGCTGTGTTTAATTTATTATAAATATAAACACTTAGCTGATAAATGACAGCAAATCGTCTACACAGCCGCCCCTGCAGACGAGGTCTAGAAGCTGTCGAAACCATCACAACAGTGGGCTGTCAAGAGATACAATTTGTAAGTATAAATTGCCCCTAGGGGGTGTTATGTCAGCATATTTCATTCGATGATGGCCGACGAAATACTTACTTGTTTGGACTCAAAAGTCCACACCTTACTGCCGATTATAGGTTGATTACAAACTCCTTGTGACTCAAGAATTGCGCAATCCCCCGATCTACAAGAAATTCGTAACATACCTTGCTCTTTGTAACGTGAGCTATGGTGTTCTCAACACCTTCGACAGATATCGGTGACTTGATAGAAGCTGAAGTGTCCTTGGATGTCCACGTCTTCCATAGTCTAGGAAACGCACACTGGTACACTATGTTCCACAAGATTTGTCTTTATTGTTCACAATGTATCACAAGAGAAGCTGATCACACTTCTCTAAGTGTTTGTGTTAGAGACACTTTGTTCACACTAACGCACGGATCAGTGTTCTTTGTTGGTTATCCTGGCGTCAGTGTCACTCGTAGTAGAGTCAAAGATAGTCTGCCAGACAGACGCTACAGCGCTCCATGCAGTCACTGCCCCCAGCACAAAAAAAAAACGCTGACCTAGTACCTTGCATCCTTGTCACCTCCTCGATGAAGCAAAGCAGAATGTTTGTTTCTTGCTGTCTTAATCATAGACAACAATGTACAATATCTTTACTATGGTAATAAAGTGGGAGCAGGATTTTCCTTAATTGTCCTGCTAAATAAGAGATGTACTGTCTCTTATAAAATACAATAAAATACAATTTGCAACACCGCTGCAAGGAGCAGAGATCACTTGATTACGTGGCATAGCATCTGTGATCAATTACTCACTCTAGCAGTAAACAAGACGCTCGCCCCCTCTGAGTGGCCCCTCAGGGCTGAAAGGGCTGAAGGGGGCTGAAGGGGGCTGATACCCCCCTCCTGGAGAAAATTTCTCCACAGTTGTGATGCAGAATATAACTAAATAAATTACTGAATTACTCCACTGAATCACTGAGAGCACTATGTGATTCTGAAGTGTAAACACAAGTTCTATACTGCTCATATGTTGCACACACAAGAAAAAACACTAGGTACTCACTTCAAGTGTATAAAAAGACACACAACACAACAGACATAAGATAATGCACGGAAATTAACACAGAATTAAGGAGATTATCAAATTATTGCAAACAAACACTGAGTCTAATCGAGAGTCACTGAATGTCACTAAGAAAATCACTGGAACACAAAAGAAATGTCTCTATGAAAAAAATTATTAATTATCGCTGTAACGACTTGGTGTAGAATGAGGTAGATGGTAGTGGAGAGTAGAGGATTGTTTATGTCGTCTTGCTGCTGTCCTCTGCACACGTGATCGTAGAATTGCGCTTACATCGACGACAGACATACACAGGAGGCTTTCAACGGTGGCACGAAACACACTCTAGCTCTTGACCCTCTATGTGGTCCTTAAAATATGGTGCTACAACCCTTAGTAGTGTGCCAAAACACTGGTAGAGGTTGGGTGAGTACCACAACACAGTGATAGTGGTTGGGTTTGTGGGTAAACAGGGCTAAGACTGGGCAATGGTGAGACACACGTGGTGAGTGGTTGGGCCTATGGGTTGTATGGTGTAAGCCTCACTGAGGACAGCCACACTGCCGCGAAGATATTCTAAGCTGGCTAGCTTAAAATACACCCACGAAATACCACAACACCACAAGGATGAAAAAGAGCACTCAGAATTGCTTGGAGCTTGAATCACAAGTGATGAAGACTACTCACGTGGCTTGCTTGAGTACTGAGGTAAGACACCTGGGTTAGTTGCTAGCTGGCTTATCTTAACCCTTCACACAGAATAGCTTGATAACTTCACACGATGATCACAGCAGGGGTGGAAGCTGGCTTGGCAGGCAAAGGAACTGGATGGAGTAGACTAGGCTCGACTGGGCTCCCTCACCACAGACTGGAAGCTGGCTTATTTTGCAAACTCGGGTCAACCCCTCAGGAGTGATGCAAATAAGCAGATAAACACTAATACAAAGAGACTGAACAGTGAATGGTGTAGAAGCTGGTAGGAGCTTGAGAGAGTAGCTGACTTGAGGTAGCTGGCTGGTGTTAACCTTCTCGGTAGGCCTACTCACAAGATGGCAGGGCCGGTCGAAATTTATCTCCAGAAATCGCTGTAATCGTCAGAATTACAGGCCCTCCGCTGGCACCATTTATCGTAGGGGTTCTTAAATGGAGATATCGAGGGTTGAAGGTAGACACACTTGTTGGATGGTAACATATATTGTCAGACTGTGATGATGGGAAATGGAGCCCAGCCTTGCCGTGTTCTAGCCTGGATGATCTACCGCTGACTGAGGCCAAGGCAGAGGTATGAACGTACACATGCGCATCCCGTGACATCACAAAAAGTCACAGGCCTAAAAGGGATCTCCTGTCTAAAGCACATGGATGATACTATATGCTATGCTATATAACACGGGGATCAGTAACTATGCTGACACCTCACTAAGGTACCGAAACGCTGTTCTCTGTGTGTGTGTGTGTGTGTGTGTGTGTGTGTGTGTGTGTGTGTGTGTGTGTGTGTGTGTGTGTGTGTGTATGTATGTGTGTGTGTGTGTGTGTGTGTGTGTGTGTCTGAGTGTGTGTATGTGTGTGTGTCTGAGTGTGTGTGTATGTGTGTGTCAGCATAGTGGCTGATCCCTGTGTTGTATAGCATATCATAGTATCATCCATGTGCTTTATATAGAAGACCCCTTAGGCCTGTGACTGTATGACGTCACGGGATGCAGCTTGAGTGTGAGGCGAGCTACCTCGGCCTCAGTCAGCGCATAGACATCCAGCTAGGCAGTGACAAGGCAGAGGCTGGGCTCCATCTCCCATTACCAGAGTCTGACAATATATCGTTACCATCCAACAAGTGTGTCTACCTTCAACCCTCGATATCTCCTTTTAAGAACCCCTACGATGTGTGTGTGTGTACTCACCTATTTGTACTCACCTATTTGTGGTTGCAGGGGTCGAGTCACAGCTCCTGGCCCCGCCTCTTCGCTGATTGCTACTAGGTCCTCTCTCTCCCTGCCCCATGAGCTCTATCATACCTCGCCTTAAAACTATGTATGGTTCCTGCCTCCACCACATCACTTTCTAGGCTATTCCATGGCCTGACTACTCTATGACTGAAGAAATACTTCCTAACATCCCTTTGATTCATCTGAGTCTTCAACTTCCAATTGTGACCTCTTGTGTCTGTGTCCCATCCCTGGAACATCCCGTCTTTGTCCACCTCGTCTATTCCGCGCAGTATTTTATATGTCGTTATCATGTCTCCCCTGACCCTCCTGGCCTCCAGTGTCGTCAGGCCGATTTCCCTCAACCTTTCTTCATAGGACAACCCCCGTAGCTCTGGGACTAGTCTTGTTGCAAACCTTTGCACTTTCTCTAATTTCTTGACGTGCTTGACTAGGTGTGGATTCCAAACTGGTGCTGCATACTCCAGTATGGGCCTGACGTAGATGGTGTACAGAGTCTTAAACGAATCCTTACTGAGGTATCGGAACGCTATCCGTAGGTTTGCCAGGCGCCCGTATGCTGCAGCAGTTATCTGATTGATGTGCGCCTCAGGAGATATGCTCGGTGTTATACTCACCCCCAGATCTTTTTCCTTGAGTGAGGTTTGCAGTCTTTGGCCATCTAAACTATATTGTGTCTGCGGTCTTCTTTGCCCTTCCCCAATCTTCATGACTTTGCATTTGGCAGGGTTAAATTCAAGGAGCCAGTTGCTGGACCAGGCTTGTAGCCTGTCCAGATCTCTTTGTAGTCCTGCCTGATCCTCGTCCGATTCGATTCTTCTCATTAACTTCACATCGTCTGCAAACAAGGACACTTCTGAGTCTATCCCTTCCGTTATGTCGTTCACGTATACCAAGAACAGCACAGGTCCTAGGACTGACCCCTGTGGAACCCCGCTTGTCACAGGCGCCCACTCTGACACCTCGTCGCGTACCATGACTCGTTGTTTCCTCCCTGTCAGATATTCTCTGATCCATTGCAGTGCCTTTCCTGTTATGTGTGCCTGGTCCTCTAGCTTTTGCAGTAACCTCTTGTGAGGAACTGTGTCGAAAGCCTTCTTGCAGTCCAAAAATACGCAGTCGATCCACCCCTCTCTCTCTTGTCTTACTTCTGTCACCTTGTCATAAAACTCTAGTAGGTTTGTGACACAGGATTTTCCTTCCCTGAAACCGTGCTGGTTGTCAATTATACACTTGTTTCTTTCCAGGTGCCCCACCACTCTCCTCCTGATGATCTTCTCCATGACCTTGCATACTATACACGTTAGAGATACAGGTCTGTAGTTTAGAGCCTCATGTCTGTCTCCCTTTTTAAAAATTGGGACTACATTTGCCATTTTCCATACCTCAGGGAGTTGCCCAGTTTCAAATGATGTGTTGAAGATCTTTGTTAATGGCTCACACAATATCTCTGCTCCCTCTTTAAGGACCCATGGAGAGATGTTGTCTGGTCCCACCGCCTTTGAGGTGTCAAGTTCGCATAGCAGCTTCTTCACCTCCTCCTTGGTTATATGTACCTCATCCAGCACTTGCTGGTGTGCCCCCCTGTTCTGATTTCTTGGAGTCCTACTGGTTTCCACTGTAAATACCTCTTTAAATCTTGTGTTGAGCTCCTGACATACCTCTCGGTCGTTTCTTGTGAATTCCCCATCACCCTTCCTCAGTCTGATTACCTGGTCCTTGACTGTTGTTTTCCTCCTGATGTGGCTGTACAACAGCTTCGGGTCAGTCTTTACTTTTGATGCTATGTCATTTTCATATTGTCTCTGAGCCTCCCTTCTTATCTGTGCATATTCGTTTCTGGCTCTTCGGCTGATTTCTTTATTTTCCTGAGTTCTCTGTCTTCTGTACCTTTTCCATTCTCTAGTACACCTAGTTTTTGCCTCCCTACACCTTTGGGTGAACCAAGGACTCGTTCTGTTCTTCCCATTATTTCTGTTTCCCTTGGGAACAAACCTCTCCTCTGCCTCCTTGCATTTTGTTGCTACATAGTCCATCATTTCTTGTACTGGTTTTCCTGTCAGTTCCCTCTCCCACTGAATGTCTTGAAGGAAGTTCCTCATGCCTGAGTAGTTCCCCCTTTTGTAGTTTGGTTTTTCCGAGCCTATTCCTGCTACTCTCTCCACTTGGAGCTCAACTATGTAGTCGAAGCACAGAACCACATGATCACTAGCTCCCAGGGGCCTTTCATACATGATACCCTCGATGTCCGAACTACTCATGGTGAATACAAGGTCCAACCTTGCTGGTTCATCCTCTCCTCTCTCTCTGGTAGTGTCTCTAACATGTTGATGCATGAGGTTCTCCAGTACCACATCCATCATCTTGGCTCTCCATGTTTCGGGACCCCCATGGGGCTCCAGGTTTTCCCAGTCAATCTCCTTGTGATTGAAATCACCCATAACTAGTAACTTTGCTCCCCCCATGTGTGCTCTCCTGGCCACCTCGGCTAGTGTGTTGATCATTGCTCTGTTGCTCTCATCGTATTCTTCTCTTGGCCTCCTGCAGTTCTGTGGTGGGTTGTACATTACTGCAATTATCACCTTATGTCCCTCAGACTGGATTGTTCCTACTAAGTAGTCCCTTTCGCCCATGCCATCCATTCCTTCCATTTTCTCAAAACCCCACTGGTTTTTAATGAGCAGTGCAACTCCTCCTCCCCCTCTCCTCCCTCTGTCTTTCCTGAAGATTTGATATCCGGATGGAAAGATTGAATCTGTTATTATTCTGGTGAGTTTTGTTTCTGTGAGTGCTATTATGTCTGGGGATGTCTCTTTGATTCTTTCGTGCCACTCCTCATACTTGTTTGTTATTCCATCTGCATTTGTATACCACACCTTCAACTTCTTTTCTAAGACTGTGGTCTGGGAAGTATATTGGGGTTGGGGAAGTGGGAGACCTGGTAAGGAACTATGGGTTGTTGCTGTGGGGGTGAAGTTTGTAATGTAGTGGGTGGGGGCATTGGATGTGGCATGGGTGTTTTGATTTAGAGTGTTTGGTTGCACTGGGGTTGACCTGGTTGGGAGGCTTCTATAGAAAGTTGTGAGGGAGGCTGTATTAGATCTTCTTCCTGGGTCTGGGATCTCCTGTCTGTCTTCTCCATCCCCTCTCTTTCCTCCTTTCGCCTTTGTACCATCTCTCTCAGTTTCTTCCTTTCTTCTTGTGTTCTGTCGCGGTCGAGATACACCCTCCTGTATGCCGTCATGTCCCTTAATCGTGCTTTCTCCTGCAGTATCCTGGTCCGAGTCGCTTCTGCCTTGAAGGTCACTCTCACTGGCCGGGTTCTTTTTTTTACAAACCCCCCTATTCTCCGAAAATTTTCCAGCTGGGTCATATCGTCTTCTCCTATTGCTTTCATGATGCTTTCAATTGCTTTTTTTTCCCCTTGTTTTCTTGCTTCATATGTTTCCCCTTCGACTTCCTGGAGCCCATACACAAAGACTGACCTCACCCTTTCATTCTCCCACTGCATATCCCTGTGTATCCCCTCATTTAATTTGGTTTCCTCCACTGCAGCTTTCCTTTCATCAGTTTCACTGGCTAATGTACTTGGGCTCAGTGGCCTGTCATTTTCCCTTCTCGGCTTTCCTTGGGCTCTGTTGTTGTCTGTTAGGGCCTCCACATAAAGCTTAGCTCTTTCATTTGCTACAGTCTCCTCTGATAGAGCATCTCCATGCAGTTGTGCCCCTTCTTTCCCTACAGTCCCCTTATTTGTGGCTGAGGTAGCAGTCTCTGTTGTCAATCCCAAAATGTTCTTTAGTTCTTTAGGCTGTTTCAGATTTTTCAATTCCTCTTCTAAACTCTGTATCCTAGCTTCTGCTGCTTTGACATGCACCTCCCACTTCCTGCTTTCCATATCTATCCTCTCTTCCATTCTCATGCTAAGTTCTTCTAGTTTCTTTTCCCATTCATGATCCCTTTTTATGAGCTCTGCTGCCCAATCTTCCTTTGCATTTTCCTCCTCCTGTCCCTTGGTTTTTCTTGTTGCTCTCTGGCAACCCATTTTTGTTTTATCCTGATTGCCTCAGAGTGGGAAACCTATGTAGTTCTGTATGTTAGGTTAGTAGTGTGTGTGTCAGAGTGTGGGGGGGGAAGTAGTGGAGGAACTGTGGCTATTTGGGAGCTGAGTGGGGAGGGGTGGGGAGGGTTTGGGGTGAACGGGGGAGGGGAGGGTGATCGAGGGAGGGGATGGATCAGGGGAAGTAGTGAGATGTCGGTGGTGAGGGGGGAGTGTGTGTGTGTCTGGATATGTGTGTGTGTGTGTGTGTGTGTGTGTGTGTGTGTGTGTGTGTGTGTGTGTGTGTGTGTGTGTGTGTGTGAGTGTGTAATTTTGTGTGTAATTGTGTGTGGAATTATGTGTGGGTTTATTATGTACTGAAAGGTAGGTGGCTTGTGCGTTTAAGGTAAGTCTCAGTGGTCCTTGGCTGCCCACACCTTCTTGTGACCTGACCAACCTCCTGGGACTTACCGCACTTACAGTGTGTGTGTGTGCGTGTGTGTGTGTGTGTGTGTGTGTGTGTGTGTGTGTGTGTGTGTGTGTGTGTGTGTGTGTGTGTGTGTGTGTGTGTGTATGTGGGTGTGTGTATGTGTGTGTGTGTGTGTGTGTGTGTGTGTGTGTGTGTGTGTGTGTGTGTGTGTGTGTGTGTGTGTGTATGTGGGTGTGTGTGTGTGTGTGTGTGTGTATGTGTGTATGTAATTCTGTGTCGAATTATGTGTGGGTTTATTATGTGTCTGAAAAGTAGGTGGCTTGTGCTTGGAGTGTAATGTAGATTCTCAGTTGTCCTTGTGTCCACAACCTATGTGACCTGACTCCCTTGCAGTGTTGCCTATATCACCTGCTTATAGTGAGTTAATCGCCTTGTTCAATGGATTACCATTTGCTAAACCTTATTGAATACTTGAGTGCCTATTCTTTATCGTGCTATGAGAGTTAGACCATTCACATTCAGCTTGGCGGTAAAATTGGAACCTGGACCCCACACCCAAACAACCACTCATAGGTGATACAGTACTTGTAGTGCAGCTGTAGCAGTGTAGAATGTCCAGGTCGATGTGACGTCCTGGAGTAGATCTAGCTCGATGTACGTCCTGGCTAGATCCACCTCAATTTCTTCTCGTTAATAATGTACCCTATTCACTGTATTTCTTTCACTGGTCAAACTATTGTTTCACTTTATTAAAATCTTGGGTGACACTTGGCAACGCCGCCTTCACACTAGCCTGCGCCACAACGCTTTTATTTTCCAGATCACTTTCAAAATTGTGGCTCTCCCCACACTTGTGTGGCTCAGGCAATTAAAAAAAAAACACTTCTAGGATTGTTGTTGGTGTGTGTGTGTGTGTGTGTGTGTGTGTATGTGTAGTTGTGTTGTGTGTGTGTCGATGTAGACTCTAGGCCTGTTGTGTGTGTGTGTGTGTGTGTGTATGTTAGTTACCATTTTGTCCTAGGCACATGTCGATTAGACACTAGGCCTGTTGTGTGTGTGTGTGTGTATGTTAGTTACCATTTTGTCCTAGGCACATGTCGATTAGACACTAGGCCTGTTGTGTGTGTGTGTGTGTGTGTGTGTGTGTGTGTGTGTGTGTGTGTGTGTGTATGTGTGTATGTGTGTGTGTGTGTATGTGTGTGTGTGTGTATGTGTGTATGTGTATGTGTGTGCATGTGTGTGTGTGTACTCACCTAGTTGTACTCACCTAGTTGAGGTTGCGGGGGTCGAGTCCAAGCTCCTGGCCCCGCCTCTTCACTGGTCGCTACTAGGTCACTCTCCCTGAACCATGAGCTTTATCGTACCTCTGCTTAAAGCTATGTATGGATCCTGCCTCCACTACATCGCTTCCCAAACTATTCCACTTCCTGACTACTCTGTGGCTGAAGAAATACTTCCTAACATCCCTTTGATTCATCTGTGTCTTCAGCTTCCAACTGTGTCCCCTTGTTACTGTGTCCAGTCTCTGGAACATCCTGTCTTTGTCCACCTTGTCAATTCCTCTCAGTATTTTGTAAGTCGTTATCATGTCCCCCCTATCTCTCCTGTCCTCCAGTGTCGTCAGGTTGATTTCCCTTAACCTCTCCTCATAGGACATACCTCTTAGCTCTGGGACTAGTCTTGTTGCAAACCTTTGCACTTTCTCTAGTTTCTTTACATGCTTGGCTAGGTGTGGGTTCCAAACTGGTGCCGCATACTCCAATATGGGCCTAACGTATACGGTGTACAGGGTCCTGAACGATTCCTTATGTATTAATAATTTTCTAAAAAAGACCCAATACCTCTATAACAAGCACTGCCCTAAAAAAACTAAACAGATGACAGCAAAGAGACTGAACAGTCCCTGGCTAACACCCAGCATTCTCAAATCCATAAATACAAAACACCAATATGAAAAACAGTACAGAATGGGTCACATAACCAGAGACCAAACAAAACGTTACTCGTCAATCCTAACCAGCCTGATAAGAAGGGCAAAAAAATTGTATTATGAGAACAGATTATCCAACTTACGAGGTGATATAAAAAAGACCTGGAAAACCCTATCAGAAATTCTGGGAACAAAAAAGATATCACGAAATAGCGAAATAAAATTAGCAAAATCAGATGAACCCCAACTCCCACCAACAGAAACAGCAAACAGACTCAATGATTTCTTCTCCACTATAGGACAAAACCTTGCCAATAAAATCCCAAGCTCAGATACCCCACCAAATGACTACCTCACCGGCAACTACCCGAACACTCTGTTCCTAGCTCCGACTAACCCATATGAAGTCTCCCTTATTATCAACGCACTAAAAAACAAGGCAGGAGATTTAAATACCTTACCACCCTTTATATACAAAAAAGTGTCACAAGTGCTATCACCAATCATTGCAACACTCTTTAACAAATCCATTGAATCCTCCACCTTCCCTACAGTACTCAAAATAGCAAGGGTCACCCCGATCCACAAAGGAGGAGACCAAACAGAGTTGAATAACTATAGGCCAATATCCAACTTACACCCTCTCTCAAAAATCTTTGAAAAATTAATTCATAAACGAATCTACTCCTACCTTATCTCCCAAAACATACTCAACCCCTGCCAATTTGGATTCAGGCCTAATAAAAATACTAATGATGCTATTATACACATGCTAGAACATATATACACTGCAATAGAGAAAAAAGAAGTCCCACTGGGGATCTTCATTGACTTACGTAAAGCTTTTGATACAGTTGACCATGACTTGCTCCACGTAAAATTGTCACACTATGGTATAAGAGGGCACTCCCTCAACTACCTCAAGTCATACCTCAGCAACAGAAGCCAATATGTGTACGCAAATGGGGCAAACTCTTCTGCGCAACCAATTACAGTTGGTGTCCCACAGGGAAGTGTCCTTGGCCCTCTTCTCTTTCTCCTATACATAAATGACCTTCCAAATGCTTCGCAATTACTCAAACCCACACTATTTGCAGATGACACTACATACGTACTCTCTCACCCGAGCCCAGTCACGCTAGCCAATACTGTAAATACCGAATTACAGAAAATATCTACCTGGATGAGGACTAACAAACTTACACTAAACATTGACAAAACCTACTTCATTCAGTTTGGTAACAGAGCTACAGATGTCCCTCTTAACATAATGATAAACGGATCACCTATCACAAAACTAACAGAGGGAAAATTCTTAGGAATCCACCTTGATAATAGACTCAAATTTCATACACATATACAACACATCTCTAAGAAAATTTCCAAGACTGTAGGCATACTATCGAAGATACGGTACTATGTTCCACAGTCAGCCCTCCTGGCCCTATATCACTCTCTTATTTACCCCTATCTCACCTATGGAATTTGTGCATGGGGCTCAACAACAATTAACCATCTCAGACCACTAATTACTCAACAAAAGGCTGCAGTTAGAATGATAACAAATTCTCACTACAGGCAGCACACTCCACCAATATTCAATACACTAAACCTACTCACCATACAAAACATCCATACTTATTACTGCACCTATTACATACATAGAACACTTAACTCTGATATTAACCCTCCCCTCAAACATCTCCTTGCCAACCTCAACAGAACACATGACCATAACACAAGGCACAGATCACTCTTTGATGTTCCTCGTGTCCATCTCACACTATGCAAAAACTCAATGCACATAAAAGGCCCTAAAATCTGGAATTCATTACCTGTAAATATAAAAGAAACACTACCTGATTATAAATTCAAGTCTCTTCTCAAAGATCACTTACTCACCCAAAACCAAATAAATACTGAATAACTGAACCTTATAAATTGTATATCTTAAATGTTTCTCACAATTATATCATATATATGTTAAACCTAAAACCGAATCTAACTTTATTATTTTTTAAATACACTACCTAACAGAATCACTACCTAACTGAATGCAACAATATGACCTGTCTTTGTAATACTCACTTGTGCTTTATAGTAATCTGTTTACATTAATGTTTTATCACTGATTTCATCATTGCTTAGTTAATCTTAAGTTAATTTTAAGCCAGCCCGTAATGCTATGCATAGTATAAGTGGCTTTGGCATACTGCTCTTACCTGTATTTTTTTGTACCTCTGTATGTGTGCACAAATTGAAAATAAATAAATAAAAAAATAAATAAATAAAGATGTCGGAATGCTGTTCTGAGGTTTGCCAGGCGCCCATATGCTGCGGCAGTTATTTGGTTGATGTGCGCTTCAGGAGATGTGCCTGGTGTTATACTCACCCCAAGATCTTTTTCCTTGAGTGATGTTTGTAGTCTCTGGCCCCCCTAGACTGTACTCCGTCTGCGGTCTTCTTTGCCCTTCCCCAATCCTCATGACTTTGCACTTGGTGGGATTGAACTCCAGGAGCCAGTTGCTGGACCATGTCCGCAGCCTGTCCAGATCCCTTTGTATTTCTGCCTGGTCTTCGATCGAATAAACTCTTCTCATCAACTTCACGTCATCTGCAAACAGGGACACCTCGGAGTTTATTCCTTCCGTCATGTCGTTCACAAATACCAGAAACAGCACTGGTCCTAGGACTGACCCCTGTGGAACCCCGCTGGTCACAGGTGCCCACTCTGACACTTCGCCACGTACCATGACTCGCTGCTGTCTTCCTGACAAGTATTCCCTGATCCATTGCAGTGCCTTCCCTGTTATCCCTGCTTGGTCCTCCAGTTTTTGCACTAATCTCTTGTGTGGTACTATGTCAAAAGCCTTCTTGCAGTCCAAGAAAATGCAATCCACTCACCCCTCTCTCTCTTGTCTTACTGCTGTCACCATGTCATAGAACTCCAGTAGGCTGATGAAACCATGTTGGCTGCTGGTGATAAGATCATTCCTTTCTAGGTGTTCCACCACTCTTCTAATAATCTTCTCTATGACTTTGCATACTATACATGTCAGTGACACTGGTCTGTAGTTTAGTGCTTCATGTCTGTCTCCTTTTTTAAAGATTGGGACTACATTTGCTGTCTTCCATGCCTCAGACAATCTCCATTTCGATAGATGTATTGAATATTGTTGTTAGGGGTACACATAGCGCCTCTGCTCCCTCTCTCAGGACCCATGAATAGATGTTATCTGGCCCCATTGCCTTTGAGGTATCTAGCTCACTCAGAAGCCTCTTCACTTCTTCCTCGGTTGTGTGTAGTGTGTCCAGCACTTGATGGTGTACCCCACCTCTTTGTCTTGCTGGAGCCCCTTCTGTCTCCTCTGTGAACACTTCTTTGAATCTCTTGTTGAGTTCCTCACATACTTAACGGTCATTTCTTGTTGTCTCTCCTCCTTCCTTCCTTAGCCTGATTACCTGGTCCTTGACTGTTGTTTTCCTACTGATGTTGCTGTATAACAGCTTTGGGTCAGATTTTCCTTTTACCGTTATGTCGTTTTCATATTGTCGTTGGGCCTCCTTTCTTATCTGTGCATATTCATTTCAGGCTCTACGACTGCTCTCCTTATTCTCCTGGGTCCTTTGCCTTCTATACTTCTTCCATTCCCTAGCACACTTGGTTTTTGCCTCCCTGCACCTTTGAGTGAACCATGGGCTCATCCTGGCTTTTTCATTATTCCTGTTATCCTTGGGTACAAACCTCTCCTCAGCCTCTTTGCACATGGTTGTTACATATTCCATCATCTCATTAACTGGCTTCCCTGCCAGTTCTCTGTCCCACTGAACCCCGCTCACGAAGTTCCTCATTCCCGTGTAGTCCCCTTTCTTGTAGTTTGGTTTCATTCGTCCTGGCCTTCCTGCTTCCCCCTCCACTTGTAGCTCTACTGTGTATTCGAAGCTTAAAACCACATGATCGCTGGCCCCAAGGTGTCTTTCGCATGTGATGTCCTCAATATCTGCACTACTCAAGGTGAATACTAGGTCCAGTCTTGCTGGTTCATCCTCTCCTCTCTCTCTTGTAGTGTCCCTTACGTGTTGGTACATGAAGTTTTCCAATACCACCTCAATCATCTTAGCCCTCCATGTATCTTGGCCCCCATGTGGCTCCAAGTTTTCCCAGTCGATTTCCTTGTGGTTAAAGACACTCATGATCAGGAGCTTTGCCCTGCATGCATGAGCTCTTCTGGCCACTGGAGCCAGTGTGCCAGTGTGTACTCACCTAGTTGAGGTTGCAGGGGTCCAAGCTCCTGGCCCCGCCTCTTCACTGGTCGCTACTAGGTCACTCTCCCTGAACCATGAGCTTTATCATACCTGTGTGTGTGTGTGTGTGTGTGTGTATTCACCTAGTTGTACTCACCTAGTTGAGGTTGCGGGGGTCGAGTCCGAGCTCCTGGCCCTGCCTCTTCACTGATCGCTACTAGGTCACTCTCCCTGAGCCGTGAGCTTTATCATACCTCTGCTTAAAGCTATGTATGGATTCTGCCTCCACTACATCGCTTCCCAAACTATTCCACTTACTGACTACTCTGTGGCTGAAGAAATACTTCCTAACATCCCTGTGATTCATCTGTGTCTTCAGCTTCCAACTGTGTCCCCTTGTTACTGTGTCCAATCTCTGGAACATCCTGTCTTTATCCACCTTGTCAATTCCTCTCAGTATTTTGTATGTCGTTATCATGTCCCCCCTATCTCTCCTGTCCTCCAGTGTCGTCAGGTTGATTTCCCTTAACCTCTCCTCGTAGGACATACCTCTTAGCTCTGGGACTAGTCTTGTTGCAAACCTTTGCACTTTCTCTAGTTTCTTCACGTGCTTGGCTAGGTGTGGGTTCCAAACTGGTGCCGCATACTCCAATATGGGTCTAACGTACATGGTGTACAGGGTCCTGAATGATTCCTTATTAAGATGTCGGAATGCTGTTCTGAGGTTTGCTAGGCGCCCATATGCTGCAGCAGTTATTTGGTTGATGTGCGCTTCAGGAGATGTGCCTGGTGTTATACTCACCCCAAGATCTTTTTCCTTGAGTGAGGTTTGTAGTCTCTGACCCCCTAGACTGTACTCTGTCTGCGGCCTTCTTTGCCCTTCCCCAATCTTCATGACTTTGCACTTGGTGGGATTGAACTCCAGGAGCCAATTGCTGGACCAGGTCTGCAGCCTGTCCAGATCCCTTTGTAGTTCTGCCTGGTCTTCGATCGAGTGAATTCTTCTCATCAACTTCACGTCATCTGCAAACAGGGACACCTCAGAGTCTATTCCTTCCGTCATGTCGTTCACAAATACCAGAAACAGCACTGGTCCTAGGACTGTGGGACCCCGCTGGTCACAGGTGCCCACTCTGACACCTCGCCACGTACCATGACTCGCTGCTGTCTTCCTGACAAGTATTCCCTGATCCATTGTAGTGCCTTCCCTGTTTTCCCTGCTTGGTCCTCCAGTTTTTGCACCAATCTCTTGTGTGGAACTGTGTCAAACGCCTTCTTGCAGTCCAAGAAAATGCAATCCACCCACCCCTCTCTCTCTTGTCTTACTGCTGTGTGTGTGTGTGTGTGTGTGTGTGTGTGTGTGTGTGCGTGTGTGTGTTTGTGTGTGTGTGTGTGTGTGTGTGTGTGTGTGTGTGTGTGTCGTGCCGAATAGATAAAATTGGTCAATTAGCAAGAACTTATTAAAAATATGTCCTTTATAAAAAAATTTCTCTTAAACGTTGAAAGATATATTTTTTTTTTCATTTGTGTTAATGCAAAAATAAATAATTTTTTACCAAAAGTACCTTAGAAAACTTACCTAACCTTATTATAGCAAGCGCAATTTAATTTAGCTTAATCCAACTAAATATATTTTAAATAAGTTTACAATAATTTAATAATAAACAATCACAATGAAATATATTTTTTTCTTTAGGTTCAGAATGATTTTTGCAAAATTATTGCATACACAAATTTTTGCTTGTCTTATTCGGCAAGAAGAGCATTGTTATTTAAGCGAAAATCGCAAGTCTATATATATATATATATATATATATATATATATATATATATATATATATATATATATATATATATATATATATATATATATATATATGCAAACAATCGCAGACGGGCGATCTTAACTATGCAGGACAAGCCACGGAGGGAGGGGTGGAAATATTTAGCTCACGTACTCTCACACTTCTCAGTGCGTCATCAGGAGCTGTGCAATGTTGCAAGGGAGCAACCAAAGCAGGGAGAGAGGTCTCAGAGCAGCGTAGGTGTCACTGGCCATGGTTACCCTTAGCCTGGGTTAGTGGTCGGTGCCAACCCCACCCTACCATCATCCTCCCACTACCCATATGGGGTAGCAGGGTTTCTGAGATGTCAAGTAGGAAATTATATGATATAAAAAGCCAGCCCCAAGCTTTTCCTAATCGTTTATAACATGTCATATGGTTTGAGAAAATAAGTTTCACGTTAGATACTGTAGACATGGATAGCTATTATTCTGTGTGACCTTTTCAGATAATGAAAGGAAAGAATACAATGTGCTCTTTGTCCGTTTAAATGTCCTGCTCTGGGGTTCTCGAATGTTCTACCCATGTACTCAGAAATATCTCTTCCTACATCTTGTCTATTTTCTCAGTGGCTCTTAATATGCCATACATGGGGACAGTGAAACAAAGGCTAATTAAAAACACATCCTCCAACAAAGTCGGTGGGGTTTACAAGGTCCCATGTACTCAGTGTTCTCTCTCATATATCGGTCAAACAGGTAAATTTCTGGAAACCTGAACTGCCCAGCATACAGTTCTGTCATGGAAAGAAACATAACTGAATCTTCCCTCTTGAAACATGAAAGGAATACAGTATACAACTCAAATTATGGGTTATACAAGCTCAATAATTATTTAGTAGAGTCCATTGTACACAATCTTAAACAACAATGCTGTACAAAATCACAGGATTGTTCATTATGCCAGGTGGTTGATGGATTGGTGATGCCCGACCATTGTCTACGTACCAAAACTTCACACCACGTCAGTTTTGATGGTTATATAACACCTGTAGCTGTTAATGTACCATACAGTGACAAGCACACAAGATAACGTAAGGAAAGGTTAAAGGTCAGTAGTAGAATTTAGATCATAGAAATATTATCGTATAGGCAAAGACGTCTCATGTATGGCATATTAAGAGCCACTGAGAAAATAGACAATATGTAGGAAGAGATATTTCTGAGTACATGGGTAGAACATTCGAGAACCCCAGAGCAGGACATTTAAACGGACAAAGAGCACATTGTATTCTTTCCTTTCATTATCTGAAAAGGTCACACAGAATAATAGCTATCCATGTCTACAGTATCTAACGTGAAACTTATTTTCTCAAACCATATGACCTGTTATAAACGATTAGGAAAAGCTTGGGGCTGACTTTTTATATCATATAATATCATACAGTTGGTGTCCCACAGGGAAGTGTCCAAGGCCCTCTTCTCTTTCTCATATACATAAATGACCTACTTAATTCTAACTATAGATTCACTACAAATCTTATGATTACAAGCATTGATCCTGATACCAACCTCTTATTGAATGACTTAAATGACTCAAACAGTTACTGTAATTACTACACAGCAGAACAATCAAAGGCACTCCTCAGAACCAACAAAAACATAATTGTCTTTAACTACAATATCAGATCTTTAAGCAAGCATTACGATGACCTGGAGTTTACCTGGAGAGAGTTCCGGGGGTCAACGCCCCCGCGGCCCGGTCTGTGACCAGGCCTCCTGGTGGATCAGAGCCTGATCAACCAGGCTGTTGCTGCTGGCTGCACGCAAACCAACGTACGAGCCACAGCCCGGCTGATCAGGAACTGACTTTAGGTGCTTGTCCAGTGCCAGCTTGAAGACTGCCAGGGGTCTGTTGGTAATCCCCCTTATGTGTGCTGGGAGGCAGTTGAACAGTCTCGGGCCCCTGACACTTATTGTATGGTCTCTTAACGTGCTAGTGACACACCTGCTTTTCATTGGGGGGATGGTGCATCGTCTGCCAAGTCTTTTGCTTTCGTAGTGAGTGATTTTCGTGTGCAAGTTCGGTACTAGTCCATGCCAATATGTCCATCATTACACTAACTGAAACCTGGCTAAAGCCTGATACTACAGATGTCTATGCCATTCCTGGTTACACAGCCATACACAACTGTAGGCCAGACCAACAAGGGGGTGGCACAGCTATATACTACTCAGACCAACTAGAATGTATCACTAATACTTGCACAAGGGATGAACATGGGGAATATATAATAGCTAAATTCAAATCCAAATACCTACAAAAAACCTCTCACATTGATAAACATCTACAGAGTTCCACAGTCAAACATTAGCCAATTTAGTCAAAACCTAGGAAGTATGATAACTGATGCACGCATGAACAAAGATCACTTACTACTCTCAGGTGACTTCAATATAAATCTCCTGCAAGACCAGGACCCACACGTTACTGAATTCACAAACACTATGAGTAACTGCATGTTGCTACGAACAGTAACAAAACCTACAAGAGTTACAGAGACTAGTGTTTCCCTACTTGACTACATCTGGACCAACACCATATCCCCTTTAAAATCAGGCATAATTACAGATAATACCACTGTGAGGGAAAAGTAGGTGTAAGTGGGGTTAAGGTTGTTCGGGCAACCAGGAACCATTAGAGAGTTACGTTGCGCGCGCACACACCCCCCCCTCTCTGGCGGGCTGGGGCAAAACTAGTTCCTGGTGTCCGATTTGTTAAAGTTTCTACTCCTGGTAATATTGACCTTACCTGGTGTGGATGGAAGTTTGGAGAGTCACTTCGCCTCCACTCTTCTCCTAATCAGGTAGGGTGATCTACCAGGAGTATTACTGTTTGTTCTTTTCTAGTGTTTGCTGGTTACCAGTAATGATTTTGGCCTTTATCATTCTTTTTCTTTCTTAGATGTTATATTATCATGACTATGGGTAACCAGTTTTATTTTCTCTTATTTGTCAGCTCTGTTCCTGGCGTGGTCTTCCAGGATAGACGCCAGATAAAGGGGCAAGACGTGTGTTAATAATACTTATTAACATTATTCTACAACTACCGGCCCTTACCTATACTACTTGTGCTCCATCCAAGTGGTAGGAGATTCCAGAACATCGGATTACCATCTGCCCAGGATAACCTACATAAATAACATCAGAGGAACTATCTAGGGCCATACCTACTCCTACCCAACTACCTGAATTGAAGGCCATATTTTTTTTATTATATTTAAATTTTAAGTAAAATTCTCAAATCATTTTATCTTGTTTTTCCTTAAATCATTTCTTTATTTATTTATTTTTCCATTAGTTTCTTTTTTTCAGTTGGAAGGCGTTCCACTGACAACCACAGACCACTAACCTACTTTCCTCATAACAACTCTTGGTAAAATACCCCAAGACTACTAAAGTCACCTTCAGACTTCACAATGAGGCAGCCATTAATAACTTCACAACAGCAGTAACAAACATTGACTGGCACACTGAGCTAGAAATCTATACAGATATTGACGAATGTTTTAATAATTTTCTAAAAAAGACCCAATACCTCTATAACAAGCACTGCCCTAAAAAACTAAACAGATGACAGCTAAGAGACTGAACAGTCCCTGGCTAACACCCAGCATTCTCAAATCCATAAATACAAAACACCGATATGAAAAACAGTACAGAATGGGTCACATAACCAGAGACCAAACAAAACGTTACTCGTCAATCCTAACCAGCCTGATAAGAAGGGCAAAAAAATTGTATTATGAGAACAGATTATCCAACTTACGAGGTGATATAAAAAAGACCTGGAAACCCCTATCGGAAATTCTGGGAACAAAAAAGATATCACGAAATAGCGAAATAAAATTAGCAAAATCAGATGAACCCCAACTCCCACCAACAGAAACAGCAAACAGACTCAATGATTTCTTCTCCACTATAGGACAAAACCTTGCCAATAAAATCCCAAGCTCAGATACCCCACCAAATAACTACCTCACTGGCAACTACCCGAACACACTGTTCCTAGCTCCGACTAACCCATACGAAGTCTCCCTTATTATCAACGCACTAAAAAACAAGGCAGGAGATTTAAATACCTTACCACCCTTTATATGCAAAAAAGTGTCACAAGTGCTATCACCAATCATTGCAACACTCTTTAACAAATCTATTGAATCCTCCACCTTCCCTACAGTTCTCAAAATAGCAAGAGTCACCCCGATCCATAAAGGAGGAGATCAGAGTTGAATAACTATAGGCCAATATCCAATTTACACCCTCTCTCAAAAATCTTCGAAAAATTAATTCATAAACGAATCTACTCCTACCTCATCTCCCAAAACATACTCAACCCCTGCCAATTTGGATTCAGGCCTAATAAAAATACTAATGATGCTATTATACACATGCTAGAACATATATACACTGCAACAGAGAAAAAAGAAGTCCCACTGGGGATCTTCATTGACTTACGTAAAGCTTTTGATACAGTTGACCATGACTTGCTCCACGTAAAATTGTCACACTATGGTATAAGAGGGCACTCCCTCAACTACCTCAAGTCATACCTCAGCAACAGAAGCCAATTTGTGTACGCAAATGGGGCAAGCTCTTCCGCACAACCAATTACAGTTGGTGTCCCACAGGGAAGTGTCCTTGGCCCTCTTCTCTTTCTCCTATACATAAATGACCTACCAAATTTTTACTCAAACCCACACTATTTGCAGATGACACTACATACGTCTTCTCTCACCCGAGCCCAGTCACGCTAGCCAATACTGTAAATACCGAATCACAGAAAATATCTACCTGGATGAGGACTAACAAACTTACACTAAACATTGACAAAACCTACTTCATTCAGTTTGGTAACAGAGCTACAGATGTACCTCTTAACATAATGATAAACGGATCACCTATCACAAAGCTAACAGAGGGAAAATTCTTAGGAATCCACCTTGATAATAGACTCAAATTTCATACACATATACAACAAATTTCTAAGAAAATTTCCAAGACTGTAGGCATACTATCGAAGATACGGTACTATGTTCCACAGTCAGCCCTCCTGGCCCTTTATCACTCTCTTATTTACCCCTATCTCACCTATGGAATTTGTGCATGGGGCTCAACAACAATTAACCATCTCAGACCACTAATTACCCAACAAAAGGCTGCAGTTAGAATGATAACAAATTCTCACTACAGGCAGCACACTCCACCAATATTCAATACACTCAACCTACTCACCATACAAAACATCCATACTTATTACTGCACCTATTACATACATAGAACACTTAACTCTGATATTAACCCTCCCCTCAAACATCTCCTTGCCAACCTCAACAGAACACATGACCATAACACAAGGCACAGATCACTCTTTGATGTTCCTCGTGTCCATCTCACGCTATGCAAAAACTCAATGCACATAAAAGGCCCTAAAATCTGGAATTCATTACCTGTAAATATAAAAGAAACACTACCTGTTTATAAATTCAAGTCTCTTCTCAAAGATCACTCACGCAAAACCAAATAAATACTGAATAACTGAACCTTATAAATTGTATATCTTAAATGTTTCTCACAATTATATCACATAAATTTTAAACCTAAAACCCAATCTAACAGAATACTCCATTCTACTGAATGTACAACAATGCATGCAACCATATGACCTGTCTTTGTAATACTCATTTGTGCTTTATAGTTATCTGTTTACAATAATGTCTTATCACTGATTTCATCATTGCTTAGTTAATCTTAAGTTAATTTTAAGCCAGCCCGTAATGCTATGCATATAAGTGGCTTTGGCATGCTGCTCTTACCTGTATTTTTTGTACCTCTGTATGTATGCTCAAATTACTAAATAAATAAATGCATCGCAACTACTCAAACCCACACTATTTGCAGATGACACTACATACGTCTTCTCTCACCCGAGCCCAGTCACGCTAGCCAATACTGTGAATACCGAATTACAGAAAATATCTAGACTGGTCCCGGAGCTAAGGGGTATGTCCTACGAGGAGAGGTTAAGGGAAAACGACCTGACGACACTGGAGGACAGGAGAGATAGGGAGGATATGATAACGACACACAAAACACTGAGAGGAATCAACAACGTAGACAGAGACAAGATGTTCCAGAGATGGGACACAACAACAAGGGAACACAGTCGGAAGTTGAAGATTCAGATGAATCACAGGGATGTTAGGAAGTATTTCTTCAATCACAGAGTTGTCGGGAAGTGGAATAGTCTGGGAAGTGATATAGTGGAGGCAGGATCAATACATAGCTTTAAAAATAGGTATAATAAAGCTATACATACGTCTTCTCTCACCCGAGCCCAGTCACGCTAGCCAATACTGTAAATACCGAATTACAGAAAATATCTACCTGGATGAGGACTATCAAACTTACTCTAAACATTGACAAAACCTACTTCATTCAGTTTGGTAACAGAGCTACAGATGTACCTCTTAACATAATGATAAACGGATCACCTATCACAAAACTCACAGAGGGAAAATTCTTAGGAATCCACCTTGATAATAGATTTCAAATACATATACCTGGAGTTTACCTGGAGAGAGTTCCGGGGGTCAACGCCCCCGCGGCCCGGTCTGTGACCAGGCCTCCTGGTGGATCAGAGCCTGATCAACCAGGCTGTTGCTGCTGGCTGCACGCAAACCAACGTACGAGCCACAGCCCGGCTGGTCAGGAACCGACTTTAGGTGCTTGTCCAGTGCCAGCTTGAAGACTGCCAGGGGTCTGTTGGTAATCCCCCTTATGTTTTTTTTTTTTTTTTTTTTTTTTTTTTGTTTTTGTTTTTTTTTTTTTTTTTTTTTTTTTTTTTTTTTTATATTTTATTGAAAAGACATACATAGTACATAAAAATAAACGACAAATTACAGTGAAAACAGTGATGAAAAATTCTGCATAGTACATGTACTTTACAATTAACATATTACATCTGAAAGACACAAATCTGTACAGTAAACAATGACCACTCCAATCCTTGAAGTAATATTATGTCTGGAACACTAAATCTAACCTAAAGACTCCTTGGCAAGTACATCTCATTCTTGATTGTACATCCTGCCCCGGAATGTACACCTTACATTCTGAAAACACTAAGGAAGGTTCCCCCCCCCCCCGAATTCTTGCATGTCAATCCACCTGACACGTAACAATCTTTATATGTAACTGTATATTGTATGAAATACTTTCATTATTCCATATTGAATAACATGATGCGTTCAGTATCACTCAATGTATTGAGATAATATAAATTTCAATTCTACATGATTCATGTACAACGTATATCTACTAAACACCCAAACATATCACCTTCTCCAGGAAGGTATAAATATATACATATGTTACATACACTTTACAACACAACCAGTGAAAACACATATACCTAATCCTATGTCATCATTCAATTACCCTATAATATATATCAATTCAATGGTAACCTGAACCTACGGGCTCTATAGAGCTCCCATGAAAAAACAATATGTATTAAGAAAACAGGATAAGTCAAGCTTTCTAAAAATATTTCGCCCATATCATTAAAACCACTACTAAGATGTAAGTCTGTTAGCACAAAACATAACAGTGCATGACCTTCACACGTCGATAAATACTGAAGCCTTCCTACCACACGCAATACTTCATGTGTATATATATATTTCGCATTCACACAGTGCACCCATTTTGTCATTTCATTACACACATACCAATAATTTCGTTGCAGATATATAATATTCCATCACATTACGACGTCTGTCGTCCTTTGTCATTAGCATAATTAATAATTAAATTGAAGAACGTGTATCGTTCACAACACACGACCCGCTCATCATACAGTCAAAGGCACTTATGTCTCAGTACTATATTCATTCTCTTCCACACTAAACCCTTTCACACTGTCCTCATCGGGAAGCCAGCCCGCCGCGACCCCTTACATTGCACGTAAATCCCATAAATCCCTCAACCTAAAACTCCGATAGCCCTCAGTAAACGCATTCTCCCAACTCCCTCCATAAATTTCCCTATTGCGACACTTAGTTCTGTAAAATGTCGCAGCTAACACCTTTATCCTCTCATCCACGCCCACCTCCCTCATGGCCCATGACGTATATATAAAATCCGTGACCAAATACGCAACTGCATTCTCCACCATCTTACTCACCCCACCTATATCCAAACTTAAAGCCCGCAACACCTGCAATCCTCCCCCACCCACTAACCTGAACACCTTTCCTAACCAGACCCGCACCACTTCTATACAGTCACAAAAATATACCGCATGCAAAATTGTCTCCATGCTTCCACACGCTCTACATTCCCCTCCCTCCCTTATCCTCCTATTGAATAGGACAACCCCAGACGGCAAAATCCCATGTAAAAATCTAAACATTACCTCCCGAACACCCGGTTTTACACGTAATTGTTTTAGACGCGTCCATATTTCGTTCCACGCATACATAGGGTATGCCCCTTCAACAGCAGCCACCACTGACCTACCTTCCACTCCTTCGAGGACCCGCAATTTAACACACGACGGATCCCTCACTGTCATTAATAACCTCAACATGGCCTCACCAACTATTAAGTCCCTACCCCCCCACCACCGTTGCATATCCTTACGTACTCGCACAAGTCCACCTCCCCTCCCGCACCCCTCCCTTATATAACTTCGTTTTAGGTACACGCTCATCATCCTTTTTTCCAGAGGTAAAAGTCCCAGCCCTCCTCGACTGACCGGAAGTGTTAACACCGCTCTACTTAACCATTCGCAGCCCGATCCCCATATAAACCTAAAAACCCCATGTTGTAAACGCTTCACCTCACGTCTCATCAGCGGGTACATGACAACGACATGCCATATCTTGCTGTACAATAGCACGTTCGTCACTATTACTCTTTGATGCAGCGTTAGTTGCGCCGCCCTCAAACCACCAAGTCTTTTCAATACTCCATTCACTATTCTCACCGAATTCACCTCTTGAGCCACCCGTGTATTTCTCACATAAATTATCCCACATATCATTAGTTGATCCACCACCTTCCACCCACCCCCTACCACCTCATCCCCATTTGTACTATCCCTTAAGTCTAGAAACTTAGTCTTCTCAACATTAATTTTCATACCTGAAGCCTCCCCAAACACATCCACCACCTTACCCACCCTAAGCAAATCCCCATTACCTCTCACCAAAACAGTCGTGTCATCCACATAACCTACGATACCAGCCCCCCCACCCCCCCGGCAGTACCCTCCCCACCTCCCGCAACACACCTCCGAATGGCCCTATAAAATGGATCCTGTATACACGCAAACAATATTTGTGATAGTGGGCAGCCTTGGCGCAGTCCCCGTCGCATCTGTATTTTAACTCCTAGCCTCCCATTAACCTGCACCCTCATCGATGCCCCCTGATACAATAATTTTGCCCAAGATATTATTTCTTCCCCAAAACCTTGCCAACGCATAAACCTCCATAACGCTTCCCTTTCTACACTATCATAAGCAGCCTTCCAATCTAACGCCAATACACCTCCATCACCCAACTCCCCCTGTTTCTCTATAAATTCTCGAATCATGCCATGCCCTTCATACATCGACCTTCCTGGCACCCCATATTGCCCCTTATCAATTACCTTGCCTATTACCCTCTTGATTCTGTTCCCTAATATTCTCGCAAACAACTTATAATCTCCACACATAAGCGAAAGTGCCCGATAATCCATTACCGTTGACTGCTCCCCTTTCGGCACCAACACCACAACGGCCGTCCGTTGCTGCTCTCCCATTACCTCAGCCGCCTTAAGTATGTTAAACAGCCTTACTAAAAAAAACCTCAGAACCCCCCAATTCTTTACGTAGAAATCATTTGGCAGTCCGTCTATACCCGGCGCTTTTCCCAAACTCACTCCTGACAACGCCTGCCAAATCTCACACTCCGTAATCGGCCCACCTAATGTCACCCGATCTTGACCATCAAGCTCACACTGCACATACTCTCCCATTTCCCTCAATGCCACCTCACGGAAGCCCACACTTTGCGTATATGACTTAAACCAAGCGTCTACATATCCACTCATACCCTCTGTCGTTACCAATGCTTGACCCGCTCTATACCCTTCCATCCCTACATGTACGTTTAACCCCATCATCTCCATCGTCACTCTCCTCTTTCTCTGGCCTCTTAACACGCAAGCCGACGGCCGGTCACCCCATAGCACTTCTTCCAATCCTCCCATAATTCGCACACCATCAAAACGCTCGTTTTGCAATACCCTAATACTCTCCTTTAAACCCTCAATGTCCTGCACTGGATAGCTTGCTCCTCCTCTTGCATAACAGTCCCGCAGCTGCCCTTCAAGATATCTTTGAAACCCATACTTTAACCGATTATCTTCCCTCCCACGACAAATATAATATTCTCTGATACGATTTTTAGCCACCGAATCCCACCAATTTACCAGTTCATCATCCCCCGGCGCCTCATCCACCAACCGTTCCCACAATTGCGCAAAAGACTGACGACATTCCTCACCCTGCAAAAGCTTCACATTTAACTTCCAATAACCTTGACCCCTTCTAGGCAATCCCTCCCATTCTAGGTCCACCATTACTCCTCTGTGATCCGAAAAAACCGCGTCCACCACACGCACTCTGCTCACTATTACTGTTCGGGGCACATACAATCGATCCAGTCTTGCCGCATATCCACGTCTAACAAAAGTATGTTCTACAACCCCACCCCGTCCAACGTCCATTAACCCCACTCCATTTAATAATTCCCCCAAAATCCCCAAACAATACCCTGCCCCTCTAGGTTCCACATCCTTACGCCTTATCACACAATTCCAATCACCACCAATTACAGCTACACCCGGCAAAGCACGCAAATAATATACTAAGACATCCTTCACAAATTTATTCTTAATACGCACATCTCCCTCTGCTGGACCATACACACACACCAAACTCATCTGTACCCTACCCCACCACCCATCTACACGAATCACCCTCCCCTCCCCCCCCTCACAATGCCTCACTACGAACGGGCTAGTTTCCCTTACCAGGATGGCAACTCCTCCTTTCAACCTTATCGCATGCTCCACATACACATTATACCCATTTACCTTCAACTCATAACCTGGTCTGTAGTTGTGTTCCTGCACGAACACCACGTCAACACTATTACGCACCAAATATTCACTAAACCATACACACTTTCTCTCTGATCTCAATCCATTAATGTTCAATGTCATGCACTTGAAGCTTACAGAGTGGTTTTCCTTCTTGACCCTGGTACTGTCTTGCCACCAGATCGTTTCGTGACACCTCGGTCCCTCTCCCCCCCTTTAGAAACGCTCTTAACCAACTCCTGCCCCTTAGGGCCGCTGTTTCCTCTCTGCGTAACATCCGCCCAGGACTTTTTGCCAGTGCGCTGAGCAGGCGTGATCACGTCCTCGGAGTCAGATAGTGCAGCAGCGCGCTTCCGTGATGCTCCCTCTGCTTCCATCATGTCGTCTGATACATTGTCCCGGTGGACCTCCACCTCCACAGCTTGCATCAAAAGATTCTTATCACACTGCGCAGACCTCAGATCCTGTTCCACGCCCGGATCCACAACAGACCCAAGAACTAGATCTGGACTCCCAACCTTCCCAAGACTCTTGTCAGCCAATAACACATTTAAAGCCATGGCTAATGAGTCTTCCACATCGCTAGCACTCGCAGTCGGGGTGTCCTCTTCCAACACCTGAGCTGCGTTCAATGAAGGGGTGTCCCCCCCCCTCGTCACACCTGCTGACTCCATCTCCTCCGCTCTCTCGACCTCCTCACTCCAGGACCCACCTTGTGTAGGCAGAGTCACATAAGGCAAATCCTCACTCTTCTCTATTGCTGTATGTCGTTGCCTTTGTTCCATGTTGCCACGCCTCCTTTCACACAGAGCCGCTAGGTGATCATATGACCCACATAACCGACAGGTCCGGCGTTGCCCAGCGTATGTCACAAACACCTGGGTACGAAATTCTGGCAGCACTACGTACGACGGAATAGGGTAACGTAACGTCATCTTCACAGAATACGTTCCTTCGAGTTTCCCTGCGTATGGCCCAGTGGCCCACTTCCCAACAGTGGCCATATGTACTGTACCATATTTGCCCATCGCAAGACGGATGTCAGAATCATCCGCCTCGAATGGCACATTTCTAATCTTAACCCATGTGTAATGGCGAGAAACGTCGTGAAGTCGCACGGTCACAGCGGAGTTAACTGTCAAAGTAACCTCCTGGTACTTGTCTACTACCGCCTCATACACACTTGCCAAATTAAACTTGACAAAGATCCTCGTCGTGCCATTCAGCGCTACTCCATATATCTCCTCGTCAGCAATACCATATGTATCTCGTATGATTGCAGGTAGTATCAGGTCCATAGAAGTTCCTGTCACAGCCCCACGGATAAGCTCAACACAGACTGTGTTTATGCGTCTCCGGCTTGCCTGCGCCATGCTGTGAAAATATAACTGCCACTAATCAACACCAGGGGGTAGCAGCAGCGCACGTCCTCTCTACTCAAGGGCTGAGAGACGAATGTATCCCCCTTATGTATGCTGGGAGGCAGTTGAACAGTCTCGGGCCCCTGACACTTATTGTACGGTCTCTTACAACAACAAATACAACAAATTTCCAAGAAAATTTCCAAGACCGTAGGCATACTATCGAAGATACGGTACTATGTTCCACAGTCAGCCCTCCTGGCCCTATATCACTCACTTATTTACCCCTATCTCACCTATGGAATTTGTGCATGGGGCTCAACAACAATAAACCATCTCAGACCACTAATTACCCAACAAAAGGCTGCAGTCAGAATGATAACAAATTCTCACTACAGGCAGCACACTCCACCAATATTCAAAACTCTAAACCTACTCACCATACAAAACATCCATACTTATTATTGCACCTATTACATACATAGAACACTTAACTCTGACATTAACCCTCCCCTCAAACATCTCCTTGCCAACCTCAACAGAACACATGACCATAACACAAGGCACAGATCACTCTTTGATGTTCCTCGTGTCCATCTCACGCTATGCAAAAACTCAATGCACATAAAAGGCCCTAAAATCTGGAATTCATTACCTGTGAATATAAAAGAAACACTGTCTGTTTATAAATTCAAGTCTCTTCTCAAAAATCATTTACCCACAACTAAATAGTGAATAATTGTATCTCATAAATTGTATCTCACAAATGTTTCTCATAACTATCTCATAAATGTTTAACCTATGACCCAATCAAACTTTGTTATTTTTCATTACATTACCTAACAGAATACTCCATTCTACTGAATGCTCAGCAACACAGTAAATGACCATATGACCTGTCTTTGTAATACTCATTTGTGCTTAATTGTAATCTGTTTACAATAATGCTTTACCACTGAATATATCATTGCTTAGTTAATCTTAAGTTAACTTTAAGCCTGCCCATAATGTTTTCCATACAAGGGGCTCTGGCATGTTACATTTAATTACTGTATTCCTTTGTACTTCTCTGTATCATGTTCAAATTAATAAATTAATAAATAAATAAATAATTTCATACTTGACATCTCAGAAACACTTCTACCCCATATGGGTAGTGGAGGGATGATGGTAGGGTGGGGTTGGCACCGACCACTAACCCAGTCTAAGGGTAACCGTCGCCGGTGACACCCTCAGCTACTTTGAGACCTCTCTCCCTGCTTTGGTTGCTCCCTTGCAACATTGCGGAGCTCCTGATGGCACACTGAGAAGTGTGAAAGTACTTGAACAAAAGATTTCCACCCCCCCGTGGCTTGTCCTGCATATATATATGCATATATATATATATATGTCCTGCATATATATATATATATGTCCTGCATATATATATATATATGTCCTGCATATATATATATATATATGTCCTGCATATATATATATATATATATGTCCTGCATATATATATATATATGTCCTGCATATATATATATATGTCCTGCATATATATATATATATATATATATATATATATATATATATATATATATATATATATATATATATATATATTAATTATTGTACCCACGAACAAGTGGTATAGATCAATAACAACACTGCGACTAGCCAAGGAGTCGAACCCATGCTGCTTTGGCCTGCCTCATGGTGGGCGAGAACTCATGATGCCTTAATCCACGGGACCACACAATCCTTAAGAGTAGCGCATCCAGCAGAACTGGATGCTGTACTCGCTACCCAAGGACATACGGTGGTGTGGACGACTCTAGGCTAACTTCATTCTAGTACCTGTTTGGTGCACTAGTACAACGAGCAGTATTTTATATTGTACTAGTACTAGTACACCAAACAGGGAGTAGAATGAAATTAGCCTAGAGTCATCCACACCACCCTGTGTCCTTGGGTAGCGAGTACAACATCCAATTCTGCTGGGTGCGCTACTCTTAAGGATTGTGTGGTCCCGTGGATTAAGGTGTCATGAGTTTTCGCCCCACCATGAAGCACGCCAAAGCAGCATGGGTTCGACTCCTTGGCTAGTCGCAGTGTTGTTATTGATATATATATATATATATATATATATATATATATATATATATATATATATATATATATATATATATATATATATATATATATATAAAACAAGTAGTGTCACCAATCATTACATTTCTTTTCAATAAATCCCTTACTTCAGAAATTTTTCCAGAATATCCTCAAAATTGGTAAAGTAATCGTAATAACACGATTACAAACAAACCAGAGTACGGGTGGGGTTTGAACCCATGACGAGTGAGACGTAAATGTCCAGGCCAGTGAGTAAGAAACTGGGCCAGCTGGCCTTGTGGCTTACTCACTGGCCTGGAGTTTTACGACTCACCATGGGTTTAAATCCTACCTAATCCTTATTTAAAGGTGGAGATCCCTCTGATAATAACTACAGACAAATGTCAAATCAACTGATATTGTCTAGGATATTCGAAAAAATAATATGTAAATTAATATTTTCATAGAACTAAGCACATGATTCTTTGGCAGTAGTCATTCAGACTACAGAAAAGTGCAGCGATACAACGATAATTTTTTAACACAACAACCTTCTCTCACATCTCCCACCGAGGGCGGATGACCCGACAAAGAGGAAAACACTTTCACCGTCATTCATTCAGATGATTCAAATCCGACAACCCAGTTTCCAAATGATCCCTTCATAAAAGTTACCCTACTCACACTCCAACAGCACAGCAAATCATAAAAACCACTTGCCTTCATTCACGCCTGCCTAACACACTCACACAAGCCTGTTTATGTCCAAGCCTTTTACTTCTCCTTCCTCCAACCTTATCTAGGACAACTCCTAACCCTTCTCCCCTCCACACTAAATGTATATGTTCTCCTAGTCATCCTGTTTTTTCATCATTTCTACATATTTCAACCATCAGAACAACTCCTCCTTAGCCCTCTTAACAATACTTTTGGAAACGCCACATCTCCTAATCTCCAAATTTTGAATTCTCTGAATAGTGTTCACACAATACATTGCCTTCAAACACGGCATCTCCACTGCCTCTTCAGTTGCTCTGTTACACACCTCTGCAGTCTCCCTACGTTCACCTTGGGGGAGGGGAAATTTTACTTGTCTCCAAGTGACTCTACTCTTCCATGATGTCTCATCATGCGAAAATAAAACACAAAAGCTCCGTGGTAAACGATGCCTCGAAGCTTCCATTTGCGGCTGCCCTGAAAAGCTGCCTGCAGGTCAAGTTCTCAGGCATCGCATCTCTTAGAGTAGCCTTCCTAGTCACCTAGAATGATGACGAGGAGGCCGAGAAAGTCATTACTCCAACTGCTATGAAGACTCTGGACGAACATGGCTTTGCTATCACCACCTCTCTTTACTTGAGGGCAAAAAGATCTGTGTTCCTGAAACGTCTTGATAGGATCATCACGGTCCTGTCCAACGAAGAACTCAGGACATCCATCGAGGACCAGAATGCCTGGAGGTTGGGTCTCTGTGGCGAGCATCACGAAGATTCCAAACGCCTCCTCCTTGCTCAAGGTCACCTATTGGACATCACTATGGATGCCAGCGCCTGTCAGAGGGCCTGGCTATTTCGTATTATTTCATGCACCCAAGCCACATTGAGCCAGAACGCTTCAGTCACATATCTCCATGTTGGACTTGTTACTCATACAATCACTTCACCACAGAGTACCACATCAGGGATAAGAAGATTTTCTCTACTTGCGGAAATGACGGCCATGACTATAGATCCTGTACCTCTACTACTACTCCTACTTGCATCAACTGCATAACCACCACATACTTGCAGCAAAATGTTCAGTACGAAAGGAGATCTTATCCAAGAAGATAAAAGAAGACCTGAAGAAGACCACCGTTAATTCCCCATCTTATGCTGAAATAACGAAGATACAGATAAACACTACCAAAATTCTGCAAGCCACTCGACAGGCGCCAACAACCACCAACTCATTAAGTCCACCAACCTACTGCCAAAACACAACCACCCGAAGAATTGGAAGCTGGATGTGATGAATCTTCCAAACTATGTTTCATGAAGAGATGTCGTTTTTTATACAACAAAACCACACAGCAACTCAATGCTCTGTGAAGAAATATACACACGACTCCAAAATGGGACTGTAAAGCTCACTTGCTCTCCTAACAACCTAACCTCAGCTGTTAGAATACTGAGATCCGTTCAACACGTAATAAATGACAAGAAACACATGGTTAAATTTGTCCTTATCTCGAAATCAAGATTCAACAAACCCTTAAATGGCTCCTATACCGACGAAATAAAATAACTCCACCAAAAAACGTTATGAAACTGCAACCTCTCTTTAAGGAAACCATTGACCAATCACCATGAAGTTACCGCCTCACCCACCTCCTGCCGTCTCTCCGTCCTCCAGTTACCAATCACCATCAATATTTACCTAGGGCTCAATTATTATTATTATTATAATCAAAAAGAAGCGCTAAGCCACAAGGGCTATACAGCGCTGCAGGGTAGGGAAGGAAGCAAGGGAATTGGATGGCAGAAGGGAGGGGGGATGATCAGCAGGTTACAGAAAACAGCGGGGCAGGGGATAGTACGGGGGTAGAGGGTAGCAAGAGATTCAAGTAGAAAGGGCTGAAAGTATCAGAATTTGTGAAGTAAGTCAGTCGTTGTCAAAAAGTCAATGAGAGAGTCCGGATGAAAGGTGGGTCCATCAGCGAGAAGGGAAGGTAAAGAGAGAGCAGCGGGGCGAAGACGACGACAGAGGTAAATTCTGCGTGCTCGTTGATAAAGTGGGCAGTCCAACAGAATGTGGCTGACTGATAATGGAGCTTGGCAATTCTCACAGAGAGGAGCAAGACGCCTCTCCATGAGATATCCATGAGTAAGACGAGTATGGCCAATGCGAAGACGGGAGAGAGTAGCCTCCCAACCTCGACACTGGTGATAAGAAGACGGCCAGTAACCTATACTCGGTTTAATAGACTGAAGTTTGTTGCCGAGCATAGTAGACCAACGTTGTTGCCAACGGGTGTGAAGGTGGGAAGATATTACAGCAAAATAGTCCGTACATGGAATACCTCTATAAGAAACTGGTAGGTCATGTACCGCTGACCGCACAGCAGTGTCTGCCTGTTCATTGCCCTGTACGTCAACATGACCAGGGACCCAACAAAAAACAATATCTTTATGCTTAGTAAAGATGCGGCGTAGCCAAAGTTGGATACGGAGGACTAAGGGGTGAGGTGTATCAAATTTTTGTATAGCCTGTAAAGCACTAAGGGAGTCTGAGACAACCACAAATGATGACACAGGCATAGATGCAATACGGATAAGTGCTGTAAGGATGGCATATAATTCAGCAGTAAAAATACTAGCTGAAGATAGTAAATGCCCTTGTACGACGCTGTCCGGAAACACTGCTGCGAATCCTACGCCGTCAGAAGACTTAGAGCCATCTGTGTACACAGCAATGGCATGAGAATGAGAGTGAAAGTGGTCAAGAAAAAGAGAGCGGGAAGCGACCGTAGACAGTTGGGCTTTCGAGCAAGGGAGGGAGAAAGAACAGACTCGAACAGCTGGAACTTCCCAGGGGGGTAGGGAAAAGTGAGATGCTACATGTACATAGAAAGGTGGTAGTTGAAGAGAAGACAAGAGCGAATGAAGGCGAAGAGAGAAGGGACGGAGTAAGCAGGGGCGGCGAACAAATAAAGAATGTCTACTAATATCAGTGACCATTCTATAAATGGAAGGATTGCGGAGATCATGAGAGCGTACATAGTAGCGCAGGCAATGGGCATCACGGCGATCGGATAAGGATGGAACGTTCGCTTCTGCATAGAGGCTTTCGACAGGGGAAGAGCGAAAAGCACCAAGGCATAAACGTAATCCTTGGTGATGAATGGGGTTAAGGCTAGAGAGAGTAGCAGGAGATGCCGCTGAATAGATCTGGTCACCATAATCAAGTTTCGATAAAATAAGGGTGGAATGTAGGTGAAGGAGGGTTCGACGATCAGCTCCCCACGAAAGGTGAGCAAGGGTTTTAAGAAGGTTCAGCCGGCTGTGACAAGTTGCCTTCAGAGAGGTAATGTGAGGTTTCCAGGATAACCTACGATCAAAGAGGAGGCCCAGAAACTTGACTGTATCACGTTCAGGGATACGTGAGCCATAGAGGTACAAAGGATGATCGGAGATGACAGGAGCGTCTAGTGAAAGTGATTTGGTGGGTTTTAGTGCTGGAAAATTTAAACCCATGTGTGGTGGCCCAATTGGAAACACGGTCGACTGCATGCTGGAGAGAAACTGTAAGGAGGTGACAGTCAGCGCCTGCACAGGCAATAGCGAAGTCATCAACATAGAGTGATGACCAAATATTTGATGGAAGACTAGAGGCCAAATCATTAATAGCAAGGAGAAAAAGTGTTGTGCTCAGAACACATCCCTGGGGGACACCTTCAGCTTGGATAAAGTCCGGGGAGAGCACATTATTAACCCGAACACGGAAATGCCTGTCAGTTAAAAAGTTCTTAAGGAAGGATGGTAGATTGCCTCGAAGGCCTAAGGAGTGGGCTTGGGCTAAAATATTATACCTCCAAGTTGTGTCATATGCCTTCTCAAGGTCAAAAAATATGGCAATAACTGAGTGGTTATTCGCAAAGGCATTACGAACATACGTATCCAAGCGCAGTAAGGGGTCTATGGTAGAACGTCCCTTACGAAAGCCATATTGACGAGTGGAGAGACTGTTGTGTGTCTCTAAATACCACACTAAACGTCTATTTACTAGACGTTCCATTACTTTGCAAACTGCACTGGTAAGAGCAATGGGACGATAGTGGGAGGTTTCATGTCCCGTAGTGCCTGGTTTGCGGAAAGGGAGAACAATGGCGGATTTCCACAGCTGTGGAAGAACTCCTTGTGACCAAATAAGATTGTAAAGGCGTAATAGGACTGCAAGGGCTGACTGATGTAAATGTTGTAGCATACGAATATGAATGTCGTCGGGCCCAGCTGCCGATGATCGACAAGCTGAGAGTGTTGCCTCCAGTTCTTGAAGTGTAAAAGGCACATTATACTGTTCTTCTCTGAGAGAAGAAAAGTCCAAGGGTGCTAACTCTCTGGCAGACTTTGAGGAAAGAAATGAGGGGCATAGATGGAGTCCCTGAGAAATACGGACCAGATGATTGCCAATTTCATTGGCAACATCTAGTGGGTTTGCTATATCAACACCGGCAACCCGCAGAACAGGAGCCGGGTCAGGAGAATATTTACCACTCAGTTTTCGTACTTTTTTCCAGACTGCACTCATAGAGGAAGCAGAGGTGATGGTGGAGACATAATCTCGCCAGCAAGTGCGTTTAGCGTCACGGATGACACGGCGAGCGATCGCACGCTTCTGTTTAAAATCAAGGAGTCGCTCTGTGGTTCTATTGTACCGGTACCTGCCCCATGCAGCGCGTTTCAAACGTACTGCACGAGCACAAGCAGGAGACCACCAAGGCACGCATTTCTGAGAATGCCTGCCCGAAGTTTGGGGTATAGAATGAGAAGCTGCGGTGAAAACGGAGGACGAGAAGAGGTGTAAAAGCTCATCGATGGAGGACGAAGAAGGAACCTCTTTAAAAACAGTCAGGTGTGAGTAAAGGTTCCAATTTGCCCGATTAAATTGCCAGCGTGGGGTGCGAAGAGGTGGCGAATATGAAGGGGAAGTAAGAATGATTGGGAAATGATCACTGTCATGTAAGTCCGGGAGAACAGACCAAGTAAAGTCTAATGCGGCGGAGGAAGAGCAAACTGAGAGATCGATGCAAGAGAGAGTATGAGTCCGAGGATCAAAATGGGTGTGAGTACCTGTATTTAAAACATGGAGGGGGTGGGTGGCAAGAAAAGCCTCTAACTGAATTCCTCGGGAATCACAGTGAGACCCTCCCCAGAGGAAATGGTGGGCATTAAAATCACCAAGTAACAGAATCGGTGGCGGTAATGACGAAACAAAGAAGGCAAAATCCGGAATAGATAATGCCCGAGAAGGAGAGAGATATAAAGAACAGAGCGTATACCACCTATGTAAGTGGATACGGGCTGCTGTGTAATGCAGCGAAGTATGAACAAATAGCTGATGGTACGGAATATCAGTGCGGAGAAGAAGGGCACTTTCATTAAAGGTCCCATCAGGAAAAGGATCTGAAGAATACAATAAATTATAGCCTGAGATGTGAGAAATAACAGCAGAGTGTAATTTTGGTTCCTGTAAGCAAACACCAACAGGGGCAAACTGGGAGAGTAACATCTGAAGCTCACCCCGATTACCCCTGAGGCCGCGTATATTCCACTGTAAAAAGGCCATGATTGGCAATGATAAAGATACTTGAAATCCGCAGGTAAGGGTTCCTACGGACTAGAAGGGTTAGAAAAGTCCACATGCGGAGGCAGTGGAAAATGTTCAAGCAGCGAAGGAACGGTGCGCTGTGAAGAAAGGAGTTGCGCAGATGGAGCAGAGGAGAGAGAAAGAGCGGAAGGTGGATCAGTGTCCATTGATGGTTTGGTCTCTGCAATATATTCAGAGATTGCTTCAAGTGTTTCGGAATTCAGAGATGTCGTATGGGAGACAATACTGGGAATGGTAGGGGGAGGATGAGTAAAGATTGGAACTGTATTGGACTGTACCAAGGTAGGGGGGGGCGAAAGGGTGGAGGGAACTGGAGAAGCGTGACAGGGGACAGAAGAGACAGGAACCTGGGAGGTGGCAGAAGAGGAAGAAACTTGGGAGGGAACAGGGGAGGAAGGTACATTACGAGGAGGAGGGTGAACCTCTGCACTTGTAACTGAGCCAGTGAGAGGGGAAGAACTAGGGACAGAGACAGGGAGGGTAAAATGAGGAGGTGGAAGATGGGTAGGAGGTGTTACCGGACCTTTTTTTGACTTTTGAGAAGTAGAGGGACGATTGGGAAGAGGTGTCGTACGAGGTCTCGTCGACACTGAGGCTTGTAAGAGAGAACTCGAAGAAGCAAGATTAGACTGAGGCGTTGAAGTAGGGACGTCTGAGCCGAGGACAGCAAAAGGATTAGATACAGGAGTGATTATGGGAGAGGTAACCACAGAGGTGGGTGTAGAAGATGGGATACCAGAAGTGGGGGGACGTTTTGAAACACGGGAATAAGAAACACGTGGGAGTCTCCCTTGGAGGCGGAGATGAGAAACTGCCATGGCATAAGGGAGACCTTCTGTCTCTTTGAGGTAACGGATTTCCCGCTCGTTTAAATAGACCTGACAACGGCGAGAGTACGAAGGGTGAGCCTCATGACAGTTAAGGCAAGAGGGAGATCGATTGCAAGATGTATTAGAATGGTCATCGGCACCACAGACTGGGCATTCGGCGATAGATCTGCAATATTTCGCTGGATGGCCAAATCGCCAGCAATTTCTACACTGTTGTGGTGTAGGGATCACCTTTCGAACTTGTAACCGATGTCCTGCTATATAAACTGAGGATGGGAGTTCTCGGCTGTCAAAAGTTAAACGAGCCACATTGCTAGGGTATCGTCTCCGCCCACGGGCAGGAAGAACGTAAGTGTCTACCTTGAGGATTGGGAGATCTTGGAGTTCCAGCTGTTCTAGAATGTCGGTGCCACATGTCTGGAAATTTTGTTGAACTATGGTATGGGGCAGAATAACGGTACCACTACAAGAATTGAGGGAATGATGTTTTTCAAGGGTGACAGGAACAGTATCTATATGGGAAAGACGAGAGAGCTCACGAGCCTGGGTAGCATTCTGTACGGTAATGATGCGCGTACCGCTCTTAAGAGCATGAAAAGAAATATCTTTACCAACATGGCGTAGGAGTGCCTTGCCAATACTATGGTCAGAAAGATAGGCAGTAGAGGAAGTTGGTCGTAAAGTGAAGAATTTAGTCCACTGTTCAGTCTGAAACTGAGCGTGGAAAGGTAGTGAAGGACGTGTCGATCGTTTCTGAGAAGAACGAGAAGGTGAAGGTGGAGAAGTATCATCAGCAGGTAATTGTCGTTGACGTTTAGGCGTGGGACCAGAGTTGGTCCGACGTGGAACGGGTCGGCGATTTGAAAATTGCCGCACCGTAGAGGGAGAGGCCGGAAGCATAGTCAGAGGAGAGCGAAGGTCTGATAAATCGAAGGAGTCAGTCGAGGCCTCAGTACCTGAAGCGGGTGAGGAAACAGCACCGGCAATAGGTACAGAGGCATGAGGAATGTCTGAAGAGTGGTCCAAAGACGAGGCGGGGTCAGAACGGGGTGCGGTATCAAGAAGGGGCCCGGGGGTACCAGGTTCATGGACTAGGGCTGCCATGGTTAGGTTACTTCTTTCTTTTTGTTAAGAAAAAAAAAGAAAGAAGAAAAGAAAATAAAAATAAAAAAAAGAAAAAAAAAAGGGGGGACCGGGGAGGGATAGTTCCTAGGAGGAATGAAAGGGCCAGAAATCTCCCTCCGCGCCCAAGAGGACTCGACACCGCTAGTAGCGCAGATGCAGCATGGAACCCGTGCCATACCCTACCCTTCATGCCAGTAAACCAGCAATCTGGGATAGCAACCTCACATCTGCCGAGCTACCTCGGTGGACAAAAGAGAGGGCGGCCGGATATCCGCCACAAAGCATACCTCCTTCAGCCACCACCCCCGGAATCCGAAAGGTGGCTTCCAGAGATACACCCGTCGCCCAAAAGACACCCAAAGCCACTCCGGGATACCGGAGAGGGGTCGGGACATCCCTAGGCAATCCAGATTCCACGGCAAACTACGCCACCGCCAAGAAACCTCAACGGAATGGGATGGACCCCGGTGTCCTTTCCCCTACCTAGGAACTAGCGCGCCTGTGGGAGAAATCCCAAAGGACAAAAAGAGGAAGGGCAAAAGGGAGGAGTGGGGAGGAGGAGGAGGAAAGGAAAAAGGGGAGGATGGGGAGGATGGGATAGGGGAGGGGAGATTGGGGGGTAATTAGGTTCGGTCTGAGGAAGAAGACCGATAGGTCTAATTCCTCAGACCAAGAGCCTCTTCACCACGCCAAGGAGCCCCCCTTGAAGAGGCCTAGGGCTCAAGATTCAGCCAGTCCAGCTTGTGTTGTCATGTCTTCTATATCGCTGTATACATCTGCTTTACAATGCCTTGCTGCTGGGTTTAGCCCTGGCTCTTTTTCTACGACTCAACACATTCCTCTCTACATTTATTCTTCTGTCCCTCCTTTCCCGCTCATTCCTTGTGGGTCTTACCTGTGAGTCTGTTGCTTGCTAACTGCCTCTTTTCTCTTCCTCGCTGCAAAGTTTGAATTAAACTCGTGCTGCACATCCATACAATAGTACACACTGTTACATTTCCCCTTTTGCCTCCAAAAATAAAGTTCTTTGTCTCCACAGATGCCTCAGTGATCCAAATACTTTTTTTTCCCTTTGTCAGTTCTATAGTTCACCTCATCTCTCACAGATCCGCCAAGTGTACTACCAAATATCTGAAAATATTTACTTCCTCGATACGCCCCCTCTTAAAGTCTGATATTCATTCTTTCATGTCCTATATTTTTGATCATCTCATTACCTTGCTCTTTCCTATGCTCACTTTTAATTTCCTTCTTGTATATACCCTCCAAAATACGTTTACCAACTTTACAACTTATCTTCAGAATCTCCCTGAACACCATGTCAACGGCAAAAATGCAAATGTGACAACTCCCACATCGTATTAATGCACACTCTAGTGTTCGCTTCTTTTACAACCCCGTCTATAAATATGCTAAGCAACCATGGGTTATATCACACATCCCTAAGGCCTACTTTTACTGGAAAATAGTCTCTCTCTCTCTCTCTTTTACATACCCTCGCTATAAACATAAAAACTCTTAACAGCTTTAAGTAACGTACCACCTATTCCACAAATATGCAACAGCTGTCGTACTGCTCCCCATATACCCTATCACATGTCTTTTTCAAATTCATGCATGCAAAGAAAAGTTCCATAGTTTTCTCCAAATATTTATATGTTTCACACTTGTATCTCATCCACTTACTAAATAATCCAGAAGTCTACCCATCAACCTTTTATTTCCTAATACGCTCTAACAACTTGTTATAATTACGCCCTATATCGTATCTTATGAACTTATTTATCCTCTTTTTCTTAAAATATATATTACCAATTTCCAAATCTCCTTCTATTCATAGTTCAATTTGAAGCCCCTATTGCTCCTGTCGCTCCAAACTTACCCACTGCTCTCTCTATCTGGAGTCTACCTGGAGAATTTTCCGGGGAACGGTGCTCCCACGGCTCAATCCATGACCAGGCCTCCAGGTGGATCAGGGGGCCCTGATCAACCAGGCTGTAAGTGCTGATCACATGCAGTCTAACGTACAAACAACAGCCGGCTGATCGATGGTTTATGTCTCTGTTTATGTCATATTTGAAGATAAGAGGAAAACATGGGAACTTTTCATTTTGTCATCTTCTAACTTAACTCTGTTTACTATTAGTGTTTGCACTCTGTTAAAAAGTTAAAACTCTATCTGCCCACTTTTCCAACTATTTCTTTTGCAAGTAATGTGTGCAATATTACACCATAAAAGCACTGGCCAAAGATTTTTGCAGTCTGTGTATACTACCTCAGGGGCGTCGTAAGGGGGGAGCGGGGGGGCTCGCCACGGGTAACACCATTTAAGGGGTGACACCATAGAGCCTCTAAAGAAGGTGACACTAATGACCAAAACCATGTTGCAGCAACCTAAGAGAAAAATCATTCGTTTCTATATAGCCTGTTATAGGATTACAGATTACAAATAGGCCTATATAGGAAAAATAATTGATTTTAATATGATGGATGATTTTGCAGGATTGAAGCCAAGGAAATGAAATATCAGATTCACTGAGATGTTACCTGTACTCAAGGTTACATCGCAACTAGTGTTTTTATTTTTCAAGTTTTTTTTGTTCATTGTTGAAGATGAATAAATGTAGGATCTGTTGCTGTACTCAAAGTGGTATTTAAGTTTATGTTTCCTCAATATTACTACGATTATTTATTTTATCATTAATAAAGTTCGGTTTATGGCCTTTAAACGTTCTTATTGCTAAACATTAGTCACTGGTCATGCAGCAGTGATGTAACTGGTCATGCAGCAGTGATGTAACTGGTCATGCAGCAGTGATGTAACTGGTCATGCAGCAGTGATGTAACTGGTCATGCAGCAGTGATGTAACTGGTCATGCAGCAGTGATGTAACTGAAGTTTACTCCCCATGTCCCCCCGCCCTTGGATTTCATAGGAGTGACGCCAAAGATGCCACCCCGGGTGACACCAACCCTAGCGACGCCTCTGTACTACCTCTTCATTCTGCTTGTCTTTCAGTTTATCCAAGACCATGTCATAGTGGTCCAGTAGTTACAAGAGGCAGGAGCAACCTGCTCTAAACCTATGCTGTCCTGAGTTGAGCTGTTGTTGGGAATCCAAATGGTTAGCGATCTTGCTTCTTAGAACCCTCTCAGAAATTTTTTAATGTAAAACTTAGGTGCTGTTGCTTTGCTGCCACCTTCGTGAAATGAGGCTATCTCCAATGCTTTTTAACAACTGGGATGACCTCCGTGTCTAGGTTTCTTCTTCACAGAATGCTTAAGGTAAGTGACAGGGGTTTCTTGCAGTTCTTTATGAACGTGGAGTTCCACGAGTCTGGGTCTGAGGCAGAGTGCATCATGGGCACGTTGTCAAGATCTTTTTCGAAGTCCAGTGAGGTCAGAGGTATGTCAGAAATTTTGAAGATATCGACAAAATTTTGAGTTTCATTCATGAAGAATTCCTTCAGATTTTCGACCTTTAGTCTGATTAAGAGTTTATTAAACAGTCATATTGAGAATTCAGTATTTCACTCATTTCATTGCTGCCATCAGTGTAAATTCCATTGTTTGAACAAGGGACCGATTTGAATGTGATTTTTGACGTAAATTTGGTGCATGAGATTTCGATTCATCTAACTTGAGTTTAATGTCTTCTATTTCTCGAGCCAGTGCTTACGTCCTCACTTCAGATAGTTTAATATCATTGATAAGGTCTCTGATTCTTCATATTCACCTGCAAAAAGAGCATCTCTCTCTCTCTAGCTTACACTTTCTCTTCCTTTTCTCTAGTGGACTGTGCCTTGAGCATAAGTCTAGCTTCTGACCTGCCCTTTGAGATAAAATAATTTTGTGACATCCGCTAGGTCATTCCTCACATGCACCGCAGCCTTAAATACTGACCAGAATACCTCCCAGTTGTCTCCTGGACTAAATGTAGGTAGACTTAACTCTGGGAGTTTGGGAAAAGATCTGGCATTTACATTACTAGGCTGTCAACTGCAGTATTTACATATTTCAATTTATTTAATACCTCACTTTTACATGATAGTTCATAATAATGATTAATGAATAATTTCCTCTCATTATCATCTGCACAATTCACCAGCAATCTCCTTCATATTCTGTGTAATACAATTTTTATGACAAGTACCTATTCTCTAATGATTCCAAATTTAATTCTAAATTAACCTTATTCAGTTTCTTCTGCCACCAATTCCAGGTATTTATTATAAGCTCTGGTCACATGACCTTTTTTGCATTTAATGATGCCTTTATGGCTCCAATTCTCATGGATTTACCATTTCCATTAATTACACTAACCCCATTTATGGATCCTTAATGAACATTGGCTGTACAAATTATACAATGACTTAATATAATTTATTACAATATTCATCAAATATCCTAGCCAAACAGTTCCTGGCTTAGCAAATTATAATAATTATTATTATAATCAGAAAGAAGACATTGAGACACTTATGCAACATATGGGAATCTTTATTCAGGAAACGTTTCGCCACACAGTGGCTTCATCAGTCCGATACAAAGTAGAAAGGCGTAAGGAGAGGAGGAGTTTGAGGTAATCAGTCCCTCCAACCTTTGGACGAAGACCTACTTCGACTAGTGGATGGTACCACTATGACCTCACCTCCTACTGCTTTACCTCACCTCACTACAGTATATAAGCCACGTCTACGGCCCTATGCTGTACATTCTACAAGATTGATGGACTGAACACATCGACTCCAGGCTGAGGGAATGATTACCTCAAACTCCTCCTCTCCTTACGCCTTTCTACTTTGTATCGGACTGATGAAGCCACTGTGTGGCGAAACGTTTCCTGAATAAAGATTCCCATATGTTGCATAAGTGTCTCAATCTTCAACTTGTCGGTTTTTCAAACCATTCATCACAGAAAGAAGACAATTATCATTCCTAGCCCTAACTGGGCTTAGCAAATTAAAAATTATAATCCTAGCCTCGCTGGGCTTAGCAATTAATTTATATAATAATTACACAAATCCATTAATATTACAAATGTATAAAAAATGAAATTCCAGCCCCACTGGGCATGCAAATTAAATTAATTGTGGCAACTAATCCACCACACAAACACCATTAATTAAGTAAGTAATGTCAATTATATGTAAACCCAGCAATCCATTACTTTCAATCAAATCATTAAATTAAATTTTCACTGATTACATACCCGAGTTCGTTAGGACCAAAGGCTTATGATGATGATGATGATAATAATAATAATAATAATAATAATAATAATAATAATAATAAATATCTTTATTTACAACATGTACAAGGTATACAGTCCTAGCTAACATCAGTGACATACTACTATATAGAAAGCCGCTTATTATGCAGAACATTTCGGACTAATTAGGTCAATTTTGTCCCAGGATGCGACCCACACCAGTTGACTAACACCCAGGTACCCATTTTACCGATGGATGAACATAGACAACTGGGGTAAAGAAACACGCCCAATGTTTCTACCCTCGCTGGGAATCGAACTCAGACACTCGCCCTGTGAAGCGAGAGCTTTAGCCACCAGGCCACGGGGCCAATATGAGGTTTACAGGGTATTGCCTAAATTATTATGTGCAAGTAATTTGGGCTTAGTCACAGTAGATCGCAGAATTGTCACTCCCTCGATGCTCACTCCATTACCACTTACAAAAAGTTAGACTTGACATTAAATTAATAATTACAATATTAAATCCAGCTACTCTGGTAAATCAAAATTGTGTGGATTATATGTTTTGGTTTACTTGCTGGGTACACAAAATATAACTATTAGTACAATACATAGAATACAATAGTGTTATTAGAAAAGAAATTCGTATTACCATTTACAATTTAATTACTGGATCACAGTTTTTATTTGTAACATATCCTAACGCTACCCTAATGGCTAGAGTTTACGATGGTCAATGCAAAACTCCTGTACGTTATGGGTAAGCATCACTTAGCTAAGGTGTGCTGCTGGGAAGAATTGGAGTCCCCTATTTCTTCATCCTTGAAGCCGAATTGTTTGGGTTTTCCACATTATTTATCACTATTCAGCAGGAATGTCCGCAATTTCTAAATTATGGATTGAGGCCGATATACACCAAATGAACATCGATGATGCCTGATTACATTGAACAATTAACAAACCAGTGTTCACACATTCAGTTTCACTATGGCATCCTCCCCACCCGTTTTGCGTCTGTTCCACATCCCCCCTCGCTTGAAATTTCTCCAATAGTCAAATAAGCATCTCATTTTAATACACAATTACTATATTATTCAAATTTACACATGCTGAATTTGGGAATTCAAAATTTTCCACATATAATACATGCTAATTAAGGCTGATCTTTTATCATATTCTACTTAAATTCTTTCTAATTTATCCTAAATTAAGTACTTAACATATACAAATTATACTTTATCTCTGGAAATCCTAGTTCACGGGACCACCAAACTGTGGGGAAATCATTACTGGGAAGTTATATTTAAGTGTAATACACTGATTATCTACTTACTAATGTAAGTTGACACTTATCTATAAGTTCTGTATATACAACTTTAGAAGTGGCTAGGTTGCTGACACCACTGTGTTTCTGGGAGAGATTGGTGAACGAATAGGTAAAAGAAGGAAGATAAAAGATAAAGATATTTTATTTCTTTGCAAAGGTTACAATGTGTATTACAATATTGGTTTGTTAAGTACAAAGAAAGTAAAAGTGAACATAGGAAAAAGTAAGGTTATGAGGATAACAAAAAATTTTTGTAATGAAAGACTGGATATCCCACCTCCCTCGATCATGCCTACATGTTGTCCACCCTCACAAACACAATTTGAGACTGGGCTAAGACAATGGTTCAGAATTCACTCTTCATATACATGTAGAGAATTATTTACTTAAAAAATAGACACTAATATAGCTTGCTTGGCAGCGTCCTCGGCTCACACACTAAGGATTTGGAATCGATCTCCTGCGCTGGACAAAACGTTTCTTTACACCTGCTATCCCTGTTCACCTAACAGTAAATAGGTACCTGGGTGTTAGCAGACTTTTGTGGGTTCCTGTAGGGAATTAAGGCAGTGTGTCTGGGTCACAGCTGAGTCGGGTTAGTGGTCCCTTGCTTCAACTGTGAATTCAGTTTGAAGCCTGCCCCTGCACTTCAGGGTAACTTATGTGTGGAAAATACTGTATATATTTTCCAGAAATTCAGTATTTATATGTAAATAGATGGCCATACTGTATTTAATAATATTTATGTCATAGAAAACGGAAATCCTGCGTCTGCGCAGACGAGACTAGCCATCTTGGTTTTGAATTGTGTACAACGTTGGTGTGATGGGAAGGAATTTTCGTGCTCTAGAGGTTGAAATTGGGCTGACACCTCTCAAATAGGAGGCGAAATTGTTGGACATGCATTCCTGCATAACTTGAGATATCAGACTGGACAAAACAGCTCCAGGAACCTCAGATAAGCTCTCTAGATTTGTGTATAATTCTGGCCAGTGTTTTCATAAATTTAGTTAGTGAGGTTTTTCTGAGTATGATACAACTTAATATCCAATCAAATTGGTGAGTGATATTAAGATATATTTTCCTTCTGTTATGTAATTGTGTTTATATATAATCATTTTTTAATATAGTCCACAAATTTATATATTTACCAGAATTCCTGATGTATAATTCATTTAATTAATAGGTCCAGAGCAACTTGTGGTTATGACAGTGGTAGGTATCGAAGGGGGACATTTTTTGCGACCTAGGTGTCCCAAATTCCTACTTGTCTATGTAACATTGATAAATAATCTTTGTTATCATTTACTGTTATGTACATAATTAGTTACATTCAGATAAATGCAATTTTCCACATTTAATTTGCCCGTTGGTCCTTCTTGAACCGGAGGTAATTAGTGAAGTCATTAGTTAATTACTTAATAATTATATATGAAATGACAGGAGGTGGATGTTAAGTTCACAAATTTACTTAATGTGTAGTGGATTATAATTATTACAATATTAATTTGGATAAGTCAAGTCTGGCTAAGTTTATATTAATTTGTATAATACTAATTTGATAAGACAATTCTGGCCAAGATTTATATCAGTGTATGTGTAATTGATAAGACAAGTGTGTATAAAGATTATATTGTGTATATTAATTTTGCTATGCCAAATTCTGGCAAGGATTTATATTTGTATAATATTAATTTGATAAGCCAATTCTGGCCAAGATTTATATCAGTGTATGTGTAATTGATAAGCCAGGTGTTGCTAATTATATTAATGTGTATTATTATTATAATCAAAAAGAAGCGCTAAGCCACAAGGGCTATACAGCATATTAATGTGTATAATATTAATTTTACTTAATGTGTAGTGGATTATAATTATTACAATATTAATTTGATAAGACAATTCTGGCCAAGATTTATATCAATGTATGGGTAATTGATAAGGCAAGTGTTGCTAATTATATTAATGTGTATAATATTAATTTTGCTATGCCAAATTCTGGCAAGGATTTATATTAATTTGTATAATAATTTTGATAAGCCAAGGCTGGCTAAAGGTTTGTATTAATGTACATTTAAAATTTATATATAAATTTCTTACATGTGTAATTGCTGAGCTCAAGTGTAGCTAACATTATTAATGTGTATTTAAAATTTATATTACAATTTTTTACATGTAATTGCTAAGCTCAAGTAGCTAGAATTTATTTAAAGGTAAGTTGTACTATTTACCTTTATAAAGTGCATAATTTAGTACATAATCAGTGTTATTAAGTTGAATTTAATACATTGCATCATGGCTGAAAATGAGGAAATTAATGTAGAAGACAAACATATGGAATATAGAGTAAAGAAAGCATCAATACAGGCTAGAAAAGTTCATGTAACCAAGGCATATAATAAGTGCTTGGAATTAATGAATCAAGAAACTGTGAATACTGATTATTTAAAATTGTATTTAGATGCTTTAGGGAATAGATATGATTCATACAAATTATATTACAACAAATATGAAGGAGATTTATTAGTAAACTGTGTAGATGAGACTGAAATAGATCTCATGATTAATCAGTATTATGAATTAGAGGAAAAGATTTTCTTGTAAAAGTCAGGCCTTGAATAAATTAAAATGTGTAAACCAGGCAGTTGGTCAGTCTGCTCCAACAAATAATATGTCTTTACCTGGAGTTTACCTGGAGAGAGTTCCGGGGGGTCAACGCCCCCGCGGCCCGGTCTGTGACCAGGCCTCCTGGTGGATCAGAGCCTGATCAACCAGGCTGTTGCTGCTGGCTGCATGCAAACCAACTTTGCCAAAACTCCCAGAATTGTTTGCCTGTGTTTAATCCTGGAGAAAATTGGGAGGAATTTTGGTCAATTTTTAAAGCAGCTGTGCATGACAGGAGTGACCTAGCCTGTGTAACTAAATTATTTTACCTCAAAGGACAGGTAAGAGAAGATGCTCACATACTCATATAAGCCTTTCCCAATGAAAATGACTCTTACAAGGAAGCAGTTGACTTGTTTAAGGTCACTTATGGTAATATAGAACAAAGTAGGTTGGATCTAGTGAATATCATTGTTAATTTAAAATCCCCAGATCACACTTACAAAGGTTTACAGCAGTTTAGAGTTAAACTGGAGAGCACTCTCAAAACTTTAAGTAATAAATATAATCTGAAGGAATCAGACTGGTTATTGAGTGCCATGGTACAGAATAAATTAAACTATAAAACACTTGAATGACTCTCGAATAAATATCACAAGGGTTATTTTGGTCTGGAGGAAACAAGACTAGGTCTACAAGAATTAATTGTTCAGTTGCAGACCAGCCAACTAACTCATTTTAAAGATGCAACACATGATAACTCTGAGGTATCTGTCAAGTTTCACAAAGGGAAAAATTATCCCAATGTTAATAATCAAAATTCATTTCCTAAAAGGAATTACATAGGGGCATATCAAGGAGCAGGAATCAGAAATAACGATTCTCCACAAGGTAAGAAGAATAAGTACCCTCCTAAGAGTAGCCCAGTTAATAAGAAACCAGTCAAAGAAAGGAGAGATTGTCTTTTCTGCAAGGGTACTCATTTTTCTAAGAATTGCAATGCATACAATTCATGGAATGATAAAGTTGAAAGATTGGAGGAACTTGACAGATGTATCAGATGTTTAGGTAATCACAATGTAAAGGATTGTTATGCCAAATTAAACTTCTGTTATTAATGTCACAAAGGAAGACACCATATAGTCATGTGTAAAGGTCTATATGATAATGTTGATAATGATAATGTTGACAATCCTGACACAACAGTAGCTAATGTAAAAATTGCTGCTAATGTTAATAATGATGGTTTTGCTGAAGTAGCCTTACTTGTGTTACAGGTAAAATTTATGATAAAAGGCATAAATCAAAAAATGTAACTGCATTATTGGACCAGGGATCCCAGCGTACTTTCATAAAACGTAAATGTCTTGATGGTATGAAAGTACAGATGGGAGATCCCACAACTTTAAAATTATCTGGTTTTCTCTCGGATAAAAGAGCTCAATTGTATGACACTGTTTATATAACTGTCAGGTTGGGCAATGAGAAAAAACGTGTTAATGCAGTAATTGTAGATAGACTTCCAGAGAAAATATCTACAGTAGGGCTTAGTAAAGCTACAGAAAGACTCTCACATAATGTAAATTTAGCACCTTCTGTAAGTGATGATTCTGTAGGCCCAATAAATATTTTGATAGGTAGTGACCATTATGCCTCCTTTGTAAAGGGTATGGTAAAGAAATGTGGTGTCACCCTTTTGAAGACTGCAGGAGGCCATGTAATGTATGGTAGGATTCCTCGTAATAATAATTCATGACTAGAGGAAACTACAAATACCATAACTGTGTGTCTTACTCATGAAGTCGTGCCCCAGTATAATTCTTCCATAGAGGATGGTGTTGAGCCAGTGCATAAATTGTGGGAATTAGACAGCATTGGAATAAATGTAAATGAAGAAAGTCCAGACGATTCTTTTACTCAAGAACAATACCTGAGAGATGTAAAATTTGAATCTGGACAATACTGGGTACGACTTCCATGGAGACTGAACTATCCAGAATTGCCCACTAATTACAGAATGGCATATGGACAATTAAAGGCTCAGCTCCGCGAACTGTGTAAGACAACAGAATTGTTAACTGCCTATAATATAATTGCTGAGCAGTTAATTAATAAATTTATAGAAGAGGTACCTCCTGAGCAAGCCAAAATTTATGGTCACTATTTGCCACATCACAGAGTGAAGAAGGATTCTAAGACCACTCCTTTGAGAACTGTGTTTAATTGTAGTGCCAGGAGTAACAAAAATGTACCTAGTTTAAATGACTGTTTGATGACAGGTCCGTCGTTGACGGAAAAATTAGGAGATACCTTATTAAATTTCAGAGTAAAGAATTATGCCTTTACGGCTGACATAAGTAAAGCTTTCCTAAGAGTGGGTTTACAAGAGGCTGACCGGGATTGTACCCGCTTCTTATGGCCTGAGAATCCTATTGACCCACTTAGCCCTCTGAAAACCTTTCGCTTTAGGAGCGTATTATTTGGTGCTACATCCAGTCCGTTCCTACTTCAAGCGACGATAAATGCACACCTTAAATGTACGGGAAGTCCATTGAGTAAAGTAATGAGCAAACAATTTTATGTGGACAATTTCCTGGGTGTGACGTCAACTAAAGAGGAACTGTTAATGACTTATGGAGGCTAATAAAATAATGCAAAGTGCAAATATGCCTCTGAGAGAATGGAATAGTAATTCGTCCAAATTGAAGGACAAAAATAAGTAAAGATTACCCTGGAGATGAAGTGCCAAAATGTAGTAATGTATTGGGTTTAACTTGAGATACTGAGAGAGATTTGTTAATGTTAAAACCTAATAATTACAGTATGCCCAATAAATTAACTAAGAGAGTTTTGCTTGCTGAAGTTTCCAAATGTTTTGATCCACTAGGTTTAGTGCCACCCCTTACTATAAGAGGGAAATTATTAATACAGGAAGCATGGAAACTTAAATGTGCTTGGGATGAAATTCTACCTAAGGAATTCGTTAACAGGTGGGATGAATTAATTGGTGATTATGAAAAAATTCCAATGTTGGAGTTCCCACGCCAGGTGGCCAATCCAAATGGGAAAAATGTACTCCACATTTTTTGTGATGCTTCAAAATTGGCATATGGAGCAGTTGCTTATTTTGAACAATAAAGTGTTATAAAATACCGACAGATTTTTAGGTAAGACACATATGCAACAGTTAGATATCTTTATTTCGAAACGTTTCGCCTACACAGTAAGCTTCTTCAGTCGAGTACAGAAAAGTTGATAGAAGCAGAAGAGACTTGAAGACGATGTAATCAGTCCATCACCCTTAAAGTTTTGAGGTGGTCAGTCCCTCAGTCTGGAGAAGAGCATTGTTCCAAAGTTTGAAACAATATGGAGTTGAAGTGACAGGATGGAGCCTTATATAGCGCCAGGAGGTGAGACGTAGGTCACTAGTAGAACACAGATGTTGGGAGGTCAGGTCCCTCTCAAATCCAGCCGTTCTCACTAGTAGAGGTAGTCAAAGTTGATTTCAGGTCTGTACCAAGATACCCTTGTGTTGCAGTGTCTGACAGATTGAACATTAAAATGGTATAAAATACCGACAGATTGTTAGGTAAGACACATATGCAACAGTTAGGTATCTTTATTTCGAAACGTTTCGCCTACACAGTAGGCTTCTTCAGTCGAGTACAGAAAAGTTGATAGAAGCAGAAGAGACTTGAAGACGATGTAATCAGTCCATCACCCTTAAAGTTTTGAGGTGGTCAGTCCCTCAGTCTGGAGAAGAGCATTGTTCCAAAGTTTGAAACAATATGGAGTTGAAGTGACAGGATGGAGCCTTATATAGCGCCAGGAGGTGAGACGTAGGTCACTAGTAGAACGCAGATGTTGGGAGGTCAGGTCCCTCTCAAATCCAGCCGTTCTCACTAGTAGAGGTAGTCGAAGTTGATTTCAGGTCTGTACCAAGATACCCTTGTGTTGCAGTGTCTGACAGATTGAACATTAAAATGGTATAAAATACCGACAGATTGTTAGGTAAGACACATATGCAACAGTTAGGCATCTTTATTTCGAAACGTTTCGCCTACACAGTAGGCTTCTTCAGTCGAGTACAGAAAAGTTGATAGAAGCAGAAGAGACTATATAAGGCTATATAAGGCTCCATCCTGTCACTTCAACTCCATATTGTTTCAAACTTTGGAACAATGCTCTTCTCCAGACTGAGGGACTGACCACCTCAAAACTTTAAGGGTGATGGACTGATTACATCGTCTTCAAGTCTCTTCTGCTTCTATCAACTTTTCTGTACTCGACTGAAGAAGCCTACTGTGTAGGCGAAACGTTTCGAAATAAAAATACCTAACTGTTGCATATGTGTCTTACCTAACAATCTGTCGGTATTTTATACCATTTTAATGTTCATTCTGTCAGACACTGCAACACAAGGGTATCTTGGTACAGACCTGAAATCAACTTCGACTACCTCTACTAGTGAGAATGGCTGGATTTGAGAGGGACCTGACCTCCCAACATCTGCGTTCTACTAGTGACCTACGTCTCACCTCCTGGCGCTATATAAGGCTCCATCCTGTCACTTCAACTCCATATTGTTTCAAACTTTGGAACAATGCTCTTCTCCAGACTGAGGGACTGACCACCTCAAAACTTTAAGGGTGATGGACTGATTACATCGTCTTCAGTCTCTTCTGCTTCTATCAACTTTTCTGTACTCGACTGAAGAAGCCTACTGTGTAGGCGAAACGTTTCGAAATAAAGATACCTAACTGTTGCATATGTGTCTTACCTAACAATCTGTCGGTATTTTATACCATTTTAATGTTCAATCTGTCAGACACTGCAACACAAGGGTATCTTGGTACAGACCTGAAATCAACTTCGACTACCTCTACTAGTGAGAACGGCTGGATTTGAGAGGGACCTGACCTCCCAACATCTGCGTTCTACTAGTGACCTACGTCTCACCTCCTGGCGCTATATAAGGCTCCATCCTGTCACTTCAACTCCATATTGTTTCAAACTTTGGAACAATGCTCTTCTCCAGACTGAGGGACTGACCACCTCAAAACTTTAAGGGTGATGGACTGATTACATCGTCTTCAAGTCTCTTCTGCTTCTATCAACTTTTCTGTACTCGACTGAAGAAGCCTACTGTGTAGGCGAAACGTTCCGAAATAAAGATACCTAACTGTTGCATATGTGTCTTACCTAACAATCTGTCGGTATTTTATACCATTTTAATGTTCAATCTGTCAGACACTGCAACACAAGGGTATCTTGGTACAGACCTGAAATCAACTTCGACTACCTCTACTAGTGAGAACGGCTGGATTTGAGAGGGACCTGACCTCCCAACATCTGCGTTCTACTAGTGACCTACGTCTCACCTCCTGGCGCTATATAAGGCTCCATCCTGTCACTTCAACTCCATATTGTTTCAAACTTTGGAACAATGCTCTTCTCCAGACTGAGGGACTGACCACCTCAAAACTTTAAGGGTGATGGACTGATTACATCGTCTTCAAGTCTCTTCTGCTTCTATCAACTTTTCTGTACTCGACTGAAGAAGCCTACTGTGTAGGCGAAACGTTTCGAAATAAAGATACCTAACTGTTGCATATGTGTCTTACCTAACAGTTGCTTATTTTCAATGTAATAGTGTTATTTCTCTTATGTCTAAGGCTAAAGTGTCTCCAATTAAATCACGTACCTTACCTCAGTTGGAATTAACAGCCATTTATGTAGGTGTCAAATTAGCTAATTATATAATAAATAAGTTGCAGGAGATAAATATTAGCGACACTGTAATTTGGTCTGATAATGAGGTATCCTTACAATGGATTCGTAATGGAAACAGTAAAATTGTGTATGTACAAAACAGAGTCGCTGAAATTAATCAGATGCAAGAGAAGTATAATAGTTTGGGTCAGCATATGTTAACATTTAATCATATACCTTGTGAGGAGAATCCAGTTGATTTCTTGTCTCGAGGTTTACTTTATGCTAAATTTGTAAATGCTGTATCATGGTTTAAAGGACCGAGCTGGTTGGTAAATAAAGCTAATTGGCCTGTACAAAAGGTGTATATTGCTCCTGTTGATATTACTGTGACCACTGCTCCAATAGTTTGTCCTCCCTTAGCCATTGATATAAATAGGTATTCTTCTTTACCCAAACTAATCAATGTAACTAAGTTGGTGTTTAAATTTCTAAACAAGATGAATATTTCATTTAAGTTTTCACCTCCTCTTGAATATTGGATAAAGAGGGTACAGGAGGAAATCTATGGAAGTGAGATTAAATTGATGATGGAAAGAAAAATTGTGAAAGGTTCCATAATAGAGAAATTGGGGCTGTATTTAGAGAACAATGTAATTAGGTGCAGAGGTAGGTTGCAAAATGCTGAATTGGGTGATTATGCTAAACACCCTATCTTACTGCCCAAAACTCATCATCTAACAAATTTAATTGTTCTAAATGCCCATAAAAATGTAATGCATGGTGGGGTACAAGATACCTTAAATTGTATTAGGGAAACTTTCTGGATTCCACAAGGATGGCAAAGTGTAAAAAGGGTGATTAAATCTTGTGTAATATGTCGCCTTGTGGATGCCAGATCCTATATGTACCCAGGTCCTCCACCATTGCCAAATGAGCAATTTGAGTCATTTAACAACAAACTCCGCCCGGTCGCAGTGTGGAAAATACTGTATATATTTTCCAGAAATTCAGTATTTATATGTAAATAGATGGCCATACTGTATTTAATAATATTTGTCATAGAAAACGGAAAGCCTGCGTCTGCACAGACGAGACTAGCCATCTTGGTTTTGAATTGTGTACAACGTTGGTGTGATGGGAAGGAATTTTCGTGCTCTAGAGGTTGAAATTGGGCTGACACCTCTCAAATAGGAGGCGAAATTGTTGGACATGCATTCCTGCATAACTTGAGATATCAGACTGGACAAGAAAGCTCCAGGAACCTCAGATAAGCTCTCTAGATTTGTGTATAATTCTGGCCAGTGTTTTCATAAAGTTAGTTAGTGAGGTTTTTCTGAGTATGATACAATTTAATATCCAATCAAATTGGTGAGTGATATTAAGATATATTTTCCTTCTGTTATGTAATTGTGTTTATATATAATCATTTTTTAATATAGTCCACAAATTTATATATTTACCAGAATTCCTGATGTATAATTCATTTAATTAATAGGTCCAGAGCAACTTGTGGTTATGACAGTGGTAGGTATCGAAGGGGGACATTTTTTGCGACCTAGGCGTCCCAAATTCCTACTTGTCTATGTAACATTGATAAATAATAATTATCTTTATCATTTACTGTTATGTACATAATTAGTTACATTCAGATAAATGCAATTTTCCACATTATGTGTACTAATCTTTACTTTTCACAGCAGGTAGTGTATGTAGGCATCTGATGTTGGTAATCTCTGGTTATGGGTGGCCAATCTCCGCACAGAGTACAGATGAATATTCAAGGTCTTGAATACTTACGCGGAGGTAGAAGGCCGGGTATCACCTGAGAAATACTTGGCTAGTCCGTTACAGCTGCCTTCTCCTGTTACAGAGGCTGTCTGCACGCGGCTGGTACCCAAGTTATGCGATTGGTAATTTACTGCGCACGGTCGGGGATTTGTGTATCTCGGTCACTAGCTTTTTAGGGACAGACCCTGCAACCCAGCCCACTGGCACTCAAACTGGCGGGCTGAGGGTGCCTATAGCTTAATGAATGTATGGGATGTATAATACTAAGGTAAGCTAACGACCATCTCTAACTTAGCTTAAATATGTGTAGTAGTAATGTAATAATTGTGGTGTATAATTAGCCTAGGAGTATATACAGAATTGATACCTCTCTAAGCGTTGTAACCCCCCCCCCTTTTACCCTTCATTCTCCCACCTAGGGGGTGGGCATAACGGTTCTGGAAAATACCGATAGTTGCCACAGTTGCATCCTGGGGGACAAGATTAACTTCGGCTGCCCAAAATTCTCTGCATAACCAGTGGCTTCCTATATATGTCAATAATATCAACTAGGTCTGTACCAGTTGTATTATATACTTTGTAGAAATAAAGATTAACATCAGTGACCTTTAGTGGACTGTGTTTCGAAAATTGTCTACAATTTATTCTTTAAATGTGTCTACTATGATGTATATTTTAATATAATAGATCAATAAATAAATTTATTGTGAAGTTTACTAAGAGGATAAACACTTGATACTCTACCATTCTCCTTACCTAGGTTTGATAGTATTGTCGTGTTGTAACGTCTCCAAGATGTTATAAAGATCTGGCCAAATACTGCATTACACTTCTTTGGTGTTGGTTTGTGATAAACGAACATGGGAAGCCATCCTCCAGGCCACTGTAGAAAGATTTCTGAATTCCTGCAACATGAATGAGGAGAGTTATCCAGCTTGGAACACCCGTCCTGATTTAGTTTCCCATCCTCACGCGCCGAGACGTCGAACAGCGTTCAATTATCATTTGGTTAGTTCTGTGTACCTCTTAGATATACAAGCACTTTCCATTTACTGGTTATATTCCAGCTGCATTTCAAGAACAAAGATGAGAGAGTCTTGCACAACAACCTCCCATCCTCCTCCACTCTCTCCACCTGCTTATATTTACCTCTATATTTACAATTTAAACCTTCAAAATTCCTAACTATAATTTAATTATAAGTGGTTAGTTTTAAACCTATCTTTTATCTATCATTTATAATATACTGATCAGTAGATTTTTAAACGTTTTCAGATGTATGACCCACCATATTTGTAAAGAAAATTATATTATACTGTGGGCTCACACAATTACACTATTATTGTTCACACAGTTACATTTATTTTTTTACAACCTAAATTAATCACACTATAATAATATATAGAGGGTTGACTTAGCCATAAGCTTGTTGGTGATTTATAGATCAATGGTTCAGAGAACCTACAAGTTGATAAATTAGACACATGTTAAACACTTGGGTATCTTTAATGAGGAAACGTTTCGCCACACAGTGGCTTCATCAGTCCATACAAAGGAGAAAAGTGAAGAACAGGAGGAGTTTGAGGTAATCAGTCCCTCAGCCTTGAGTCAATGTAATCTGTCCATCAATCTTGAAAAGAATACAGCATATGTGCAAAGTAGCTTTTATACTGTAAGCAGGAGAGGTGCAGCAGTCGTAGGTGGTATTACATATGTCCAATATGGAAGTAGATCATGACCAAGAGTTAGGTAAGTGTTGGTGATCGTCACTTGTTATACACAACCTTCCTCAGAAAAACTAATTCATTCCTTCTTAATTTATAACAAATTATAATTGCTAATAAATTACCTGCAAAATATCTCAAATTTTCTACAGTAGTACGTAAGTATAGTAATATTTTCTATGAAATAACTTGAATGTACGTCTTCTCAGCGGCTTCAGTCTTTAATGATTTATTCATAATGGATGAGGTTTTTCTTTAATATATGTTATGTAGGTGCAACTTTGCTCATTTGTTTAGATAACAAATTTGGAATTATTTTTTGTGATAACGTAATAATGCATCTTCCGGTTGGATTCAAACCCTCTACACAGATATAACACGTACAGCCTTAAATGACCATAGTATAGTCGATAGGATTTAAACCTCATTAACCAAACAAACTTTCAGATGTCTACCTTTTTTTCTCAGAAGAAACTTTGCACTGATTTTAGATTTCAGCAGATTTTAATTTGGTCATTTTTCAACCCGAGGCTATTTATTTATTTATTTTATGTCTTTGCAAACAGTACATTGAGATTTTGTATTTACAATAGTGGGTTGTAGAGAGCCTCTATTATGCCTAGGCATTATGGGCCAACTTAACATTATTGACTTACAGTCTACTTAATACTAAGGAGTATATCATAGTTGTACAGTAGGATAGTAATTATTTCATAGTTGTACAGTAGAATATTAATTATAAATGAATCAAAATTTGTATAATACAAAGATATATTTATATTCGAAAATGCTTTTTGTGAAAATGATTCAATTATATTCCTGTCAACAATGGACAAAAGGTTCAATGTGATTGTTGAAGTTATGATGTGGGAGTACGTAGGTAAGCGTGTACTGAGTATTTAGCATTTAGTCTAGGGTGATTAAGTGGCTTTTGAGAAGAGTCTTAAATTAATTTTCAGACTGGGTTACTTTAATATCTTCTGGTAATGAATTCCAGATTTTGGGGCCCTTTATGTGCATAGAGTTTTTAGTGTGATATGGACACGAGGTATATCAAAAAGAGATCTGTGTCTTGTGTTGTGGTCATGTGTCCTGTTTAGGTTGGTGAGGAGAAGTTTGAGTGGAGGGTTTATATTTGTGTGTATTGTTCTGTGTATGTAGTAGGTACATGAATAAGTATGGATGTTATTAATGGTGAGCAGATTCAGACTTGAAAATTGGTGGAGTATGCTGGCGAGAGTGGGAATTTGTTATCATTCTTCCTGCTGCCTTTTGCCTGGTTATTAGGGGTTTTAGGTGATTGGATGTTATTGATCCCCATGCACAAATTCCGTATGTAAGATAAGGGTAAGATATTAACAGATCTTACCTTACACATAGGAGAAACAAGCTTACGATGATTTGGATCATTGACTATAGAGTGGTTGTCTAATAAATACCACAAGGTTATTTTTCTCTGGGAGAAATAATATTAGGTCTACAAGAATTACAGACCGGGCAACCAAATAATTCTTAAGAATTTAATACATGATGATTCTGATGTATCTGACAGGTTTCACAAATGGAAAAAATATCCTGATGTTAATAATCATTATAATTCATCAAATAAAAAGGGTTGCATAGGCATATAGCAAGTGGCAGGAACCAGAATTAAAGGTTCTCCACATCAAATTTAGAGGAATAAATACCTTAATAAGAGAGGCCCGGTTAATAATTGTAATGCTTATGATTCATGGGACGTTAAGGTGGAATGATTAGAAAAACTTAGTAGATGTATCGGATGTTTAGGCAGTCATAATGTAAAGGATTGTTATGCCAAACTGAGTAATTGCTATCAGTGCCACAAAAGAAGGCATCACAAGCAATGTGTCAAGGTTTAAATAATAGTAATAATAATAATAATAATAATAATAATAATAATAATAATAATAATAATGTTAACACTGACACAACAGTTACCAATGTCAAAATAACAGCTAATGTTAATAATGAAGGCATAGCTGAAGTAGCCTTATTCGTGGTGAATTTTGTAATTATGGATAAAAAGCGCAAGTCAAAAAATGTAACTGCATTATTGGACCAGGGATCACAACGCACATTATTGGACCAGGGATCACAACGCACATTATTGGACCAGGGATCACAACGCACATTATTGGACCAGGGATCACAACGCACATTATTGGACCAGGGATCACAACGCACATTATTGGACCAGGGATCACAACGCACATTATTGGACCAGGGATCACAACGCACATTATTGGACCAGGGATCACAACCCACATTATTGGACCAGGGATCACAACGCACATTATTGGACCAGGGATCACAACGCACATTATTGGACCAGGGATCACAACGCACATTATTGGACCAGGGATCACAACGCACATTATTGGACCAGGGATCACAACGCACATTATTGGACCAGTGATCACAATGCGCATTCATAAAACGTAGCTGTCTTATTGGTATGAAAGTGAAAAAGGGGACTCCTACACGTTTAAAATTATCTGATTTTCTGTCAGATAAGAGGGCTCAGTTGTACGACACTGTGTATGTAAATGTCGGCCTGGGCAATGAGAGACAACGTATCAATGTAATTACAGTAGACAGACTTTCACGGAAAATCTCTACAATTGGGCTTAGTGAAGCCACTCAAATGTTTTCACAAAATGGTGTAGAATTGGCACCCTCGTGTAAATAAAGACTCAGTAGGCCCAATAAATCTTCTAATAGGGAGTAATTATGCTTCATTTATAAAGGGTATGGTAAGGAAATGTAGTATTAATCTTCTAAAAACAGCAAGCGGTCAGGCAATGTATGCTAGGCTTCCTCGTACTAATAATGAATGACTAGAGGAAACAAGTCACTGTCTTATTCATGAAAGAGCGTCCCAGTATAAATATTCTTCCATAAAGGATGATGCTGAGGAAGTATAAATTGTAGGAACCGGACAACATCGGAATAAATGTAAATGAAGGTTCTAGATGATTCCTTTACTCAGGAACAATACCTGAAGAATGTTAAATATGAATATGGACAATAATGGTGCGACTCCCTTGGAAACTGAATCCAGAATTGCCTACAAATTATCGAATTGCCTATCAGCAATTAAAGGTTCGAATCCATGAACTGAATAAGACACCAGAATTACTGACTGCATAAGATATAATTAATGAACAGCTAAAGAATAAATTCATAAAGGAAGTACCTCAGGAGCAGGCAAAAATTTATGGCCATTACTTGCCACACCATGGAGTTAAGGACTCTAAAACTACTCCCCAAAGAACTGTTTTCAATTGTAGTGCTAGTAGTAGTAAAATTATTATTATTATAATCAAAAAGAAGCGCTAAGCCACAAGGACTATACAGCGCTGCAGGGCAGGAAGGAAGTGAGGGCATCAGGTGGCAAAAGGGAGATGGATGAGCAACAGGTTACGGATAACAGCGGGGCAGTGGATGGTGAAAGGGTAAAGGGCAGCAAGAGACTGAACCAGAAAGGGCTGAGGGGAGTGCGAAAAGTATCATCAGAGTTTGTGGAGTAAATCAGTCGTTGTCAAGAAGTCGATGAGAGAGTCAGGATTAAAGGAGGGTCCATCAGCAAGAAGGGAAGGTAAAGAGAGAGTAGTAGAACGAAGACGACGTTGGAGGTAAATTCTGCGTGCTCGTTGATAGAGAGGGCAGTCTAACAGAATGTGGCTAATCGATACTGGAACTTGACACTGCTCACAGAGAGGAACAGGGTGCCTCTCCATGAGATACCCATGAGTAAGACGAGTGTGGCCAATGCGAAGGCGGGAGAGAGTGGTCTCCCAACTTCGGCACTGATGACAAGAAGACGGCCAGTAACCTATGCTCGGTTTAATAGAATGAAGTTTGTTACCGAGCAGAGTTGACCAACGTTGTTGCCAACGGGTGCGAAGGTGGGTAGCTATTGCAGCAAAATAGTCCAGAAATGGAACACCTCGATAGGAAATTGGTAGGTCATATACTGCTGACCGCGCAGCAGTGTCTGCCTGTTCATTGCCCTGTACGTCGACATGACCAGGGACCCAACAAAAAACAATATCTTTATGTTTAGTAGAGATACGGCGTAGCCAAAGTTGGATACGGAGAACTAGGGGATGAGATGTATCAAATTTTCGTATAGCCTGTAGAGCACTAAGGGAGTCTGAGACTACTACAAATGATGACACAGGCATAGATGCGATACGAATAAGTGCTGCAAGAATGGCATACAGTTCAGCAGTAAAAATGCTAGCTGAAGATAGTAAATGCCCTCGTACGACGCTGTCCGGAAACACTGCTGCGAATCCGACGCCGTCTGAAGACTTAGAGCCATCTGTGTACACAGCGGTGGCATGAGAATGGGAGTGGAAGTGATCAAGAAAAAGAGAGCGGGAAGCCACCGTAGGCAGTTGAGCTTTCGAGCAAGGGAGTGAGAAAGAACAGACCCGAACAGCTGGAACTTCCCAGGGGGGCAGGGAAAAGTGAGATGCTACATGAACATATAAAGGTGGTAACTGAAGGGAAGACAAGAGTGAATGTAGGCGAAGAGAAAAGGGACGGAGCAAACAGGGGCGGCGAACGAATAAAGAATGTCTACTAATATCGGTGACCATTCTATAAATGGAAGGATTGTGTAGATCGTGAGAGCGTACATAGTAACGAAGGCAATGGGCATCACGGCGATCAGACAAGGATGGAACATTTGCTTCTGTATAGAGGCTCTCAACAGGGGAAGAGCGAAAAGCACCAAGGCACAAACGTAAGCCTTGGTGATGGATAGAGTTAAGGCTAGAGAGAGTAGCAGGAGAGGCCGCGGAATAAATCTGGTCACCATAATCGAGTTTCGATAAAACGAGGGCTGAATGTAGGCGAAGCAGAGTTCGACGATCAGCTCCCCAGGAAAGATGAGCAAGGGTTTTAAGAAGGTTTAGCCGGCTGTGACAAGTTGCCTTCAGAGAGGTAATGTGAGGTTTCCAGGTTAACCGACGGTCAAAGAGAAGGCCTAGAAACCTGACTGTATCACGTTCGGGGATACGGGAGCCATAGAGATACAAAGGATGATCGGAGATAACAGAGCGTCTAGTGAAAGTAATTTGGTGAGTTTTGGTACTTGAAAATTTAAACCCATGTGTGGTGGCCCAAGTGGAAACACGGTCGACCGCATGCTGGAGAGAAACTGCAATAAGGTGACAGTCAGCGCCTGCACAAGCAATAGCGAAGTCATCAACATAGAGTGATGACCAAATATTGGGTGGAAGAACAGAGGCCAAATCATTTATAGCAAGGAGAAAAAGTGTTGTGCTTAGAACACATCCCTGAGGGACACCTTCAGCTTGGACGAAGTCCGGGGAAAGAACATTATTGACTCGAACACGGAAATGTCTGTCAGTTAAAAAATTCTTAAGGAAGGATGGTAGATTGCCTCGGAGGCCTAAGGAATGGGCCTGGGCCAAAATATTATACCTCCAAGTTGTGTCATATGCCTTCTCAAGGTCAAAAAATATGGCAATAACTGAGTGATTATTCGCAAAGGCATTACGAACATACGTATCCAAGCGTAGTAAGGGGTCTATGGTAGAACGACCCTTACGAAAGCCATATTGACTAGCGGAGAGACTGTTGTGAGTCTCTAAATACCACATTAAACGTCGATTTACGAGGCGTTCCATCACTTTGCAAACTGCACTTGTAAGAGCGATGGGGCGATAGTGGGAGGCATCATGTCCTGTAGTACCCGGTTTGCGGAAAGGGAGAACAATGGCAGATTTCCACAGCTGGGGAAGAACTCCTTGTGCCCAAATAAGATTGAAGAGGTGTAAGAGGACTACAAGGGCTGACCGATGTAAATGTTGTAACATACGAATATGAATGTCATCAGGCCCAGCTGCCGATGATCGGCAAGCTGAGAGCGTTGCCTCCAGTTCTTGAAGTGTAAAAGGCACATTATACTGTTCTTCTCCGAGAGAAGAAAAGTCCAAGGGTACTAACTCTCTGGCAGACTTTGAGGAAAGAAACGAGGGGCATAGATGGAGCCCTCGGGAAATACGGACCAGATGTGTGCCAAGTTCAATGGCAACGTCGAGAGGGTTTGCTATATCAACACCAGTGACCCGTAGAACAGGAGCCGGGTCAGGAGAGTATTTACCACTCAATTTCCTCACTTTTTTCCACACTGCACTCATAGAAGAAGCAGAGGTGATGGTGGAAACATAGTCTCGCCAACAAGTGCGTTTAGCTTCACGGATGACACGGCGAGCGATCGCACGCTTCTGCTTAAAATCAACAAGTCTCTCAGCGGTTCTATAGTACCGGTACCTGCCCCATGCAGCACGTTTCAAACGTACTGCACGAGCACAAGCAGGAGACCACCAAGGCATGCACTTCTGAGAATGCCTGCCTGAGGTTTGGGGTATAGAATGAGAAGCTGCGGTATAAACTGATGTCGAGAAGATGTGTAGGAGCTCATCAATGGAGGATGAAGAAGGAACCTCACTAAAAGCAGTGAGGTGTGAGTAAAGATCCCAATTTGCCCGATCAAACTGCCAGCGAGGGCTACGGAAAGGTGGTGAATAGGAAGGAGAAGTAAGAATGATCGGAAAATGATCGCTGTCATGTAAGTCTGGTAGAACAGACCAGGTGAAGTCTAGTGCAGTGGAGGAAGAGCAGACTGATAGATCGATGCAAGAGAGAGTATGAGTACGAGGATCAAAATGGGTGGGAGTACCCGTATTTAAAACATGGAGGGGGTGAGAGGCAAGAAAAGCCTCCAACTGAATGCCACGTGAGTCACAATGAGACCCCCCCCCAGAGGAAATGGTGGGCATTAAAATCACCAAGTAACAGAAGTGGTGGTGGTAAGGATGAAACAAGAAAGGCAAAGTCTGGGATAGAAAATGCTCGAGAAGGAGAGAGATATAAAGAACATATTGTAAACCACTTATTCAAGTGGATACGGGCTGCAGTGTAATGCAGCGAGGTATGGACAAATAGTTGACAGTACGGAATATCATTGCGTAGAAGAAGGGCACTTTCATTAAAGGTCCCATCTGAGAAAGGATCCGAAGAATACAATAAATTATAGCCTGAGATAGGTTGGAAAACAGCCGAGTGTAATTTTGGTTCTTGTAAGCAAGCACCAACAGGGGAAAACCTGGAAAGCAACATCTGAAGTTCACCCCGATTACCCCTGAGGCCGCGGATATTCCACTGTAAATAGGCCATGAAGAAAATATCAGGAATCTGTAGGTAAAGGCACCTACGGACTAGAGGGGTTAGAAAAGTCAACGTGTGGTGGCATTGGAAGATGTTCAAGTAGCGAAGGAACGGAGCGTTGCGAAGAATGGGGTTGTGAAGATGGAGGAGAGGGAAGAGAAGGAACAGGAAGTGAATCAGTGTCCATTGAAGGTTTAGTCTCTGCAATATATTCTGAAATGGCTTCAAGTGTTTCTGAATTCAAAGATGTATGGGAGACCATATTGGAGATAGGAGGAGGAGGGTGAGTAAAGATTGGGACAGTAATGGACTGTACCAAAGTAGAGGGGGAGGGAAAAGTGTAAGGGACTGGAGATGAAGTGTGGGGGGGGACAGAAGAGGCAGAAACCTGGGAGGTGACAGAAGAGGGAGAAACTTGGCAGGGGACGGGGGTGGAAGGCATAGTACGAGGAGGAGGGTGAATCTCCACACTTGTAATAGAGCCAGAGAGAGGGGAAGAACTAGGTACAGAGACTGGAAAGGTAAAGTGTGGAGGCGGAAGAAGGGAAGGAAGGGGCAAAGAAGATTTGAGCAATGTGGATTTTTTGGACTTCTGAGTAGAGGGGCGATTGGTATTAGGTGTCGTACGAGGTCTTGTCGATACTGGGGCTTGTGAGGAAGGACGCGAAGATGTGAGAACAGACTGAGTTGTAGTCGGGACGTCAGAGCCAAGGACAGCAAAAGGATTAGATGCCGTAGTGGCTATGGGAGGGGTAACAACAGAGGAGGCTGCAGAAGATGGGACCCCAGAAGTGGGGGGACGTTTGGAAACATGAGAATAAGAAACACGGGGTAGTCTCCCTTGGAGGCGGAGATGAGTAACTGCCATAGCATAAGGGAGACCTTCTGCCTCTTTGAGGCAACGGATTTCACGTTCATTTAAGTAGACCTGGCAACGGCGGGAGTACGAAGGGTGAGCTTCATTACAATTAAGGCAAGATGGAGGTTGACTGCAAGATGTATTAGAATGGTCGTCGGCACCACAGACTGGGCATTCGGCCATAGATCTGCAATATTTCGCTGGGTGACCAAAACGCCAGCAATTTCTACATTGTTGCGGTGTAGGTATCACCTTTCGAACTTGTAACCGATGTCCCGCGACATATACAGAGGACGGGAGTTCTCGGCTGTCAAAAGTTAAACGAGCCACATTGCAAGGGTAACGTCTCCGCCCCCGGGCAGGAAGGACATAAGTGTCTACTTTGAGGATTGGGAGATCCTGGAGTTCCAGCTGTTCAAAAATGTCATTGCCACATGACTGGAAATTCTGTTGGACTATGGTATGGGGCAGAATGACAGTACCACTACAAGAATTGAGAGAAAGATGTTTTTCAATAGTGATAGGAGTAGTATCGATATTCGAAAGGAGAGAAAGATCATGAGCTTGGGTAGCATTCTGGACAGTGACGATGCGCGTACCGCTCTTGAGAGCGTGAAATGAAATATCTCTGCCAACATGACGCAGGAGCGCTTTGGCAATACTATGGTCAGAAAGGTAGGCAGAAGAAGAAGTTGGTCTTAAAGTAAAGAATTTAGTCCATTGTGTGGTCCGAAACTGAGCGTGGAGAGGGAGTGCTTGACGTGTCAGTCGTTTCCGAGTAGAATGGGAAGGTAACGACGGAGCATCATCAGGAGATTGACGTTGGCGTTTAGGAGTAGGACCGGAGTTGGTCTGGCATGAAATGGGTGGGCGATTCGAAAATTGCTGTACCGTAGAGGGAGAAGCCGGAAGCATAGTCAAAGGAGAGCGGAGTTCAGACAAATCGAAGGAGTCAGTCGAAGCCCCGGTACCTGAAGCGGGTGAGGAAACAGCACCAGCAAGAGGTACAGGGGCATCAGGAGTGTCCGAAGAGTGGTCTAAACACAAGGCAGGGTCAGAATGGGGTGCGGTATCAAGAAGGGGCCCGGGGGTAGTGGTTTCATGGACTAGGGCTGCCATGGTTAGGTTACTCCTTTGCTTTTTGTTTTTAAGAAAAAAAAAGAAAGAAGAAAAGAAAATAAAAATAAAAAAAAGAATAAAAAAAGGGGGGAGCGGGGAGGAATAGTTCCCAGGAGGAATGAAAGGGCCGGAAATCTCCCTCCGCGCCCAAGAGGACTCGACACCGCTAGTAGCGCAGATGCAGCATGGAACCCGTGCCATACCCTACCCTTCATGCCAGTAAACCAGCAATCCGGGATAGCAACCTCACATCTGCCGAGCTACCTCGGTGGACAAAAGAGAGGGCGGCCGGATATCCGCCACAAAGCATACCTCCTTCAGCCACCACCCCCGGAATCCGAAAGGTGGCTTCCAGAGATACACCCGTCGCCCAAAAGACACCCAAAGCTACTCCGGGATACCGGAGAGGGATCGGGACATCCCTAGGCAATCCAGATTCCACGGCAAACTACGCCACCGCCAAGAAACCTCAACGGAATGGGATGGACCCCGGTGTCCTTTCCCCTACCTAGGAACTAGCGCGCCTGTGGGAGAAATCACGAAGGCTAAAAAGAGGAAGGGCAAAAGGGAGGGGTGAGGAGGAGGAATGGAAAAAGGGGAGGATGGGATAGGGGAGGGGAGAATGGGGGGTAATTAGGTTCGGTCTGAGGAAGAAGACCGACAGGGCTAATTCCTCAGACCAAGAGCCTCTTCACCACGCCAAGGAGCCCCCCTTGAAGAGGAGTAGTAGTAAAAATGTACCAAGTTTAAATGATTGTCTAATGATAGGTCCGTCGTTGTTGGAAAAATTAGAAGATATATTGTTAAATTTCAGGGTTAAGAATTATGCCTTTATGGTTGACGTAAGTAAACCTTTCCTTCGAGTGGGTCTGCAAGAGGCAGACCAGGATTGTACCCTTTTCTTGTGGCCTGAGAATCCTAGTAACCCACTTAGCTCTCTGAAAAGTTTTTGCTTTAGGAGTGTATTATTTGGTGCTACATCCAGTCCGTTCCTACTTCAAGTGGCGATAAATACTGTACACCTTAAATGTACAAATAGTCCATTGAGTGAAGTAGTAAATTTTATGTGGACAATTTCCCAGGTGTGACGTCAACTGACGAGGAACCGATGAGGACACAAGAAGATGTAATAAAATAATGCAGAGTGCACATATGCCTCTGAGGGAATGGAATAGAAATTCATCCAAATTAATGGACAAAATAAATAAAGATTACCCTCGAGTTGAAGTACGTAAATGTAGTAATATATTAGGATTAACCTGAGATACTTAGAGATTTGTTATTGTTAAAACCTAATAATTATGGTATGCCGAAGTTTCCAAATGCTTCGATCCACTAGGCTTACTGTCACCCCTCACAATAAGAGGGAAATTGTTAATACAAGAAGCATGGAAACTTGTATGTGCTTGGTATGAAGTCTTACCTAAAGACTTTATTAAAAAGTGGTAAGAATTAAATAGGTGATTATGTACAGATACCAATGTTTTAATTCCAACGTAAAGTAACAAGTCAAGATGGTGATAATATATTACAAATTTTTTGCCATGCTTCAAAATTGGCGTATGAAGCAGTCGCTTATATTCAAAGAATTAATTCTATTTCTCTTGTCACATCTAAGGCTAAAGTGGCTCCAATTAAAGCGTGTACATTGCCTCAGTTGGAATTAACAGCCATTTACATAGGTGTCAAATTAGCTAATTATATAAGAGATAAACTACAGGAAATAAATATTAGCAACACTGTGATTTGGTCTGATAAATGAGGTGCCCTTTCAATGGGTTCATAATGGTAACAGTAAGATTGTGTACGTACAAAACAGTCGCTGAAATTAATCAAATGCAAGAGAAATATAAGAGTTTGGGTCAACATTTATTGACATTTAATCATATACCTTGTGACGAGAATCCAGCTGATTTCTTGTCACGAGGCTTGACTTACGATAAATTTGTAAATACTGTATCATGGTTCAAGGGACCGAGTTGATTGGTAAATAAAATTAATTGACCTTTACTAAAGTACATATTGCACCTGCTGAAATTACTGTGACCACCACTCCAATAATTTGTCCCTCATTAGCCAATGATATTAACTGGTATTCTTCCTTACCCAAACTTATTAATGTAACATTGCTAGTTTAAATTTATAAACAAAGCGAATATTTCATACAATTTTCCATCTCCTCAATACTGGATTCAGAGGTGCAAGAAGAAATCTATGGAGATGAAATTGAACTGTTGTTGAAAGGAAAACTTGTAAATGGTTCAATAACAAAAAATTAGGGCTGTATTTAGATGATGTAATTAGGTGTAAAGGTAGGTTACAAAATGTTGAATTAGGTTAATATGTAATGTATCCTATCTTAATACCAAGGCCCATTCTCTGATAAGTTTAATTATAAGTGTGTGTATAAAAATTGCAAAGGAAGGTGGAGTACAATAATTTCAACTAATTAAGTCGTTTATCAACGATCTCTGCCCAGCCGCAATGTGAATTTTTTTTAAATTTTCCTAAATTCAGCATGTGTAAATATGAATAATATAATAATTGTATATTAGTATGTGACGCTGATTTGACCATTCAAGAAATTTCGTGTGAAGAAGCGTGTGCAGCAGCTGCTGAGTGATACAAGGAGGGGAGGAAGAGACGCCATTAATCTGTGCACTGGTTATTATAATCGTCTAATTATTATTATTATAATCAAGGGGGAAGCGCTAAACCCGTAGGATTATACAGCGCCCAGGGAGGGATGTGGAAGGCATTCAGGCTTAATTCGGGGAACTGGAGCACAGATTCAATTCCCTAAATCAAGAGCCCCTCACCAACATCAAGGAACCTTCCATGAGGGGTACATAATCGTCTAATAATCTGGCATCATCGAGGTCAAAAATGGTGGGATGGGCTAGAATAAAGGATTATAAATTACTTTAATGGCCTCAGCAATGAAATATGGACAAATAACGTGAAAAATAGCTATAATGAGGATGTATAGTGAGAAATAAGACGCGAGTCATTGGGAATGCAACTTCTCCAAGTATATACGCCATTACTCCTTTCATAAACACTTCTCACTGGCCAATTAGATTCTATAGGTTAGGTAGGGTTGAAGTGTGGTCCAACTGTGACGTAAATGATAAGTGGTAATACAAATTTCTTTTCTTGTATTCTTGTTGTACATGTATCAACAGCAATATCTGGTGGATCCTGCAATATTATAGTCCACATAAATTTAATAATTCAGGTTAATGCCTGTGAACCTCATGCAGGTAATATCTCACAGTTATTGTCATAATCATTTTTTTCATTTACCAGTACAAAAAAAGGTGTGGATATTTCAAATAATCTTCAAAATATTTCATTAAGGAGTTTCAAGTTATTTATGCAAACTTTTTAAAAGAATTAGACAAACCAAAAAAAGTTTTTAGAATTCTGGTTTCAAATTATAAATTGCAATATACTATAAGGCACACACGTTATTGTAAATGAGGAAAGAGCAGAATTGGTGTGTTACTCAGGCTTAAATAAGTATTTTTGGTTTCTGTTCTCTCAGTAACAGCAGTACCTATATGAAACGGCGATGTAGGGTATATACACTAGATTCAATCTAATCCTGTGTATATACCAGCGGTGGGAAAGTTCTTCGATAAGAAGAGCCACAAAATATTATTTTAAAATTGCATTTATAAATAATATAAAACACAACTATACAGTAGTCTTACTCACCACAGCAGAATATGTTTGTGACGTTTTGGCGAACTCTCTCCTAATATGCTGCAAAATTTGCAAAAGCTGTTGACACAGACGACCCGAATTAATATATCAGGCGCACCAGTGGCTCATGCAACAAAATTCCATGTAACTACTGTGTTGTATAATTCCTAACTGTAAAATGGCAAAGTCAACTCACTTGAAATGACGGAGTAATATGCGTCCTTACTCTTAGTACCTCATTAGTGGCCGCCAACTTCCGGGGTTTCTCTGCCGCCTTCATAACCTGCCAACATTCAACTCATGTTCCAACAGAAAGATTGGCCAGTTATGCTGTCAGGAACGAGTGTCCTCAGGGCTCGTCTGGATACTAGTAAGTATCCTCGGTAATTGGGAGAGCTTCATTGGTCTTGTAGTTCCCCAAGGAAAGCGAATAATGCTGGCTGCCTGGCTATTCGAGTGTCACATCTTCCCTCTACGACCTCTGAGATGCAACTGACTACTAAGCGTCTCTTAAATGACTTCATTCGAATTTGAAACACTAGCTATCTGACTAATACTACTTTATTAGACCTATTCCTACCCATTTTAGGTTCTAAAACTGTATTGATAATTCCTATGGTTATTTTCTACTTTGTGTAACTACGTAAATCTTCCTAGAAGGATAAATATTATGTACAAATGTATTATGTACAAGTAGTGTGACACGTTCGTGGAATATTTTGGTAGTCCAAAATAAGTTTCCACACTGTTTAATCTTTTCTCGTTGAAGACTTTGAGTCTTCATTTTTACAGTTAATAGTTTAAAATCAGGCTGGTAGGATGTCAAAGCTGTTCTAAGAAGCTCAGTGAGGTGGCTGTTAGTGAGGATAGCACGATATTTTGACTTTATAAATTTCATAACAGAGAAGAGAGATTCCCAACGGTAACTTGTCTCAAAAACAGAATAGTCGGAAACCAGTTATCTGAAGATTGGGATATTTTTTTCTGGGATTTGTTTCCAGAAGTTACTTAGAGATGAGCTTTTTTATGTACTAGCTTGAAACCCACATCTTCCTGCAGTTTAATAAGCTCTGTTGTTATTGAAGTAACAGAGGCAAAAGGTGCAGTAACAGGACATCCATCGTTGATGACATCAATCACTATAGGATTCACATGAAATTTAAAACATGACATTAAATTCATAGTTTCTCAAACCTGTTATCAAAATCATTATAAAGTGTAAGTGCTCGAATTTCTTTGTTACCAGATCTCTTTAAATAAGCTTTATTTTACTCTGAAAACTGATTGGGCAAGTTCTGTAATAACTTTGTTCCTTCCTTGAAGTGCCAGATTGAAATATTGGAGGTGATGCATTACATCTGTATAGAACATCAGATCCTGTATCTATTCGTGATCTTCTAGTTGTGGGTATTTCTTATTCTTTTATGAAAGTTATGATTGGTTCAAAAAGAGCAACAAACTTATTCAAAAGATTGGTAGTTGACAGCCATCTTAAAATACACCAGAATGAAAGGTCACTTGGCTTTTCTTCAAGCTCCAGCTCCATAAATTTTCTAAACTCACGATGTGTTTTTGTAATTGTCTCAATGAAATTCATAATTTCTAAAACGCAGCTTATGACATTGTTCAACTTGGAGTGTTTGCTTACTAAATGCACAAGATGGTTGATACAGAGACATCCAGGATAGTTGAGATCATGTGTTAACTGCCCAGCTGGTGGAGTACTTTCACCTACCACAGCTGGTTCTACGTCTGTTGCAATACTAACAAGTTTATGATATGGTAGTTGACCATTTAATAAAGCTTTATTAAGTGCATTCTTAATATCAAAACATTTCTTGGTTTCCTTTAAGCTTATCAGGTCTAAGAATTATTTTACATTTCCATCATTTATAACATAGTGAACAAATCTAGCTATCTGAGGAATGTCTTGAATGTCTGTAGATTCATCCACTGTTAAGCTGGAAGCAACACAGCTCTTCAGATCACTCTGCAGTGAGCATACGAATGTACAATTAATTTCAGAAATTTTCTCTCAGTAATGCGGCGGGAAATACGAATTTGTTCTATTAAGTTTTGAGTTCTCTGAAGCAAGAATTACAAGCACATCACTAATATTCTTTTTTACAAATTCTCCATGACTCTACTTCGAACAATATTCCAAATTATAACAAAACTTGCTTCAGTAGCCAAATCACTTTATTTGTAGTGGAAAAAATAGGCTATTTTGTTGAGTGACTAAATTAGAATTTAAACATTTTATCTTATTTTTTCGTAGTTCTGA
>NC_091320.1:16135271-16140271 GCF_038502225.1 Cherax quadricarinatus
ACATACCTCTTGATCGTTTCTTGTGAGTTCTCCACCTTCTTTCCTCAGCCTTATCACCTGGTCCTTGACTGTTGTCTTCCTCCTAATGTGGCTATACAGCAGTTTCGGGTCAGATTTGACTTACGATGCTATGTCGTTTTCATACTGTCGCTGGGCCTCCCTCCTTATCTGTGCATACTCGTTTCTGGCTCTTCTACTAATCTCCTTGTTTTCCTGGGTCCTATGCCTCCTGTACCTTTTCCATTCTCTGTTGCACTTAGTTTTTGCCTCCCTACACCTTCGGGTAAACCAAGGACTCGTTTTGGTCTTCCTATTATTTCCGTTTCCCTTGGGAACAAAACTTTCCTCTGCCTCCTTGCACTTTGTTGCCACATATTCCATCATCTCGTTTACTGATTTTCCTACCATTTCTCTGTCCCACTGAACCTCCTGCAGGAAGTTTCTCATACCTGTGTAGTCCCCCCTTTTATAGTTTGGCCTGTCCCCTTCAGTACCTGTTACCTTCTCCACTTGTAACTCTACTATATAGTCAAAACTCAGAACCACATGATCGCTAGCTCCAAGGGGCCTCTCATAAGTGATGTCCTCAATGTCTGAACTGCTCAGGGTGAACACAAGATCCAGTCTTGCTGGCTCATCCTCCCCTCTCTCTCTGGTTGTGTCCCTGACATGTTGATGCATGAGGTTTTCAAGTACCACATCCATCATCTTGGCTCTCCATGTTTCGGGACCCCCATGTGGCTCCAGGTTTTCCCAGTCGATCTCCCTGTGGTTGAAATCGCCCATTACCAGTAACTTTGCTCTGCTCGAGTGAGCTCTTCTTGCCACCTCAGCCAGTGTGTCCACCATCACCCTGTTGTTTTCTTCGTACTCCTCTCTTGGCCTCCTGCAGTTCTGTGGTGGGTTATACATCACTCCAATGACTACTTTATGTTCTCCGGACTGAATTGTACCTACAATGTAGTCTCTTTCTCCAATCATGTCCATGCCTTCCATTTCCTCAAATCCCCATCGGTGTTTTATGAGCAGTGCAACCCCTCCTCCCCCTCTACTCCTTCTATCTTTCCTCAGGATCTGATATCCTGTTGGGAAGATTGTGTCTGTTATTGTCTCAGCGAGTTTTGTTTCTGTGACTGCTATGATGTCTGGGGATTTTTCACTGATTCTTTCATTCCACTCCTCATGTTTATTCATTATTCCATCCGCGTTTGTGTACCAAACCTTTAGTTTCTTTTCTATCATTGTGGTCATGCAAGAATATTGGGGTTGGGGGAGCGAGAGCCTTGGTGGGGGCCTATATGGGGCTGTGGTGTAGGTGGGGTTTGTGTTGATGGGGGTGGGGTTAGAATGCCCATAAGGGACAGCTGTTGGGGTGAGGTTTGTGATATGGGGATTGGTGGCAGAGGGAACAGTGAGTGGGTTGTAGTATAGGTTGCTCAGTTGCGTTGGGAATGTCGCGGGTGGAGTCTTTTGGTGGGAGATTCTGTGGGGTGTGTTTGCCCTTCCTCCTGTGTCTGGGTCCTGCTCATTTTCATTGCTTCTCGTTCCTCCTTGTGTCTCTGTACCCTCTCTTTCAGTGTAGTCCTTTCTTCTTGTGTTCTGTCGCGGTCGAGGTATACTCTCTGGTACCCCTCTTTGTCCCTCAGTCTTGCTTTCTCTTGCAGAATCCTGGTTCGAACTGATTCTTGTTAGGTAAGACACATATGCAACAGTTAGGTATCTTTATTGTGAAACGTTTCGCCTACACAGTAGGCTTCTTCAGTCAAGTACAGAAAAGTTGATAGAAGCAGAAGATACTTGAAGACGATGTAATCAGTCCATCACCCTTAAAGTTTTGAGGTGGTCAGTCCCTCAGTCTTGAGAAGAGCATTGTTCCATAGTATGAAACAATATGGGGAAGATGTGACAGGATGGACTGATTACATCGTCTTCAAGTATCTTCTGCTTCTATCAACTTTTCTGTACTTGACTGAAGAAGCCTACTGTGTAGGCGAAACGTTTCACAATAAAGATACCTAACTGTTGCATATGTGTCTTACCTAACAACCTGTCGGTATTTTATACCATTTTAATGTTCAATCTGTCAGACACTGCAACACAAGGGTATCTTGGTACAGACCTGCAATCAACTTCGACAACTTCCACCAGTGAGAGAGGCTGGATTTGAGAAGGACCTGCCTTCTCAACATCTGAGTTCTTACCTCTCCTAGTGGCCTACGTCTCACCTCTTGGCGCTATAAAAGCTCCATCCTGTCACATCTTCCCCATATTGTTTCATACTATGGAACAATGCTCTTCTCAAGACTGAGGGACTGACCACCTCAAAACTTTAAGGGTGATGGACTGATTACATCGTCTTCAAGTATCTTCTGCTTCTATCAACTTTTCTGTACTTGACTGAAGAAGCCTACTGTGTAGGCGAAACGTTTCACAATAAAGATACCTAACTGTTGCATATGTGTCTTACCTAACAACCTGTCGGTATTTTATACCATTTTAATGTTCGAACTGATTCTTCCTTGAAAGTTACTCTGACAGGCCGTATCCTTCCACTCGCAAACCACCCAATTCTCTGAAAATTTGTCACCTGGGTCATATTGCCCTCCCCTATTGTTTTCATGATGCCTTCAATCATTTTTTTCTCCTCCTGTTTTATTTCTTCAAAGTTGGCCCCCTTGGCTTCTTGGAGCCCGTACACAAAAACTGACCTCGCCCTTTCCTCCTCCCACTGAGTCTCCATCTGCGTCCTCTGAGGCATTTTATTTCCTTCCATTGACATGTTCTTGCCTTCAGTCCCTGTCATATCTGTAACTTCTATTCTCAGTGGACTGTCTTTCCTGACCAGCTGTCCCTTGCTACTGCAGTTGGCTGTTAGAATCTCTGCATATAGCATACCTTCATTGTCTTCGGACCTGTCGTTTGATCTTAGTGTGCTCGTCGTCTTTTCCCTGGCCCCACGTGGGTCTGATAGGGCCTTCATGTACGGCATGTCTCCGTTGTTGCTTACCATCCCCTTGTCTGCGCCTGACTTTGAATTTCCTGATGTCACACCTGAATTGTCATTTGTCTCTCTAATCTGTTTCAGGCTTTGCAGTTTCTCTTCTAAGCACTGTATCCTAGCTTCTGCTGCTAAGACCTGTACTTCCCACTTCCTGCACTCTTCAGCTATCCGCTCCTCCATTTTCTTACCAAGCTCTACTATCTTCCTTCCCCACTCTTCCTCCCTTTTTTGGAGCTCTAGCTCCCAGTCTTTCCTCCCTGGTTCGTCCACCAGATCTCTGGGTTTCCGTCCTCTAAGGCCACCCATTTTTTTTTTTTACTTTTTATTACCACAGACAGAAGGCTAGAGGAGGGAGAGGGTGTGGGGGAGAGAGAGAGAGGGTAGAAAGAGGGAGAGAGAGGAGAGAGAAAGGGTAGAAAGAGGGAGAGAGAGGAGAGAGTAGGGGGTGAGGGATAAGACCAAGGGGGAGGGAGAGAAATGTGAGGGGGGAGAGAAAGGGTAGAGAGAGGGAGAAAGAAAGGGAGAGGGAGAGGGAGAGAAAGAGAGAGAGAGGGAGAAAGGAGGGAAGAAGGCTATGAGAGAGAGAAACGCGAGGGAGGGAAAAGGTAAGAGGTCTGTGGGGGAGGCAGTCAAATTCCAAGGATCAGCTGTGTGTACTCACCTAGTTGTGGTTTCAGGGGTCGAGACCCAGCTCCTGGCCCCGAGTGTGTATGTGTGTGCGCGCGTGTGTGTGTGTGTGAGCACGTCAGTTGTTTATATGTCCCAGAAATACAATTCACTTCTGTGTATCCGTAATACTAATGAGATACCATTAACACTGAGAGTAGTTATAATAATTATAATACTAGCGTGTGTTAACAAGTCATTCTTTCACCCAGTTATGTACTACCTTTTACTACATGTGTAGAGGAGGGAGAGGGTGTGGGGGAGAGAGAGAAAGGGTAGAAAGAGGGAGAGAGAGGAGAGAGAAAGGGTAGAAAGAGGGAGAGAGAGGAGAGAGTATGGGGAGTGGGATAAGACCAAGGGGGAGAGAGAGAAATGTGAGGGGGAGAGAAAGGGTAGAGAGAGGGAGAAAGAGAGGGAGAGGGAGAGAAAGAGAGAGGGAGAAAGGAGGGAAAGAGGGTATTGAGAGGGAGAAACGCGAGGGAGGGGAAAGGTAAGAGGTCTGTGGGGGAGGCGGTCAAATTCCAAGGATCAGCTGTGTGTACTCACCTAGTTGTGGTTCCAGGGGTCGAGACCCAGCTCCTGGCCCCGAGTGTGTATGTGTGTGCGCGCGTGTGTGTGTGTGTGAGCACGTCAGTTGTTTATATGTCCAAGAAATACAATTCACTTCTGTGTATCCGTAATACTAATGAGATACCATTAACACTGAAAGTAGTTACATGTGTACCCAGTACTTGCTTCTCAGATTGTACTGTCTTTGTGTCCTAGACCATTATCTCTCGAAACTGTTGTCAGAGCTGTAGTCCCATTAGCCACGACTTAATCCTCCTGCTTAATCCTTACTCCTACAAAGTTTATCTTCCTACTACTGCTAGGTGTTGTGTGTATGATAATCGCTCTGGAGCAGGGTTTAGATATCGAGTTACCAGTGACCGCTGGGCCGGCTCTATCACTCAGACTTCCCCCAACCACAAACAGGTGATGTGTGTGTGTGTGTGTGTGTGTGTGTGTGTGTGTGTGTGTGTGTGTGTGTGTGTGTGTGTGTGTGTGTGTGTGTGTGTGTGTCTGTGTGTGTGTGTGTGTGTCTGTGTGTGTGTGTGTGTGTGTTAGTTACCATTTTGTCCTAGGCACATGTCGATTAGACACTAGGCCTGTTGTATGTGTGTGTGTGTGTGGGTGTGGGTGTGTGTGTGTGGGTGTGTGTGTGTGGGTGTGGGTGTGTGTGTGTGTGTGTGTGTGTGTGTCTGTCTGTGTGTGTGTGTGTGTCTGTGTGTCTGTGTGTCTGTGTCTGTGTCTGTGTGTCTGTGTGTCTGTGTGTCTGTGTCTGTGTGTCTGT
>NC_091320.1:16145271-16276394 GCF_038502225.1 Cherax quadricarinatus
CTTTGCATACTATACAGGTCAGAGACACTGGTCTGTAGTTTAGTGTCTCGTTTCTGTCTCCTTTCTTAAAAATGGGGACTACATTTGCCGTCTTCCATACCTCAGGTAGTTGCCCAGTTTCAAGGGATGTATTGAAGATTGTGGTTAGTGGCACGCACAGCATCTCTGCTCCTTCTCTAAGGACCCATGGGGAGATGTTGTCCGGTCCCATCGCCTTTGAGGTATCAAGGTCACTTAGCAGCTTCTGCACCTCCTCCTCCGTTGTTTGTATGTCGTCCAACACTTGTTGGTATATTCCCTGTTGATGTTCCCATCTGTGCTGTCTTCCCAGAGCCCTTCCTGTCTCTACTGTAAATACTTCCTTGAATCTCCTGTTGAGGTCCGCACATAACCTCGTGATCGTTTCTTGTGAATTCCCCGCCTTCTGTCCTCAGCTTGATCACCTGATCTTTGACTGTTGTCTTCCTCCTGATGTAGCTATACAGCAGTTTCGGGTCAGACTTGACTTTCGATGCTATGTTATTATCTTACTGTCGCTGGGCCTCCCTCCTTACCTGTGCATACTCGTTCCTGGCTCTTCAACTAATCTCCTTATTTTCCTGTATTCTTTGCCTTCTTTACTTTTTCCATTCTCCAGTGCACTTAGTTTTTGCCTCTTTACACCGTCGGGTAAACCAGGGGCTAGTATTGGTCTTCCCATTATTTCTGTTGCCCTTGGGACCAAACCTTTCCTCTGTCTCCTTGTATTTTGTTGTTACGTATTCCATCTTTCGTTTACTGACTTTCCTAGCAGTTCTCTGACCCATTGAACCACCTGCAGGAAGTTCCTCCAACCTATGTAGTCCCCCCTTTTATAGCCTGGCTTTTCAACTCCTGTTACCCTCTCCACTTGTAACTCTACTAAGTATTCAAAGCACAGACCCACGTGGTCACTACCTCCTAGGGTCCTCTCATATATCATGTCCTCAATGTGTGTGTGTGTGTGTGTGTGTGTGTGTGTGTGTGTGTGTGTGTGTTTTCATGAATATTAATATGCTTTTGCTTATGCATTCGTATGAATATATATATATATATACATATTTATATATATACATATTTATATATATACATATATATATATATATATATATACATACACATATATATATATATTTATATATATATATTTATATACCACCTCTATAGCTGGACTGGAGACCCTCATCCTCAGAGAAGACAATAAACGTACCTCGGAAAAATTCAAGGTTCTCCCTGGAGCTGTTTCAATATTTTCTTCTCCTACCACGCTCTATATTTTATATTCTATGTGAACATTTTTTAATAAACAGAATACATTTACAGAAAACACAAACATGAATACAACGGTACAACGTATTAAAGATCATGAATTTCCTCCAGCTCCTCTGAAGCCGGACGCGAGTCAAGTATACAGCAAGCATTTCCCCTCTGGATGGCCATGCTGAGGCGCTGGAACATGAAAGTGGCCGCCCTCGGGTCCCTGGTGGTGTCAATGAGTCTTGAACTCAGTTCTTTGAAGAAACGTGTGACATTTTTTCCTCATGATCCCAAGGTCTCTGATCCTACTGGGACAAATTGATACTGTTGGCTTATGTCCCTATATATATATATATATATATATATATATATATATATATATATATATATATATATATATATATATATATATATATATATATATATATATATATATGCAAAACAACCACGGAGGGAGTAGAATGATAGCTCTAGGCCTTTCGTGTTGCAAACAACACATCATCAGGACAAGTGTTTCCTGGCGAGGGTCTTAGTCATATGATGACCCACAGCTGGAGCTTTTGGTCATCTGACCGAGACCTTCCACTGGCTTACAGGTCCAACTCTTTAAAAACCATGTTATGATTATGAACATTAAAGTTACCAACTGTTCGGTTAATTATCCAATATAATAAGTTTCTTTAATCATCTTTAGCTGTACGACCCTTGTAGGTTTATCGCTTCATTTTTCATTATAATAATAATTAATCATCTTTAATTATAATTTACGCTTTTTAATATTTTTATTAATTTTATAAATGACAAAACAAGGTAAGAATTACAGAGGAGTAAAGTGTATGACAGAAGTGTGAGTGATAATTGTGGTAAAGAAATAAAGTACGATAACTGAGGAAGAGTGAAGTGTCAACTACAATAAAACTTTTAAATAAGTGAACCGGTAAACCAGTGGAAGGCGTCGGTCAGATGACCAAAAGCTCCAGTGGTGGGCCATCATATGACTAAGACCCTCGTCAGGAAACACCTGTCCTGTTTTTTGATGAAACTTACTTAACCTTCCTAACTGTGAAGTGGGATGTGTCAGGTGTAATAATAATAATAACATAATATATTTTTTATTTCTACAAGTACATGTACAAGGTATACAGTCCTAGCTGACATCACTGACATACTACTATATACACAGCTGCTTTTTATGAGAGTATTTCGGGAAAATTAGGTCAGTTTTGTCCCAGGATGCGACCCACACCAGTCGACTAACACCCAGGTACCCATCTTACTGATGGGTGAACACAGACAACCGGTGTAAGGAAACACGTCGAATGTTTCCACCCCTTCGTCGGGAATCGAACCCAGACCCTTACCGTGTGAAGCGAGAGCTTTTACCACCAGGCCACGGGCCACCATGTGTGTTAAAGACGTACCAAAGTGATGTGTTAAAGTAATGGGTCAATGTGGTGTTTCAAAATTTAAGTAATGTGTTAAAGAAGAAGCGAACAGGAGAGGCAAGCATTGCAAATTTAACGAACAGACAGTAATTGATAACTGGAAGGAACTTTCATGAGGAGAGTTGTAAGTTAGGGTCCTGGAGGAAAAGTAATGTGTGTTCCAGTAACTGTGGGTCCTGCGTAATGACTAATGAGAAATCTTAAAAGAAATCTCTGTATACGCCAGAATCTTACCACAGGTCAGCTGTTTTAATAATCTTCCTGGCCTGCTAGTGTACTCGCATATAATCTAGTGATACCAGTGAATAGCAGAATACAGTGTTGTAGTAGCAACTAACCAGTATTATAATGGTACTTAGTGGAGTGGAGTGACTTTCATTAGTTTCTTTTTTCTTGAAATACCAGACGTATACTGTGAATTTCATATAACCTGTAGTTACCAGCGGTCGCAATATACACAACGAGAAGCAATTATTACTACAGAAAAAGCGTCCTTCCTCCAAAATTTTCACCAGTCAACTATAGTGATAATATAGCATTTATTGTGGTGGAGACGAAAAAAAACTAGAAAAGCTAGATACAGCGATTGATAAACAAGGGTTGAGGCTCGACCGTTCGTCATTGTAGGAGCTGCCAGAAATCACCGGTTCTTCAACACGCAAGTTATACTTTTGTATCAATCAAATCGCATATTACTCGGGTAGATAATTTCAAGTAGATCCTTCATGTGTTAGCCCAAATCACCGACCAGTATGTTTTAAATAAGTGACCCACTGATCAGATCAGATCGACTGGTCCGAACCCTCGACTGGTCCGAACCCTTGATGGTCCGAACCCTTGATGGTTACAAACGGTTTCGTTGGACAATAAAGCAGACTGTAAACGGATGGGGTTGTAGGCGCCCTTATCAAACACAAACAATAAATATAAATCAGGAACGTACACGGTAAGCTGTCCAATATACAAGTACAGTTACAGTAAATCAACCATTCAAATCATTATGAAGCTGTGTGTAGTCTGCAGTCAATCAAACAAACGGGCTTCCACATGGATAAATTGTCATTTTTGTGGAAATTGGTGTCACGCCCCTTGTGCAGATATCCAAGAACTAGCTACAAGCAGTATTAAAACAGGGAAGTGTTTTTGGGTATGCCCAAATGAGATAAATCTGTGGACTAAAATCACAAGGGTATTAAAGAGAATAACATCAAAGCTGCTTTCATAGACAACCTGGAAGCTTTCTACAACAGATGGGAACATAAAAAGTCTGGGCTGAATGGTACTGCCCTTGATACTGGCCATGTAGTCAGAAACTGTAAGGCTGGAGGTGATGTCCTGGTAGTCAGTAAATGTGGGGCTGATAGTGCTGTCCTGGGAGACAGTAATGGTGAAGCTGGAGGTGCTGTCCTGGGAGACAGTAATGGTGAAGCTGGAGATTTTGTCCAGGTAGTCGGGAATTATACGCAGGAATGAATACATGTAAATGACCTCATAGGGGACAGGAGCCATAGTGGGGAAACAAGTGTAGTCAAAGACAAGATAAAACCAATATTGCAAACTAGAAATACCACAGGAAATAGCAAACAAGAGGACTCCACTAGCAATAGTGAGGATATATTACCAAAAACAACTGGTGGGAGCTCCATTGTTGGTGCTAGGGAGGATAAGAATAAGACAGGGAAACATGCACCAACAGGGAATACAGTCACAGAAACCCAAGGCAAACGGAAACCAAGCCTGTGCACATACTGTGCACTTGGTATCTGCAGACATGGGAAATCTGGAAAAACAGACGGGACGTGCAACTATGACCACCCTAGAAAATGCCATGCCCATATGACAACAGCAAAATGCAAACTCCCTTCCTGTAAGCTTTTACACCCTGAAATGTGTACCTCTTCAGTACAGGAAAGACTGTGCTATAACTTAAATTGCCAGGCACACCATCTAAAGGGGACAAAAAGATACAAAACATCCAGGCCATGGGAAAACCTGGGTAGCCACAGCCACTCAAGAGGGAGAGGTTTTTTAGTGCCAGGAAGGAAAAAAACTGGCAGGAAATGGCAGAAATCGTACACCAAATCCAGTCATTCCTGGAGTGGAACCACAGTCGATGGCCTCCACTCCAAACCAACAGATACAGATACTAATGCCGGAAAAAAAATCCCCCCCCCCAGTACCAACAATACCACCAGTCCGATGACATTCTTCTTTGCAAATATACAGGGTCTAAAGCCAGCAACAAACAACAAAATACCTTTCATCCGTGGACTGCTTGCAGAGGCAAAGGCAATGTTCGCGGCTTTCACTGAGACCCACATAAAGGATCACTTGGACAACGAAATATGGATCCCAGGTTACAACCTATACAGATGTGACAGAGTGAACAGGCAAAAGGAAGGGGTTGGCCTGTGCATTGCAGAGTCACTTGTTTGCACAGAACTGCTTAATGCCTCAAATGATGTAGTGGAAGTTTTAGCAGTAAAGGTCGAGAACCAAAACCTAGTCATTGTGGTAGTCTACAAGCCTCCGGATGCAACATCCCAGCAATTCCAGGAACAGCTGTTAAAAATTGACCACTGTCTGGAAAATCTTCCAGCTCCTGCACCCAACATCTTGCTCCTGGGGGATTTCAACTTAAGGCACCTAAAATGGAGGAATATAGCAAATAATATTGTTGCAGTAATAACACCAGGAGGCAGCTCTGATGAAAACTCGCACTCACACGAGCTTTTAAATCTCTGCACAAAATTCAATTTAAACCAGCAAATAATAGAGCCTACTAGACTGGAGAATACACTAGACCTCATCTTCACTAACAATGATGATCTGATAAGAAATGTCACCATATCAAAAACAATATACTCAGATCACAACATAATTGAGGTTCAGACATGTATGCGTGGAGCCCCAGACCGACATAATGAGACTGGTCACGAGGGAGCATTCACTAAATTCAACTTCAATAACAAAAACATAAAGTGGGACCAAGTAAACCAAGTCCTAACCGATATAAGCTGGGAAGATATACTAAGCAACACAGACCCCAACTTATGCCTAGAACAGATTAACTTGGTGGCACTCGATGTATGCACAAGGCTTATTCCTCTAATAAAAAGTAGGAGTAGATGTAAAATAGAAAGAGACAGGCGCTCCCTTTACAGGCGACGGAAAAGAATAACAGAGCGGCTAAAAGAGGTCAATGTATCTGAAATGCGTAGGGAGACACTGGTCAGAGAAATAGCAAGCATCGAACTTAAGCTGAAGGAATCTTATAGGAGTCAGGAATCGCGGGAAGAACTAAAAGCCATAAATGAAATCGAAAGAAACCCAAAGTATTTCTTCTCCTATGCCAAATCAAAGTCGAGAACAACGTCCAGTATTGGGCTCCTACTTAAACAAGATGGGTCCTACACAGATGACAGCAAGGAAATGAGTGAGCTACTCAAGTCCCAATATGACTCAGTTTTTAGCAAGCCGCTAACCAGACTGAGAGTCGAAGATCAAAATGAATTTTTTTATGAGCCACAAAATTTGGTTAACACAAGCCTATCCGATGTTATCCTGACGCCAAATGACTTCGAACAGGCGATAAATGACATGCCCATGCACTCTGCCCCAGGGCCAGACTCATGGAACTCCGTGTTCATCAAGAACTGCAAGAAGCCCCTATCATGAGCCTTTTCCATCCTATGGAGAGGGAGCATGGACACGGGGGTCGTCCCACAGTTACTAAAAACAACAGACATAGCCCCACTCCACAAAGGGGGCAGTAAAACAACAGCAAAGAACTACAGACCGATAGCACTAACATCCCATATCATAAAAATCTTTGAAAGGGTCCTAAGAAGCAAGATCACCACCCATCTAGAAACCCATCAGTTACACAACCCAGGGCAACATGGGTTTAGAACAGGTCGCTCATGTCTGTCTCAACTATTGGATCACTACGACAAGGTCCTAAATGCACTAGAAGACAAAAAGAATGCAGATGTAATATATACAGACTTTGCAAAAGCCTTCGACAAGTGTGACCATGGCGTAATAGCGCACAAAATGCGTGCTAAAGGAATAACAGGAAAAGTCGGTCGATGGATCTATAATTTCCTCACTAACAGAACACAGAGAGTAGTCGTCAACAGAGTAAAGTCCGAGGCAGCTACGGTGAAAAGCTCTGTTCCACAAGGCACAGTACTCGCTCCCATCTTGTTCCTCATCCTCATATCCGACATAGACAAGGATGTCAGCCGTGTCTTCCTTTGCAGATGACACCCGAATCTGCATGACAGTGTCTTCCATTGCAGACACTGCAAGGCTCCAGGCGGACATCAACCAAATCTTTCAGTGGGCTGCAGAAAACAATATGAAGTTCAATGATGAGAAATTTCAATTACTCAGATATGGTAAACACGAGGAAATTAAATCTTCATCAGAGTACAAAACAAATTCTGGCCACAAAATAGAGCGAAACACCAACGTCAAAGACCTGGGAGTGATCATGTCAGAGGATCTCATCTTCAAGGACCATAACATTGTATCAATCGCATCTGCTAGAAAAATGACAGGATGGATAATGAGAACCTTCAAAACTAGGGAGGCCAAGCCCATGATGACACTCTTCAGGTCACTTGTTCTATCTAGGCTGGAATATTGCTGCACACTAACAGCACCTTTCAAGGCAGGTGAAATTGCTGACCTAGAAAATGTACAGAGAACCTTCACGGCACGCATAACGGAGATAAAACACCTCAATTACTGGGAGCGCTTGAAGTTCCTAAAACTGTATTCCCTGGAACGCAGGCGGGAGAGATACATGATTATATACACCTGGAAAATCCTAGAGGGACTAGTACCGAACTTGCACACGAAAATCACTCACTACGAAAGCAAAAGACTTGGCAGACGATGCAACATCCCCCCAATGAAAAGCAGGGGTGTCACTAGCACGTTAAGAGACCATACAATAAGTGTCAGGGGCCCGAGACTGTTCAACTGCCTCCCAGCATACATAAGGGAGATTACCAACAGACCCCTGGCAGTCTTCAAGCTGGCACTGGACAAGCACCTAAAGTCGGTTCCTGACCAGCCGGGCTGTGGCTCGTACGTTGGTTTGCGTGCAGCCAGCAGCAACAGCCTGGTTGATCAGGCTCTGATCCACCAGGAGGCCTGGTCACAGACCGGGCCGCGGGGGCGTTGACCCCCGGAACTCTCTCCAGGTAAACTCCAGGTAATATGTGTGTGTGTGTGCAGACGGGGGAGTTCTTCGGAGAATTGTGGTGACAGCGCTTTTGTATGTGTGTGAGGCATGACCTTTGAAAGTTGTGAGGAGATGAGGAGGAAGAAGAGACGTTAGGTTTGAGATCAAGTTTGAAGTAAATATTATGCAGAGAATAAGGACTGAAGAAATTAGATAGTGTGGTATACTGTAATTCACGTAGAAGTATTACATTAAGAAATAAGAGCTAAACTTGTATGGGTCATACAGAATTCATGTAGAATTTATTAGATCACAGAAACAATGGAGCAAGAAAGAGTGTACAATGTAGTGTATGAATCTAGGGTGACTGGAAGGATGGGTGAGAGACGTCATAGGAAGGTTTGGAGGAGATTGTGGAGGAGGTTTTTGAGGGGAGACCTTGAGTATCTAGCAGAGCAAATGGAGGCAGATGTTTAAATTATTTTTTATTTGACATTTTGTTGAAGTGTGAGCAAAAAATATATATGAATGGGTTCATGGAGCTGGTTAGCCAGACTTGAGTCCTGGAGGTTAGAATTAAGGTATTACGAACACAGGTAATGAATGACCTGTGAGACCTGGTCGTCAAGGGAACTGGAGCAAACAAACTCAGCAGTAGACTATAATATATATTTTGCCTTCACCCACTATATACAGATATGTACAATATGTACAGATAGAATAATAATAAATGTGCACCACGGTGACAGATGGCAGAGCAGAAGCCAGACTCAGCCAGCAGCTGGGCAAGTCTGCCAATGTTTCCTGCAAGTGAACCACGTTTCATCAGCTTTGGCAGGTTTGTCTGTGATTGGTTAATGAATGAAGGTACTGATTTAACGACGGGTATCCTATCGATCGTTAAACCCTTAGCACCCGGTTCGCTGGCTGGGACGCAGCCTGTATGGGATTGTGACATATGCTCAATGACTTGGTAAGTAGACTGTGGTTCACTGAGTCATCCCTGGATAACGATGAATGTATACATCTGGAAAGACAACTTGGAAACGACTGGTGCCTAAAGTGTTGACAACCTGAGTTATTCTGCCTTGGTAGGAATCACTTAATGTTTTAATAGATAAATAAATATACAAGCAATTAAACATAAAACTAGAGTAATCACACATATTGATATTATTTTGTATAGTTACGTGCACATATTACCATAAATATTTAGCAGAACAATCGTTATGTCGGGTTTATAGTTAATGTCAACAAATATGGCGGAGGGAATTGAGGGGAAAAAAGTATTTCTCCGAAAAAAAAAATTGTATATATGTGTATTCTCGTACCCTCTGGTTTTTGTGTTTTGATCACGGGCGTACATGTTGAAAACTAAACACGAACGTTTGCATATACAAAGCACATTGGGGAGATATATTACCAACAAACATGTGGAAGCATGTTATATCCTGCATACACCAGTGCCGACGCTGCTCACTTGTTTTGTAGTCAGCATAAATTATTCTTGTAATGATTTATGTATTATCAACTTTGAAACTGTTGCTATTATTCCAGCTATTATTTTTTTTAATATCGTTGAGCCTTTCATGTGTTATAATTACAAATTATTATTTTAAATATAATTTTCGTTAGTAATTCCGGGTAATTACTCTGTATAAATTCCCTTCATTTATATATTTCCTAAGTTTATGTAGAGAGTCATTAAAGGAGAGTGAAACACAGGAGAGTAATGAAGGCAGTGGCACAAGAACACAGAAAATGAGTCGTGGATATTTCGGCTATGAGTTGAGACCTTCTTCAAGACGCTGAGAAGTTCACAAGAAATAACCGTGATACAGTAACGTCACACGACCTTAGTAAGGCGCAGGAACAAGGAACTTCAGGGCCAGGGCACTTGTTATGTTCACCTTCAACCGCTAAACCTGTCCGAGTCATAATAATAATAATAATAATTATTATAATAATAATAATAATATTATTAGTATTATTATTATAATAATCATGGGGGAGCGCTAAACCCGTAAGATTATACAGCGCATGCGGGGGGGGATGTTAGGTACTCGGGCTCAATTCAGGGAACCGGAGCATAGATCCAATTCCCTAGATCAAGAGCCCCTCACCAGCGTCAATAAGCCTTCCTTGAGGGGAGTAATAATGATATTATTATTATTATTCACTACATGAACACTATATTTACGTGAATGATTAAGAATTTTTGTGAGCAGACAGAAACCCTTAAAGTTTTCCAAAACAGTTTCCACTGTAGGGTTTCTACTGTACGGGTTCCACCGTAGGGTTTCCACCATAGGGTTTCCATTGTAGTGTTTCCATTGTAGGGTTTCCACCGTAGAGTTTCCACTGTAGGGTTTAGTAGACAGCCTGTACTGTCTGCATAGACAGCCTATGCTGTCTGCCAACTAAATTCATATTTCGCGTCACTCTCGTGCTGCCACCTCTCGTGGCAGCACGAGAGGTGGCAGGACATCACCCTGCCTCTCTCTCACTTGGCGCCAACGCAACCTAGAGTTAACAAGGCCTACTCCTCTCTCCCTCACTGACATGGCCCCTTGGGGCCATGCGCACAAACACACTCCCTGTGTATCCACGGTTTCGCAAAATAAAATAAGAAGCCTCCGAAGCCTTATCATTACTCCCCACTACCAATAACAACACAACCATTGTCGGAAACATTGGTAGAAGCTGGGGTTGTAGCAGTTGTGTTGCCCGAGGAGGGAAGAAAGGGAATGAGGCTGCCTTCACTTCATCACCCTACACAAGAAGCATCCGTCTCTCAACGAGTTATCCTGATGTCGTGTCTGCAAGTCTCAGCATCCAGACACAGGTACATGCATGATCCAGGCCGAAATTTGCCAAATTTCTTCGAGAAATTAAGTGGGGTCCCTGAAACTCCACGCTACAGCGTCCCACGATGCTTCAAGTCACGTGTTCAGCATCATCTATATGTTGCTTTCAGCCCAGCACGGCTATTTCAGCAAGTCTGAGGTGAGTTTATGGTAATTTTTGTGCCCAATGTGGTAGAATCTGCACTATCTTCCACGTGTGTATGGGTGAGGAAGGTAGGCGAGAGGTCCTGGCTCCACCGTATGCCACTCACCCATGCTCGCCCTACTGCACGCCACCACTGCCCACTCCCTCTCTGCTGTGTTTTCTGTGAATTTTCGTGTGAATTCTAGGCCAGAGCTGTGTATCCAGTGCCTGAGGTCACTCGAAGCCACGTGAATCACGAAGCTACATGGATCACGAAGCCACATGGATCACGAAGCCATGTGGATCTACAAGCCGCGTGGGTTAAGCCAGATCCCAAGCCATGCTGTGATCTTCTGCCCGATTTTATGACGTCACCCATGATGTTGCTCGACTTCATGACGTCACCCACGATGTTGCTTGATGTCACCTTGTGATGTCACCCCATGACATCACCTCACAACGTCTTGCCTGACATCACATGTCGCATCAAATGTTCTAGTTTCTTAGCAAATTGTTTCGGTATTGTCGAGAAGTTTGAGAGAAGATATATGTCATGTGTTAATTAATTCCTCTCAATCGGTGTTCTCACATGTTAGTGTATGGCTGAGTGTCGATTTTTGCACAGAAAAGCATCATTTGTTCAAGCCATGTTATACCTCATGTGCAGTAGGTATGTGCAAGTTTTCAGTGTATCCCAATGTATGGTCTCTGCCCAGACCACTGTGTAGCACCTCGTGTTACTTGTCACAAGGTGTGACCCGCGCATTGACAGCTGACATAAGTCAGTCCAGGCATCAGTTATGAGCGTCTGAGCCCCTTGTACAGAAAATTCTTATGCCTGTCCTCGTAGATGCCCATCGAGACACGTTTCCACTTCACCTCCTGATCGTCAGAGCAGTTATATGTAGAGAACCAGTCTGAGGATGCTTAGACCAACCTCTGCTATAACTCCGACTGTCGAGAGAATAGCTTCAGTGAGCAGCCTGCACAAATTTGATAACACTTTGACTGCTAGCCCACTCACTGCAGTCAAGTGTATGATGTTACAACTTCCAGATGTTTTGCCGAGTCGTCTCTGCCACAACTCGCTCCACACTTGTTGGCAGTGACAGCCCCAGCGACAGTGCCAGTAGAGAAATGTCCTCTTGAGTCGCTTACCAGAAGAAGTTCTGCCTAGTTCCTGAGTACTGATGATGCCTCACTCGAGATCACCAGCAGGTTGTGCCCCAGGATGAGTGAACCCTGCAGCAATTTCTATGATGACTGCTTCACCGTTCCAGAGGAGACCATACCCTGTTACATCACAGCTTAGCCACAGCGATGTCTCCTGTGTTGCAGTATCTGTCCAGACGCAGGAAGGCGTGCAGTGATGCCTATCGACACTCACTGCCTTAGACCATGATGTTTAGCACACCCCATTTTTTTTTCTTCCCACCCTGTAGGATTTTTTTTCCATGTCCATATGCATATATACATGTGTGTGTTTTTATTTTGTGTTCTGTGCCCTGTTCCTGTGAGAGAGAAGCCAGTCATGGTCGAGGACGACCATGGTGGTGCATGGCCGAGCGAATGTAGACAGCCTGTACTGTCTGCATAGACAGCCTATGCTGTCTGCCAGCTGAGTTCATATTTTGCGCCATGCTTGTGCTGCAACCTGTAGGCCTCTCAGTGGGCATGCCACTTGAAACCGCATCACCCTGCCTCTCACTCGAAGCCAACACAACCTAGAGTCGCTGGCATGGCCCCGTGGGGCCATGGGCACAAACACACTGCCTGTGTATCCACGGCTTTGCAAATAAAGTAAGAAGCCTCTGAAGCTTTATCATTGAGCCCCACCTGCAGCAATGTGACAATAACCTTTCCGAAAACGGTTTCTACTAGGGTTTCCTTTGCAGAGTTTCTACTAGGTTTTCCACTGTAAGGTTTACACTAGGGTTTCCACTGCAGGGCTTCTACTAGGGATTCCACTATAGAGTTTCCATTAGGGTTTCCACTAGGGTTTCCACTGTAGAGTTTCTACTAGGGATTCCACTGCAGAGTTTCCACTAGGGTTTCCACTGTAGAGTTTCTACTCAGGGTTCCACTGTAGAGTTTCCACTAGGGTTTCCAATGTAGAATTTCTACTGTAGGGTTTCCTCTGTAGGATTTCCTCTCTGGAATTTCCACTGTAGGGTTTTCTCTGTAATTTCCTCTGTAGTGTTTCCAATGCAGGGTTTCCACTGTAGGGTTTCCACTGTAAATTTTTACTGTACAGTTTCCTCGCTGGGATTTCCACTTGACCGTTTCCTCTCTGGGGGTTTCCACTGTAGTTTCCTCTCTGGGATTTCCACTGTAGGGCTTACACTATAATTTCCTCTCTGGCGTTTCTACTGTAGTTTCCTCTCTGAGGTTTCCACTGTAGTTTCCTCTCTGGGGTTTCCACTGTAGTTTCCTCTCTGGGGTTTCCACTGTAGTTTCCTCTCTGGGGTTTCCACTGTACAGTTGCCTCTCTGGGTTTCCACTGTAGTTTCCTCCCTGAGGTTTCCACTGTAGGGTTTCCACTGTACAGTTTCCTCTCTGGAGTTTCCACTTCAGGGTTTCCTCTGGGAAGTACCTCTGTAGGTGTTCCCTTGAAGTGTCCTCTGGAGGGTGTCCTTAGAGACGCAGCTCTGAAGAGTGTTCTCTGGAGGGTGCCCTCAGAGACGTAGCCCTGTAGTATTCTCTGGAGGGTGTCCTCAGGGACGTAACCCTGAAGTGTTCTCTGGAGGATGTCCTCAGGGGCGCAGCCCTGAAGAGTATTCCCTGGAGGGTATCCTCAGGGGCGTAGCCCTGTAGTGCTCTCTGGAATGTGTCCTAAGGGACGTAGCCCTGAAGTGTTCTCTGGAGGGTGTCCTCAAGGACGTAGCTCTCAAGAGTGTTCTCTGGAGAGTGTCCTCAGGGACGAAGCCCTGAAGAGTGTTCCCTGGAGGGCGTCCTCGGGGACGAGGCACTGAAGAGTGTTCCCTGGAGGGCGTCCTCAGGGACGAGGCACTGAAGAGTGTTCCCTGGAGGGTTTTCTCATGGTCGTAGCACTGAAGTGTTCCCTGGAGGTAATCCTCAGGGACATTGCCGTGTAGTGTTCACCTAGTTGTATTCATCTAGTTGTGCTTACAGGGGTCGAGTCACAGCTCCTGGCCCCGCCTCTTCATTGGTCGCTACTAGGTCACACTTCCTGGTCCATGAGGTTTATCATACCTCTTCTTAAAGCTGTGTATGGATCCTGCCTCCACTACATCACTTTACAGACTATTCCACTTCCTGACAACTCTGTGACTGAAGAAATACTTCCTAACATCCCTGTGATTCATCTGAATTTTCAACTACCATTTGCGACCCCTTGTTGCTGTCTCCCATCTCTGGAACATTCTGTCTCTGTCCACCTTGTCAATTCCTCTCAGTCTTGTATATGTCGTTATTATGTCCCCCCTATCTCTCCTGTCCTCCAGTGTCGTCAGGTCGATTTCCCTTAACCTCTCCTCGTAGGACATACCTCTTAGCTCCGGGACTAGTCTTGTTGCAAACCTCTGCACTTTCTCTAATTTCCTTACGTGTTGGTTAGGTGTGGGTTCCAAACTGGTGCTGTATACTCCAATATAGGCCTGATATACACGGTGTACAGGGTCCTGAACGATTCCTTATTGAAATGTCGGAATGTTATTCTATTCTTAGATTTTCTAGGCGTCCGTAAGCTGCAGCAGTTATTTGGTTGATGTGCGTCTCAGATGTTCCCAGTGTTATACTCACACCAAGATCCTTTTCCTTGAGTAAAGTTTTTAGTCTCTGGCCCCCTAGACTGTACTCTGTCTGTGGCATTCTTTTCCCTTCCCCAATCTTCATGACTTTGCACTTGGTGGAGCTGAACTCTAGGAGCCAGTTTCTGGACCAGGCCTGCAGCCTGTCCAGATCCCTTTGTAGTTCTGCCTGGGCTTCGTCCGATTGAATTCTTCTTGACAACTTTGCATCATCTACAAACAGTGGCACTTCTGAGTCTATTCCTTCCGACATGTCGTTCACATATACCAGAAACAGCACCAGTCCTTGGACTGACCCCTGTAGAACCCCACTCGTCACAGGCGCCCACTCTGATACCTCGTCATGTGCCACGACTTTCTGATGTCTTCCCGACATGTATTCCCGATCCATTGCAGTGCCTTCCATGTTATCCCTGCCTGGTCCTCCCCTGATAATCTTCTCCATAAATATGTTGATGATTGTTGTTAGTGGCACACACAGCACCTCTTCTCCCTCTCTCAGGACCCATGGAGAGATGTTATCCAGCTCCATCGCCTTTGAGGTATCTAGCTTGCTTAGCAGCCTCTTCACTTCCTCAGTTGTATGTACTGTGTCCAACACTTAATGGTGTACCCCACCTCACCATCTATCTGGAGTTTCTTTTGTCTCTTCTGTGAACACTTCTTTGAATGTCATGTTGAGCTCCTCACATACTTCTTGGTCGTTTCTTGTGATCTCCCATCCTTCCTCAGCCTGATTATCTGGTCCTTGACTGTTGTTTTCCTCCTGATGTGGCTGTACAACAGCTTCAGGTCAGATTTGGCTTTCACTGCTATGTCATTTTCGTACTGTCGTTGGGCCTGCCTTCTTACCTGTGCATATTAATTTCTTGCTCTACGACTGCTCTCCTTATTCTCCTAAGTCCTTTGCTTTCTAAGTGCTCATCCTGGTTATCCCATTATTTCTGCTACCCTTGGCTACAAACCTCTCCTCAGCTTCCATACATATTGTTGTCATCTCATCTCTGTCCCACTGAACCTTGTGCAGGAAATTTTTCAGGCCTCTGTAGTCCCCTGTCTTGTAGTTAGGCTTTATTTGTCCTGCCCTTCCTGCGTCCCTCTCCACTTGTAACTCTACTAAGTATTCGAAGCTCAGAACCACGTGGTCACTGGCCCCAAGGGGTTTTACATATGAGATGTCCTAAATATCTGCACTACTCAAGGTGAATACTAGGTCCAGTCTTGCTGGTTCATCCTCTTCTCTCTCTCTGGTAGTGTCTCTTACATGTTGGTAAATGAGGTTTTCCAGTACCACCTCCATCATCATAGTGCTCCACGTTTCTGGGCCGCCATGTGGCTCCAATTTCTCCCAGACAATTTCTTTGTGATTGAAGTCACCCACATTCAGTAGCTTTGCCGTTTCCATGAGCCCTTGTGACCACTTCAGCCAGTGTGTCAACCATCGCTCTGTTACTCTCATCATACTCTTGCCTTGGCCTCCTGTTGTACTGTGGTGGGTTATTATTGCACCCCTTGATTAGTGCCCAAAATATATTGTATGTATATTTGATGTATATTATCTTTCATGTAATTTTATATTGCTTATATTTTCATTATTAGCTAAATTGAAAATATCTTGCTTTATATTATTATTTGACGTAGTGATGTCATTAAGTAGGATGTAACATTTACACTTCACTGTGCTCACTATTCGAGAGTTGTGAGTGGCTACCCGCATTGGCAAACTACCTTGTTAACTGCCACTCACTTGTTTGTGTCAGACTGTACCTCGCACCGTCCTGGAGTAGCAGGGCGAGTCACGTGATCCCACCTGAGGTTGAAGACTGTCCTCCCTTGATTCCTCTCTCCTTAGCTGGTCATCCCTTGACCAGGACCTCTCTCCAACTCTCCAGAGATCTCTCTCGTCTCTGGTTGTTTGTTTATTATTTAGATTCTGTTTCGGTAGTTTATGATTTTTCTGGTGAGTTGAAACATATTTCTTGGAATTCTGTGTAACTCTGTTCACAAAGCATTTATTTATTTATTTATTTATTTATTTATTTATTTATTTTATGTCTTTGCAAAAAGTACATTGATATTTTATATTTACAATAGTGGGTTGCAATGCAACGAGAGCCTCTATTATGCCTAGGCATTATGGACCAACTTAACATTACAGACTACTTAACACTAAGGATTTTATCATAGTTGTACAGTAGGACAATAATTATTTCATAGTTGAACAGTAGATTATTAATTATATGTGAATTAAATCTGTATAACACAAAGGATATATTCATATAGTCTAAAATGCTTTTTGTGAAAGCAATGGTTCAATTATATTCCTGTCAACAGTGGATAAAAGGTTCAAAGTGATTGTTGAAGTTATGATGTGGGAGTACATAGGTGAGTAAGTGTGTACTGAGTATTTAGCATTTAGTCTATGGTGATTAAGTGGCTTTTGAGAAGAGTCTTAAACTGATTTTCAGACTGGGTTACTTTAATATCTTCTGGTAATGAATTCCATATTTTGGGGCCCTTTATGTGCATAGAGTTTTTACACAGTGTGATATGGACACGAGGTATATCAAAAAGAGATCTGTGTCTTGTGTTGTGGTCATGTGTCCTGTTTAGGTTGGTGAGGAGAAGTTTGAGTGGAGGGTTTATATTTGCGTGTATTGTTTTGTGTATGTAGTAGGCACATGAATAAGTATGGATGTTTTTGCTTGGTGGACTGATAGGCCCTTAGTATAAGTCTTGTCTCTTTCCTTTCTATTTGGCTCCTTGTTTAATAGGGGTGTACCTGTTTCAGATGCCATGTCTCCATGCCCTGTAACCCACTTCAGCATATTTACCTCAAAAACCATACCACAGACAAGGTTAGAACCCGTGATCAGAAAGTCTTAAAACTCCAGACTGACGGGGGTTCTAATCCCGCCCATGGTATGATTTGTCTGCAATTGGTCATTAAGATTTTGTGAGTCATATTTACCTCATATTCTAGGGCCCATATCCTGGCTTCTGCAGCTTCAGCTTGTGACTCCCATTTCTTTTTCTCTGCCTCCATCCTCTTCTCCATTTTCACTAAAAACTCACCTAGTTTGCTCTCCCACTCATTCCATCCTTTTACATTGCTCTTCTATCCATTCTTCCTTTCCAGGACCACCTTTTGATCTCCTGAGCCTTTGACTTCCCCTCTGAGCCCCCCATTTTTTTAATGGGTTAGGTTATGTGCATGTGTGTGATGTTTATGTGTATGTGTACTCACCTATTTGTCGTTGCAGGGATCGAAACTCAGCTCCTGGCCCTGCCACTTCACTGATTGCTACTAGGTCCTCTCCTTGCTCCATGAGCTTTATCATACCTCATCTTAAAGCTGTTTGGTTTCTGCCTCCACTCCATCACTTGCTAGACTGTTCCACTTCCTGACAACTCTATGACTGAAGAAATACTTCCTAACATCCCTTTGACTCATCTGAGTCTTCAGCTTCTAATTGTGACCCCTTCCGACCCCCTTGTGTGTATGTGTGTAGGTGTATGTGAATGTGCATATGTGTGTGTGTGTGTGTGTGTCTGTGTGTGTGTGTGTGTGTATGTGTATGTGTGTGTGTGTGTGTGTGTGTGTGTGTGTGTGTGTGTGTGTGTGTGTGTGTGTGTGTGTGTGTGCGTGTGTGTGTGTGTGCACGCGAGAGACAGGTAGGAAGAGAGTGGTAGAGAGAGGTGGAGAGAGAGGGAGATGTGGAGAGAGAGGGAGATGTGGAGAGAAAGAGGGATAAAGGGGGGTTGGGGAGTTGCATGGGGGAGAGAGATGTGGAGAGGAAGGGAGGGGGACAGGAAGAGTGATGGGGAGGTGGAGAAAGAGTGGGAAGGGGGCTAGAGGGAGAGGGGTTAAGGGTCGCTACTAGGTCACTCTCCCTGAACCGTGAGCTTTATCATACCTCTGCTTAAAGCTATGTATGGATCCTGCCTCCACTACATCGCCTCCCAAACTATTCCACTTCCCTACTAATCTGTGGCAGAAGAAATACTTCCTAACATCCCTGTGATTCATCTGTGTCTTCAGCTTCCAACTGCATCCCCTTGTTGTTGTGTCCCATCTCTGGAACATCCTGTCTTTGTCCACCTTGTCAATTCCGCTCAGTATTTTGTGTGTCGTTATCATGTCCCCCCTATCTCTCCTGTCCTCCAGTGTCGTCAGGTGTGTGTGTGTGTGTACTCACCTAAATGTGGTTGCAGGGGTCGAGACTCACCTCCAGGTCCCGCCTCTTCACCAACCGCTACTAGGTCCTCTCTCCCCCTGCTCCATGAGCTTTATCATACCTCGTCTTAAAACTATGTATAGTTCCTGCCTCCACTACATCGCTTGCCAGACTATTCCACTTCCTAACTACTCTATGACTGAGGAAATACTTCCTAACATCCCTTTCACTCATCTGAGTCTTCAGCTTCCAATTGTGACCCCTTGTTTCTGTGTCCCATCTCTGGAACATCCTGTCTCTGTCTACCTTGTCTATTCCACGCAGTATTTTGTATGTCGTTATCATGTCTCCTCTGACCCTCCTGTCCTCCAGTGTTGTCAGACCGATTTCCCTTAACCTTTCTTCGTAGGACATTCCCCTTAGCTCTGGAACTAGCCTTGTTGCAAACCTTTGCACTTTCTCTAATTTCTTGACGTGTTTGACCAGGTGTGGGTTCCAAACTGGTGCTGCGTACTCCAGTATGGGCCTGACGTACACAGTGTATAAAGTCTTGAACGATTCCTTACTGAGGTACTGGAACGCTATTGTCAGGTTTGCCAAGCGCCCATATGCCGCAGCAGTTATCTGGTTAATGTGTGCTTTTGGCGATGTACTCGGTATTATACTCACTCCTAGGTCTTTCTCCTTGAGTGAGGTTTGCAGCCTTTGGCCACCTAACCTTTACTCTGTCTGCGGTCTTCTTTGCCCTCCTCCGATCTTCATGACTTTGCATTTGGCGGGGTTAAATTCTAGGAGCCAGTTTCTGGACCACATATCCAGCCTGTCCAGGTCTCTTTGTAGACCTGCCTGGTCCGCGTCTGATTTAATTCTCCTCATTAACTTCACGCCATCTGCAAACAGGGACACTTCTAAGTCTATCCCTTCCGTCATGCCGTTCACATATACATGTGTGTGTGTGTGTGTGTGTGTGTGTGTGTGTGTGTGTGTGTGTGTGTGTGTGTGTGTGTGTGTGTGTGTGTGTGTGTGTGTGTACGTGTGTGGTTGTGTGAGCGTTAGTTTTGGGTCTGAGTACTTGCATGAACATGTATGTGTGTTATGCATGTATATGAACACCCAGAATGTTGGTACGGTCCAAGTTTACATGTGGTTTTCCGGCCTGACTTTGACCTGATGTTGAACCAACTGCCTACGTACTGGTTTCTTCTATGTTTATCCTTCTTCCTAGAATACCTACTTCCTAGATTCCTAGCTACCTAGTGTACTCACCTAGTTGAGATTGCAGGGGTCGAGTCCAAGCTCCTGGCCCCGCCTCTTCACTGGTCGCTACTAGGTCACTCTCCCTGAACCATGAGCTTTATCGTACCTCTGCTTAAAGCTATGTACGGTTCCTGCCTCCACTACATCGCCTCCGAAACTATTCCACTTCCTGACTACTCTGTGGCTGAAGAAATACTTCCTAACATCCCTGTGATTCATCTGTGTCTACAGCTTCCAACTGTGTCCCCGTGTTACTGTGTCCCATCTCTGGAACATCCTGCCTTTGTCCACCCTGTCAATTCCTCTCAGTATTTTGTAAGTCGTTATCATGTCCCCCCTATCTCTCCTGTCCTCCAGTGTCGTCAGGTTGATTTCCCTTAACCTCTCCTCGAAGAACATACCTCTTATCTCTGGGACTAGTCTTGTTGCAAACCTTTGCAAATTCTCTAGTTTCTTTACATGCTTGGCTAGGTGTGGGTTCCAAACTGGTGCCGCATACTCCAACATGGGCCTAACGTACACGGTGTACAGGGTCCTGAACGATTCCTTATTAAGATGTCGGAATGCTGTTCTGAGGTTTGCCAGGCGCCCATATGCTGCAGCAGTTATTTGGTTGACGTGCGCTTCAGGAGATGTGCCTGGTGTTATACTCACCCCAAGATCTTTTTCCTTGAGTGAGGTTTGTAGTCTCTGGCCCCCTAGCCTGTACTTCATCTGCAGTCTTCTTTGCCCTTCCCTAATCTTCATGACTTTGCACTTGGTGGGATTGAACTCCAGGAGCCAATTGCTGGACCATGTCTGCAGCCTGTCCAGATCCCTTTGTAGTTCTGCCTGGTCTTCGATCAAATGAATTCTTCTCATCAACTTCACGTCATCTGCAAACAGGGACACCTCGGAGTTTATTCCTTCCGTCATGTCGTTCACAAATACTAGAAACAGCACTGGTCCTAGGACTGACCCCTGTGGGACCCCGCTGGTCACAGGTGCCCACTCTGACACCTCGCCACGTACCATTACTCGCTGCTGTCTTCCTGACAAGTATTCCTTGATCCATTGTAGTGCCTTCCCTGTTATCCCTGCTTCGTCCTCCAGTTTTTGCACTAATCTCTTGTGTGGTACTGTGTCGAACGCCTTCTTGCAGTCCAAGAAGATGCAATCCACCCACCCCTCTCTCTCTTGTCTTACTGCTGTCACCATGTCATAGAACTCCAGTAGGTTTGTGACACAGGAATTCCCATCCCTGAAACCATGTTGGCTGCTGTTGAGATCATTCCTTTCTAGGTGTTCCACCACTCTTCTCCTGACAATCTTCTCCATGACTTTGCATACCATACATGTCAGTGACACTGGTCTGTAGTTTAGTGCTTCATGTCTGTCTCCTTTTTTAAAGATTGGGACTACATTTGCTGTCTTCCATGCCTCAGGCAATCTCCCTGTTTCGATAGATGTATTGAATATTGTTGTTAGGGGTACACATAGCGCCTCTGCTCCCTCTCTCAGGACCCATGGAGAGATGTTATCTGGCCCCATTGCCTTTGAGGTATCTAGCTCACTCAGAAGCCTCTTCACTTCTTCCTCGGTTGTGTGTACTGTGTCCAGCACCTGGTGGTGTGCCCCACCTCTCCGTCTTTCTGGAGCCCCTTTTGTCTCCTCTGTGATCACTTCTTTGAATATCTTGTTGAGTTCTTCACATACTTCACGGTCATTTCTTGTTGTCTCTCCTCCTTCCTTCCTTAGCGTGATTACCTGGTCCTTGACTGTTGTTTTCCTCCTGATGTGCTATGTCGTTTTCACATTGTCGTTGGGCCTCCCTTCTTATCTGTGCATATTCATTTCTGGCTCTACGACTGCTCTCCTTATTCTCCTGGGTCCTTTGCCTTCTATATTTCTTCCATTCCCTAGCACACTTGGTTTTTGCCTCCCTGCACCTTTGAGTGAACCATGGGCTCATCCTGGCTTTTTCATTATTCCTGTTTCCCTTGGGTACAAACCTCTCCTCAGCCTTCTTGCACATTGTTGCTACATATTCCATCATCTCATTAACTGGCTTCCCTGCCAGTTCTCTGTCCCACTGAACTACGTTCAGGAAGTTCCTCTTTCCCGTGTAGTCCCCTTTCTTGTAGTTTGGTTTCATTTGTCCTGGCCTTCCTGCTTCCCCCTCCACTTGTAGCTCAACTGTGTATTCGAAGCTCAAAACCACATGATCGCTTGCCCCAAGGGGTCTTTCATATGTGATGTCCTCAATATCTGCACTACTCAAGGTGAATACTAAGTCCAGTCTTGCTGGTTCATCCTCTCCTCTCTCTCTTGTAGTGTCCCTTACGTGTTGGTACATGAAGTTTTCCAGGACCACCTCCATCATCTTAGCCCTCCATGTATCTTGGCCCCCATGTGGCTCCAAGTTCTCCCAGTCGATCTCCTTGTGGTTAAAGTCACCCATGATCGGGAGCTTTGCCCTGCATGCATGAGCTCTTCTGGCCACTGCAGCCAGTGTGTCAACTATCGTTCTATTGCTCTTATCATACTCTTGCCCTGGCCTCCTGCTGTTCTGTGGTGGGTTATACATCACTGCAATTACCACCTTGGGACCTCCAGAGTGAAGCATTCCCACTATGTAATCACTTCTCCGCTGTCTCCTCTCTCTAGCTCATCAAAATTCCATCGGTGTTTGATCAGCAGTGCCACTACTCCGCCCTCCCTGTTCCTTCTGTCTTTCCTCAGGATCTGGTATCCCATTGGAAAGATGACATCTGTTATCATACCTGTAAGCTTGGTTTCTGTGAGTGCTATGATGTCTGGTGATGCCTCTTTGACTCTTTCGTGCCACTCCTCCCACTTGTTTGTTATTCCATCAGCGTTTTTGTACTATACCTTCAGTTTCCTTTCCAACACTGTGGTTTGGGGGCCTGTGGGGATGGGAGACCTGGTAGCATACTGTGGGATTCTATGGTTGGGGGTTGGGTGGAAGCTGTGGATATGGATTGTAGTGTGTGTTGGGATGGTGTGATAGGTTGTGGGGTTCTGAGGATAGTTGTGTGTGTGCTTGCCCTTGCTGCTCTGTTCTGCTCTGACTGACCTCTGCTGGTTCCATCCATGTCTCCTTTCCTAGCTCCTTTCGCTTTTTTGTCCTCTCCCTCAGCTGCTGTCGCTCTGTTTGTGTTCTGTCTCTGTCTAGGAACACCTTCTTGTACTCTTCTGAGTTTTTCAACCGTGGTTTCTCTTGGAGGATCCTGTTCTGCACTGTTTCTGTCCTGAGAATCAGCTTGATCAGTCGGTTTCTCCCCTTCAAGTACCCCCCTATTCTCTGAAAGTTTACAATCTCGTCCATGTCTTCTCCTCCTATTTCCATGATGATTTTCTCAATCTCCTTTCTTTCTTCCTGCCGTCTTTCAGTGTGTGTCCTTTCCTCTCTCTCCCGAAGCCCATGGATAAACACTGATTTTGCCCTTTCCTCCTCCCATTGCCTCTCCCTCAGTGACTCTGGTTCCTGTCTGTATGTGGTCATTTTCTCCCTTGATTTTTCCAGTGGCTCTTGGTAGCATGGTTGTGCCTCAGCATTCGACCTATTTCCCTCTCCATCTGCACCCAGCTGCTCTTCCCTTTCACTCCTTGGCCCTTCTTTGCAGGCTGATATGACCTTAGCATAATTCATATCTCCTTCCTTCCTGTTCTGCCTCTCAGTTTCATATGCTGTGTCTTCTCTGGTCACTGCCCCTGAGACTTGCTTCAGCCTGTTTACCTCAAATTCTAGGGCCCTTACCTTGACTACTGCAGTTTCGACTTGTGCCTCCTAATTCTTCGTCTCCTTCTCCAACCTCTTTTCCCATTTCACAGAGAGCTCTTTCTCCATTTTTTAAGAAAGCTCTCCTAATTTTCTCTCCCATTCTTGCTCCATCCTTTTCCACTGCTCCTCCATCCATTCCTCCCTACCAGTACCATTGTCATCTGATCCCTGATTCCTGCGAGTCCCAACCATTTTTTTTAGTGAAAGAAAGAGAGAGAGAGAGAGAATGGAAAGGTAGAAGTAGAGAGAGAGAGGGAGAGTGACAGGGGAAAGGGGAGAGAGTGAGAGAGAGAGAGAAAGAGAGAGAAGTAGAGAGAGAGAGTGACAAGGGAAAGGGGGAGAGAGAGAGAGAGAGAGAGAGAGAGAGAGAGAGAGAGGGGGGGGAAAGGTAAGAGAGAGAGAGAGGGGGAGAGTGTGTGTGAGAGAGATTCAGTGTGCCCGGGAAATAACCCTACTTACTCCTCCTTAGCCAATCTACCTGTCAATGATACTAAGTCTACTCTCTGCGTCTACATGTGCCTGAAAAAACACGTGTGTGTGTGTGTGTGTGTGTGTGTGTGTGTGTGTGTGTGTGTGTGTGTGTGTGTGTGTGTGTGTGTGTGTGTGTGTGCGGGTACTCGTGTATGAACGTTCGTTTGTGTGTACTGGAGGAGTCACACACTAGCCTGCTGTCATGCCCTGCCTTACCTACACCTTGGTAAATGCTACCGAGTACTAGTTTGTAGGTGTCTTGTAGCTTGATCACTAGCACACTCAGCTTACACACTGAGGTCCAGAGTTCGAATCTCTGGCATGACTCAAAAACATTAGGACACGCTTCCATGTTACGAAACGGCGATATCTATAAAGTATAGACATCTCCAGAGAATACTAGAAGGTCTCCCCCTCTAGCACTCAGCATGTTTCTGGTTTTTGTAACAAGATGTCGGAGAAAGATCAGGTCTAGTTATCCCTTGTATAGAGTTTTGGGATTACAATTAGGTGATAATAATCCGACGAAATAAAATTTGAAATCTTTATTAACAAAGTTGTCTACGTGGACAAAATCAAAGTAAATGAATTTGATATAATCTAGGATATAAGCTCCAACACTTCTCTTGTAGTGCAAAGTTAAATTGTACATATAGTAGTATAGTGGTGAAGGCACATTTCATAACAGTACGACTCTTAAGTACCGTCTGGTAAATTACTATCAAGTGAAAAAATACTAGTATATACAAGTGTGTGTGTGTGAATGTGTGCGTGTGTGCTCAAAGTGCTCGTTATTTCTCAGTAAGACTCGACTCGACTTAGACTTAAAAAGTGACTGACACTAGTCCACAAATAATCTATCTTCTCGACTATCAAGGCAATCAAAACAGCTTGCTTGAACAATATGACAAATCATTTGCCAACAGCAATAATGTAATAAACAACAGCACTGCGTCAGGAACAAGGAGACAAAATAACGTCCCTAACTGGGGACCATCAGCAGATCCTCCACAAAACTCCCTTAATACTGAATCCAAGTTCTGCATAACCAAATCCCCGACCTCGAGGGAGTGTAGATACCACACAAAATTGGCCGGAAGCTGTAGCTTAGGACATGGGTTGACTTAGTGTCAGTACGACACAACCTCAGTAAAACGTCAAAAATCAGTAAGTCTGAACTATGCTCTGTGAACAGAGTTACACAGAGTTACAAGAAGTATGTTTCAACTCACCAGTAAAACCATACTCTACCAAAACAGAATCTAAATAACAAACAAACAGCCAGAGACGAGAGAGATCCCTGGAGAGATGTAGAGAGGGAGAGAGAGAGGGGTGCTGGTCGAGCGATGACCAGTTGTGGAGAGAGAGTTCTCCACTATAGGTCTGACATCAGGTGAGATCATGTGACTCACCCACGCTACTCCTATAACGGTGCGAGGTACAGCCTGACACAAACAAGCGGTAGTTAGCAAGGCAGTTTGGGATGGTGAACAGTCAATCACAACTCTTCAGCAGCGAGCACAGTGAGAAGTGTAATGTTATAGTCTACCTACATACATAGCAAATATATTAAGTCAAATAATATAAAGCAAGATATTTCCATTTTAGCTATTAATGAAAATATCGGCAATATAAAATTATTTGAAAAGGTGAATATATACATAAGTATACACTGTAAATACTAGGCACCATTCGGGGGCACAATATTCCAAAAGACACCTGTTGTTCTGTTCACCCATCTGAGTAAAATGGGTACCTGGGTGTTAGTCGACTGGTGTGGGTCGCATCCTGGGACAAAACTGACCTAATTTGCCTGAAATGCTCTGCATAACAAGCGGCTTTCTATATAGTAGTATGTCATTGATGTCAGCTAGGACTGTATACCTTGTACATGTACTTGTAGAAATAAAGATATTATTATTATTATTATTATTATTATTATTATTATTATTATTATTATTATTATAAATGCTATTTACTCTAATTCTAATGTCTTTCAGGAGTGATTGACCCTTAGCGTCCAGGTTGCAGAGACTGGTGCTACTGCAACCTCAGGCATCCCCAACCAGGTGAATATTACCTGCCTCTGCCGAAGAGTGGAGGTCTCGTTGTTGCTTTCAGCCGCTCCCTTGCTGAGAGAATCTCTTACTCTCTCATCTTCTTAATTCTTTGCCAACGCTTTATATGTAAAACTGGTCAATTAGCAAGAACTCATTTAAAATTAATTCCTTTCTGAAATTTTCTCTTATACGTTTAAAGATATATTTTTTTCATTAATGTTAATGAAAAAAATTAAAATTTTGCACCAAAAGAATCTTAGAAAACTTACTTAACCTTATTATAACAAGAACAATTTATTTTAGCCTAACCCAACTAAATATATTTTAGATTTGTTTACAGTAATTTAATACTTAACAAACACAGTGAAATATATTTTTTTCGCTAGGTTCAGAATGATTTTGGCGAAATTATTGCATATACGACCGACTTGTTGAAAATATATATATATATATATATATATATATATATATATATCAACAAGTCGGTCGTATATGCAATAATTTCGCCAAAATCATATATATATATATATATATATATATATATATATATATATATATATATATATATATATATATATATAATATACATTTATACACACAACTCGTGAGTTTTGTGCTGGTAACTTCACATTATTTATGCCACACATTATTTATGCCACACATTATATATGCCACACATTATTTATGCCACACATTATTTATGCCACACATTATTTATGCCACACATTATTTATGCCACATTATTTATGCCACATTATTTATGCCACACATTATTTATGCCACATTAACTATGAAGGTCAACTAATATTGTCAACTTTCACTGATACTTTTATTTTGTTTTTACTTTCTTCCTTTTATTTGTTTGTTATCTTTTTGCTCTTGCTATCCTGCCTCACACTTCACTCACTAACCAACTTATGTGGTTCCTGGAGGGTGTCCTCAGGGTCGTGTCGTAGCCCTGTAGTGTTCCCTGGAGGGTCCTCAGGGTCGTGTCGTAGCCCTGTAATGTTCCCTGAAGGGTTTCCTCAGGGTTGCAGCCCTGAAGAGTGTTCCCTGGAGGGTGTCATCATGGACGTAGCGCTGTAGTGTTCCCTGGAGGTTGTCCTCAGGGTCGTGTCGTAGCCCTGTAATGTTCCCTGGAGGGTGTCCTTAGGGTCGCAGCCATGAAGAGTGTTCCCTGGAGGGTGTCATCATGGACGTAGCACTGTAGTCTTCCCTGGAGGGTGTCCTTAGGGTCGCAGCCCTGAAGAGTGTTCCCTGGAGGGTGTCATCATGGACGTAGCACTGTAGTCTTCCCTGGAGGGTGTCCTCAGGGTCGTAGCCCTGTAGTGTTCCCGGGAGTGTGTCCTCAGGGACATTGCCCTGTAGTGTTCCCTGGTGGGTGTCCTCAGGGTCGTAGCCGTGAAGAGTGTGCCCCGGAGAGTGTCCTCAGGGTCGTGGCTCTGTAGTGTTCCCTGGAGGGTGATCTCAGGGATATAGCCCTGCAGTGTTCCCTGAAGGGTGTCCTCAGGGTCGTAGCCGTGAAGAGTGTTCCCCAGAGAGTGTCCTCAGAGTCGAAGAGTTCTAGTGTTCCCTGGAGGGTGTCCTCAGGGACATAGCCCTGTAGTGTTCCCTGGAGGATGTCCTCAGGGTCGTAGCCCTGAAGGTGAACTAGACACAGCTACAACACTTGGTTACCTTTATTTTGAAGCAGCTTCCTCAACCATTGATTTGTTTGTAAATTTAATATAAAGAATATATGAGGACAGTAGAAGATGAGGTAATCAGTCCCTCAGCCTTCAAAAACTCTTCACAGAAGACAACTGAAGACGAGGCAATCAGTCTGTCAATATTCCAGCCTAGATAGAACAAACGACCCGAAGAGTGTCATCATGGGCTTGGTATCCCTAGTTTTGAAGGTTCTCATTATTCATCCTGCCATTTTTCTAGCAGATGTGATTGTCCGCCTGGAGTCTTGCAGTGTCTTCAACGAAGGACACTGACATGTAAATTCGGGTGTCATCTGCAAAGGAAGACACGGTGCTGTGGCTTACATCCCTGTCTATGTCAGATATGTGGATGAGAAACAAGATGGGAGTGAGTACTGTGCCTTGTGGAACAGAGCTTTTCATGTAGCCGCCTCAAACTTTATTCTGTCTACCAACTTTTCCTGTTATTCCTTTATCACGCATTTTGTGTGCTATTACATCATGGTCACACTTGTCAAAGGCTTCTGCAAAGTCTGTGTATACTACATTTGCGTATTGTTTGTCTTCTAGAGCATCCAGAACCTTGTCATAGTGGTCCAGTAGTTGGGACAGACAGGAGCGACCTGCTTTAAAGCCATGTTGCCCTGGGTTGTGTAACTGATGGGTATCTAGATGGGTGGCGATCTTGCTTCTGAGAACCCTTTCAAAGATTTTTATATGGGACGTTAGTGCTATCGGTCTGTAATTCTTTGCTAGTGCTTTACTGCCCCCTTTGTGGAGTGGGGCTATGTCTGTTGTTTTTAGCAGCTGTGGGACGACCTCCGTGTCCATGCTCCCTCTCCATAGGGCGTTAAAAGCACATAATAGGGGTTTCTTGCAGTAGGGGCCCAATACTGAATGTTGTTGATCTGGCATAAGAAAAGAAATATTTTGGGTTTCTTTCAATTTCATTTATGGCTTTTAGTTCTTCCCATGTTTCTTGACTCGTTTAAGATTTCTTTAGCTTTAGTTCGATGTTTGCTATTTCTCTGGTCAGTGTCTTCCTACTTATTACAGATATATTGGCCTCTTTTAGCCGTTCTGTTATTCTTGCCCTTCGGCTGTATAGGGAGCGCCTTTTTCTTTCTAGTTTACATCTTCTCCTTTTCCTTAAAGGAATATGCCTTGAGCATACCTTGAGTGCCACAGAGTTAATTTGTTCTAGACATAGGTTTGGATCCGTGTTGCTTAGGCTATCTTCCCAGTTTATATCATTTAGGACCTGGTTTACTTGGTCCCACCTTATCTTTTTGTTATTGAAGTTGAATTTGGTGAAGGTTTCCTAGTGAGTGATCACATTTTGTTGGTTTGGGGCCCCCACACACACGTCTGAACCGCTATTATGTTGTAATCTGATTATATTGTTTTTATATGGTAATATTTCGTATCAGATCTTCACTGTTAGTGAAGATGAGGTTCAGTGTATTCTCCAATCTTATAGGCTTTATTATTTGCTGGTTTAATGTGAATTTGGTGCAGAGATTTAAAAGTTCGTGTGTGTGCGAGTTTTCATCTGAGCTGCCTCCTGGTGTTATCTCTGCTACAACATTATTTGCTACATTCCTCTATTTTAGGTGTGTTGCAACCCCTGAATGGGTTGCAATATATATAATGTATATAATGATTATGTATATATATAATTATTACTTTTTCATATAATTTTATATTGCTTATATTTGCGATAATAGCTAAATCATAAATGTATTGCTTTATATTGTTATTTGACTTAGTTATGTTGTGAGGTAGGATGTTACATATTATGTGCTCAGTTCAAGTCTTGATTGTCTAACTACTGTAATTATCGCTTGTGGCTCGTTAGACTGCCGGCTTCTCGTTGTTGCTGGGCAGCAACCCACGGAGCTATCACGTGATCGAGGGGGGGTGTCCTCACTTCGCCTGAAGTATTCAGTCTGGTCTAGACTCTCTTGGTGGTCAGACAGATTGTCTGTCTCATTATTCTTGTTAGTTCTGTAGAACTCTGTTCACAGAACATTGTATAGACTTAGTGATTTTCGACGTTGTACTGAGGTTGTGTGTCACATAGACACTCGAAACATCTCAGGTCCTGAGCTGTTGCTTCTCACTTAATTTGTACTGGTATCTGTGTATTATCACAGTCGGGGATTTTCTTATGCTGAACTTAGATTCAGTAGTATGGGAGTTTTGTGACTTTTGTGGAGGATCTGCAGATGGTCCCTACTCAGTGTCGTTATATTATCTCCTTGTTCCTGATTCTGTGTCGCAGTTGCTTGTTATATTGCTATTGGGCTTAGCATTCTTTTTATTGTTCAAGCAGACTGTTCTGACTGCCAATTGGTTAAGAAGTTAGTTTATGAGAGGACTTTGTCAGTCACTTGTTTAAGTCTAGTCGAGTTGTGAGACATAGCAAACTACTTAGAGCACTTACACACATACATACACACTTGTACATATTTGTAATATCTTATTAAATGTTAATGTACCAGACGGTACTTAAGAATTATAAATGTGATATGTGCTTTCAGCACAATAATACTGTACTCGAGAGAAGTGATATTATTTTGATTACTTTGATTAATTTAATTTGATAATATACCTCTAGACTTAATAAATTTATTAAATTTTAATTTCTCTAGTTAGTAGCCTACCAGTTGTAATCCTAAAGCACTAATAATTCATACTGAATTCTAATGGATAATTGGACAAGGATACTGACTACTTGTTACGAAAACCCAGTAACAGGCTGGATGCTAGAAGGGCAGTCCTTTCTAGTATTCACTGGAGATCTCTAAGCTTTTAGAATCGCGTGTTTTGTAACAAGGTGCCTTACGTTGAAATTCTCCAGGAACAAACTGTTCGGGGCAGGAGCTGGAAAATTTCCCAGACCTTGATCAATTTTCAAAAGCTGTTCCTGGAATTGTTGGGAAGTTACATTCGGAGGCTTGTATACAACCACAATGACAAGGTTTTAGTTCTCGATCTTTACTGCCAAAACTATGAAGGCTTCCCTGAGATGGATCCCTGTAGGGTTTCCATTGTATGAAGTTCCATGTATGGTTTCCACTGTACGGTATTCCATGTAGGGTTTTCCCACTTAGTTTCTACCCAGTAGGGCTCGTTGGTGAAGTTTCCTCTAGATCAGTCCCAAAGAGGTCGGTCTGGTAGGTAAGTCCCAGACTGATCGGTCTTGGATGTAGGTGCCAGAGTGGTCAATCTGGGAGTTCGGTCCTAGAGGGGTCGGTCTGGGAAGTCGGTCCTAGAAGAGTCAATCTGGGAGATTAATAATCATAATAATTTGTACCAACTAAAGGCAAAAATTGTTGAATAGCATCACATATAATTTTTATAACAATAATACTTAATTATTATAGCTATTAAAGATTATGAATACACACAATACACCATTTTTTTAAATTATGTCCAAAACTTTCCAAAAACAGTGAATACATGAAACAGACCTTCTCCCTCCCCCCCGTATTACTTGTCAACTGTGTTATCTGCTGAGTACTCGGTCATTTTATGGAAGATGATTTGTGGTTTTGTTTGACTTTTGTTAACTTGTGGGGTACTTTTATCATTAATGTATTTTATATCTTCTCTTTTTCAAAGTAGTATTTTCAACTGACAAGTTAAAAGCCTACAATGTCCCGTGGTTGTTTAAACGACAGTAATTTTTTTGCTATATATGTGGCAGCTTTATAGCAGCAAAACACAGACGAAACATCAAGACGAAACATCAAGCCTCTTTTGAAAACAGTCTATCATTACTACTTTGGTGTGAAGGTCGGAGATCAGGAGGTGTGAGCACCTCATCACTGCAGTTATCACACCCATGGTGTGAGTGGCAGTTATCACATACTCATAGTGTGAGTGGCAGTTATCACACCCATGGAGTGAGTGGCAGTTATCACATACTCATAGTGTGAGTGGCAGTTATCACACCCATGGTGTGGGTGACAGTTATCATACCCATGGTGTGGGTGACAGTTATCATACCCATGGTGTGGGTGGCAGCTATCACACCCATGGTGTGGGTGGAAGTTATCATACCCATGGTGTGGGTGGCAGTTATCACACCCATGGTGTGGGTGACAGTTATCATACCCATGGTGTGGGTGGCAGTTATCACACCCATGGTGTGGGTGGCAGTTATCACACCCATGGTGTGGGTGGCAGTTATCACATACTCATGGTGTGGGTGGCAGTTATCACACCCATTATGTGGGTGGCAGTTATCACATACCCATGGTGTGGGTGGCAGTTATCACATACCCATGGTGTGGGTGGCAGTTATCACATACCCATGGTGTGGGTGGCAGTTATCACATACCCATGGTGTGGGTGGTAGTTATCACATACCCATGGTGAGGGTGGCAGTTATCACATACCCATGGTGTGGGTGGCAGTTATCACATACCCATGACGTGGGTGGCAGTTATCACATACCCATGGTGTGGGTGGCAGTTATCACATACCCATGGTGTGGGTGGTAGTTATCACATACCCATGGTGTGCGTGGCAGTTATCACATACCCATTGTGTGGGTGGCAGTTATCACACCCATGGTGTGGGTGGCAGTTATCATACCCATGGTGTGGGTGGCAGTTGTCACACCCATGGTGTGGGTGGCAGTTATCACACCCACGGTGTGGGTGGCAGTTATCACATACTCATGGTGTGGGTTGCAGTTATCACGCCCATGGTGTGGGTGGCAGTTATCACATACCCATGGTGTGGGTGGCAGTTATCACATACCCATGGTGTGGGTGGCAGTTATCACATACCCATGGTGTGGGTGGCAGTTATCACATACCCATGGTGTGGGTGGTAGTTATCACATACCCATGGTGTGGGTGGCAGTTATCACATACCCATGGTGTGGGTGGCAGTTATCACATACCCATGGCGTGGGTGGCAGTTATCACATACCCATGGTGTGGGTGGCAGTTATCACATACCCATGGTGTGGGTGGCAGTTATCACATACCATGGCGTGGGTGGCAGTTATCACATACCCATGGTGTGGGTGGCAGTTATCACATACCCATGGTGTGGGTGGCAGTTATCACATACCCATGGTGTGGGTGACAGTAATCACATACCCATGGTGTGGGTGGCAGTAATCACATACCCATGGTGTGGGTGGCAGTTATCACATACCCATGGTGTGGGTGGCAGTTATCACATACTCATGGTGTGAGTGGCAGTTATCACATACCCATGGTGTGGGTGACAGTCATCACATACCCATGGTGTGGGTGGCAGTTATCACATACCCATGGAGTGGGTGGCAGTTATCACACCCATGGTGTGGGTGGCAGTTATCACATACCCATGGAGTGGGTGGCAGTTATCACATACCCATGGTGTGGGTGGCAGTTATCACACCCATGGTGTGGGTGGCAGTTACCACACCCATGGTGTTGGTGGCAGTTATCACACCCATGGTGTGGGTGGCAGTTATCACATACCCATGGTGTGGGTGGCAGTTATCACATACCCATGGTGTGGGTGGCAGTTATCACACCCATGGTGTGGGTTGCAGTTATCACATACCCATGGTGTGGGTGGCAGTTATCACATACCCATGATGTGGGTGGCAGTTATCACATACCCATGGTGTGGGTGACAGTCATCACATACCCATGGTGTGGGTGGCAGTTATCACATACCCATAGTGTGGGTGGCAGTTATCACACCCATGGTGTGGGTGGCAGTTATCACATACCAATGGTGTGGGTGGCAGTTATCACATTCCCATGGTGTGGGTGGCAGTTATCACACCCATGGAGTGGGTGGCAGTTATCACATACCCATGGTGTGGGTGGCAGTTATCACATACCCATGATGTGGGTGGCAGTTATCACATACCCATGGTGTGGGTGACAGTCATCACATACCCATGGTGTGGGTGGCAGTTATCACATACTCATGGTGTGGGTGACAGTCATCACATACCCATGGTGTGGGTGGCAGTTATCACATACCCATGGTGTGGGTGGCAGTTATCACACCCATGGTGTGGGTGGCAGTTATCACATACCCATGGTGTGGGTGGCAGTTATCACATACCCATGGTGTGGGTGACAGTTATCACACCCATGGTGTGGGAGGCAGTTACCACACCCATGGTGTTGGTGGCAGTTATCACACCCATGGTGTGGGTGGCAGTTATCACATACTTATGATGGGTGGCAGTTATCACATACCCATGGTGTGGGTGGCAGTTATTACACCCATGGTGTGGGTGGCAGTTATCACATGCCCATGGTGTGCGTGGCAGTTATCACATACCCATGGTGTGGGTGGCACTTATCACATACCCATGGTATGGGTGGCAGTTATCACATACCCATGGAGTGGGTGGCAGTTATCACACCCATGGTGTGGGTGGCAGTTACCACACCCATGGTGTTGGTGGCAGTTATCACATACCCATGGTGTGGGTGGCAGTTATCACATACCCATGGTGTGGTTGGCAGTTATCACATACCCATGCTGTGGGTGGCAGTAATCACATACTCATGGTGTGGGTGGCAGTTATCACACCCATGGTGTGGGTGGCAGTTATCACACCCATGGTGTGGGTGGCAGTTATCACATACTCATGGTGTGGGTGGCAGTTATCACACCCATGGTGTGGGTGGCAGTTATCATACCCATGGTGTGGGTGGCAGTTATAACACCCATGGTGTGGGTGGCAGTTATCACACCCATGGTGTGGGTGGCAGTTATCACATACCCATGGTGTGGGTGGCAGTTATCACATACCCATGGTGTGGGTGGCAGTTATCACACCCATGGTGTGGGTGGCAGTTATCACATACCCATGATGTGGGTGGCAGTTATCACATACCCATGGTGTGGGTGGCAGTTATCATACCCATGGTGTGGGTGGCAGTTATAACACCCATGGTGTGGGTGGCAGTTATCACACCCATGGTGTGGGTTGCAGTTATCACACCCGTGGTGTGGGTAGCAGTTATCACATACCCACGGTGTGGGTGGCAGTCATCATACCCATGGTGTTAGTGGCAGTTATCACACCCATGGTGTGGGTGGCAGTTATCACATACCCATGGTGTGGGTGGCAGTTATCACATACCCATGGTGTGGGTGGCAGTTATCACATACCCATGGTGTGGGTGGCAGTTATCACATATCCATGGTGTGGGTGGCAGTTATCACACCCATGGTGTGGGTGGCAGTTATCACACCCGTGGTGTGGGTAGCAGTTATCACATACCCACGGTGTGGGTGGCAGTTATCATACCCATGGTGTTAGTGGCAGTTATCACACCCATGGTGTGGGTGGCAGTTATCACATACTCATGGTGTGGGTGGCAGTTATCACACCCATGGTGTGGGTGGCAGTTATCACATACTCATGGTGTGGGTGGCAGTTATCACACCCATGGTGTGGGTGGCAGTTATCACACCCATGGTGTGGGTGGCAGTTATCACATACTCATGGTGTGGGTGGCAGTTATCACACCCATGGTGTGGGTGGCAGTTATCATACCCATGGTGTGGGTGGCAGTTATCACACCCATGGTGTGGGTGGCAGTTATCACACCCATGGTGTGGGTGGCAGTTATCACATACTCATGGTGTGGGTGGCAGTTATCACACCCATGGTGTGGGTAGCAGTTATCATACCCATGGTGTGGGTGGCAGTTATCACACCCATGGTGTGGGTGGCAGTTATCACACCCATGGTGTGGGTGGCAGTTATCACATACTCATTGTGTGGTTGGTAGTTATCACACCCATGGTGTGGGTTGCAGTTATCACATACTCATTGTGTGGTTGGTAGTTATCACACCCATGGTGTGGGTTGCAGTTATCACATACTCATGGTGTGGGTGGCAGTTATCACACCCATGGTGTGGGTGGCAGTTATCACATACTCATGGTGTGGGTTGTAGTTATCACACCCATGGTGTGGGTTGAAGTTATCACATACTCATGGTGTGGGTGGTAGTTATCACACCCATGGTGTGGGTTGCAGTTATCACATACTCATGGTGTGCGTGGCAGTTATCACACCCATGGTGTGGGTGGCAGTTATCACATACTCATGGTGTGGGTGGTAGTTATCACACCCATGGTGTGGGTTGCAGTTATCACATACTCATGGTGTGGGTGGTAGTTATCACACCCATGGTGTGGGTTGCAGTTATCACATACTCATGGTGTGGGTTGCAGTTATCACATACTCATGGTGTGGGTGGTAGTTATCACACCCATGGTGTGGGTTGCAGTTATCACATACTCATGGTGTGGGTGGCAGTTATCACACCCATGGTGTGGGTGGCAGTTATCACATACTCATGGTGTGGGTGGCAGTTATCACATACTCACATACTCATGGTGTGGGTGGCAGTTATCATACCCAAGGTGTGGGTGGCAGTTATCACATACTCATGGTGTGGGTGGCAGTTATCACATACCCATGGTGTGGGTGGCAGTTATCACATACTCATGGTGTGGGTGGCAGTTATCACATACTCCTGGTGTGGGTGGCAGTTATCACATACTCATGGTGTGGGTGGCAGTTATCATACCCATGGTGTGGGTGGCAGTTATCACATACTCATGGTGTGGGTGGCAGTTATCACATACTCATGGTGTGGGTGGCAGTTATCACATACTCATGGTGTGGGTGGGATTTATCACACACATGGTGTGGGTGGCAGTTATCACATACTCATGGTGTGGGTGGCCACATACTCATGGTGTGGATGGCAGTTATCACATACCCATGGTGTGGGTGGCAGTTATCACATACTCATGGTGTGGGTGGCAGTTATCATACCCAAGGTGTGGGTGGCAGTTATCACATACTCATGGTGTGGGTGGCAGTTATCACATACCCATGGTACATACAAGGTGTGGGTGGCAGTTATCACATACTCATGGTGTGGGTGGCAGTTATCACATACTCATGGTGTGGGTGGCAGTTATCATCCCATGGTGTGGGTGGCAGTTATCATACCCAAGGTACCCATGGTGTGGGTGGCAGTTATCATACCCAGAGTGTGGGTTGCAGTTATCACATACTCATGGTGTGGGTGGGAGTTATCACACCCATGGTGTGGTTGGCAGTTATCACATACTCAGGGTGTGGGTGGCAGTTATCATACCCATGGTGTGGGTGGCAGTTATCATACCCATAGTTATCATACCCAAGGTGTGGGGGGCAGTTATCACATACTCATGGTGTGGGTGGCAGTTATCACATACTCCTGGTGTGGGTGGCAGTTATCATACCCATGGTGTGGGTGGCAGTTATCATACCCAAGGTGTGGGTGGCAGTTATCACATACTCATGGTGTGGGTGGCAGTTATCATACCCATGTGGGTGGCAGTTATCACATACTCATGGTGTGGGTGGCAGTTATCATACCCATGGTGTGGGTGGCAGTTATCATACCCATGTGGGTGGCAGTTATCACATACTCATGGTGTGGGTGGCAGTTATCACATACTCATGGTGTGGGTGGCAGTTATCACACCCATGGTGTGGGTGGCAGTTATCACATACTCATGGTGTGGGTGGTAGTTATCACACCCATGGTGTGGGTGGCAGTTATCACATACTCATGGTGTGGGTTGCAGTTATCACATACTCATGGTGTGGGTGGCAGTTATCATACCCAAGGTGTGGGTGGCAGTTATCACATACTCATGGTGTGGGTGGCAGTTATCACATACTCATGGTGTGGGTGGCAGTTATCATACCCAAGGTGTGGGTGGCAGTTATCACATACTCATGGTGTGGGTGGCAGTTATCACATACTCATGGTGTGGGTGGCAGTTATCATACCCATGGTGTGGGTGGCAGTTATCATACCCAAGGTGTGGGTGGCAGTTATCACATACTCATGGTGTGGGTGGCAGTTATCACATACTCATGGTGTGGGTGGCAGTTATCATACCCATGGTGTGGGTGGCAGTTATCATACCCAAGGTGTGGGTGGCAGTTATCACAAACTCATGGTGTGGGTGGCAGTTATCACATACTCATGGTGTGGGTGGCAGTTATCACATACTCATGGTGTGGGTGGCAGTTATCATACCCATGGTGTGGGTGGCAGTTATCATACCCAAGGTGTGGGTGGTAGTTATCATACCCAAGGTGTGGGTGGCAGTTATCACATACTCATGGTGTGGGTGGCAGTTATCACATACTCATGGTGTGGGTGGCAGTTATCATACCCATGGTGTGGGTGGCAGTTATCATACCCAAGGTGTGGGTGGCAGTTATCACATACTCATGGTGTGGGTGGCAGTTATCATACCCATGGTGTGGGTGGCAGTTATCATACCCAAGGTGTGGGTGGCAGTTATCATACCCAAGGTGTGGGTGGCAGTTATCACATACTCATGGTGTGGGTGGCAGTTATCACATACTCATGGTGTGGGTGGCAGTTATCATACCCATGGTGTGGGTGGCAGTCATCATACCCAAGGTGTGGGTGGCAGTTATCACATACTCATGGTGTGGGTGGCAGTTATCATACCCATGGTGTGGGTGGCAGTTATCATACCCAAGGTGTGGGTGGCAGTTATCATACCCAAGGTGTGGTGGCAGTTATCACATACTCATGGTCTGGGTGGCAGTTATCACATACTCATGGTGTGGGTGGCAGTTATCATACCCATTATGTGGGGGTGGCAGTTATCGTACCCAAGGTGTGGGTGGCAGTTATCACATACTCATGGCGTGGGTGGCAGTTATCATACCCATGGTGTGGGTGGCAGTTATCATACCCAAGGTGTGGGTGGCAGTTATCACAAACTCATGGTGTGGGTGGCAGTTATCACATACTCATGGTGTGGGTGGCAGTTATCACATACTCATAGTGTGGGTGGCAGTTATGACATACTCATGGTGTGGGTGGCAGTTATCATACCCATGGTGTGGGTGGCAGTTATCATACCCAAGGTGTGGGTGGCAGTTATCACATACTCATGGTGTGGGTGGCAGTTATCACATACTCATGGTGTGGGTGGCAGTTACCATACACATGGTGTGGGTGGCAGTTATCATACCCAAGGTGTGGGTGGCAGTTATCACATACTCATGGTGTGGATGGCAGTTATCACATACTCATGGTGTGGGTGGCAGTTATCATACCCATGGTGTGGGTGGCAGTTATCACATACTCATGGTGTGGGTGGCAGTAATCATACCCAAGTGTGGGTGGCAGTTATCACATACTCATGGTGTGGGTGGCAGTTATCATACCCATGGTGTGGGTGGCAGTTATCATACCCATGGTGTGGGTGGCAGTTATCATACCCAAGGTGTGGGTGGCAGTTATCACATACTCATGGTGTGGGTGGCAGTTATACACATGGTGTGGGTGGCAGTTATCATACCCATGGTGTGGGTGGCAGTTATCACATACTCATGGTGTGGGTGGCAGTTATCACATACCCATGGTGTGGGTGACAGTTATCACACCCATGGTGTGGGTGGCAGTTATCACATACTCATTGTGTGGGTGGCAGTTATCACACCCATGGTGTGGGTGGCAGTTATCATACCCATGGTGTGGGTGGCAGTTATCACACCCATGGTGTGGGTGGCAGTTATCACACCCACGGTGTGGGTGGCAGTTATCACATACTCATGGTGTGGGTTGCAGTTATCACACCCATGGTGTGGGTGGCAGTTATCACATACTCATTGTGTGGGTGGCAATTATCACACACCCATGGTGTGGGTGGCAATTATCACACACCCATGGTGTGGGTGGCAGTTATCACATACCCATGGTGTGGGTGGCAGTTATCACATACCCATGGTGTGGGTGGCAGTAATCATATACCCATGGTGTGGGTGACAGTCATCACATACCCATGGTGTGGGTGGCAATTATCACACACCCATGGTGTGGGTGGCAGTTATCACATACCCATGGTGTGGGTGACAGTCATCACATACCCATGGTGTGGGTGGCAGCTATCACATACCCATGGTGTGGGTGGCAGTTATCACATACCCATTGTGTGGGTGACAGTCATCACATACCTATGGTGTGGGTGTCAGTTATCACATACCCATGGTGTGGGTGGCAGTTATCATATACACATGGTGTTGGTGGCAGTTATCACATACCCATGGTGTGGGTGGCAGTTATCACATACCCATGGTGTGGGTGACAGTCATCACATACCTATGGTGTGGGTGGCAGTTATCACATACCCATGGTGTGGGTGGCAGTTATCATATACACATGGTGTGGGTGGCAGTTATCACATACCCATGGTGTGGGTGAGAGTCATCACATACCTATGGTGTGGGTGGCAGTTATCACACCCATGGTGTGGGTGGCAGTTATCATACCAATGGTGTGGGTGGCAGTTATCACATACTCCTGATGTGGGTGGCAGTTATCACATACCCATGGTGTGGGTGGCAGTTATCACACCCATGGTGTGGGTGGCAGTTATCACATACTCATTGTGTGGGTGGCAATTATCACACACCCATGGTGTGGGTGGCAGTTATCACACCCATGGTGTGGGTGGCAGTTATCACATACTCATGGAGTGGGTGGCAGTTATCACATACCCATGGTGTGGGTGGCAGTTATCACACCCATGGTGTGGGTGGCAGTTATCACATACTCATTGTGTGGGTGGCAATTATCACACACCCATGGTGTGGGTGGCAGTTATCACATACCCATGGTGTGGGTGGCAGTTATCACATACCCATGGTGTGGGTGGCAGCAATCATATACCCATGGTGTGGGTGACAGTCATCACATACCCATGGTGTTGGTGGCAATTATCACACACCCATGGTGTGGGTGGCAGTTATCACATACCCATGGTGTGGGTGACAGTCATCACATACCCATGGTGTGGGTGGCAGCTATCACATACCCATGGTGTGGGTGGCAGTTATCACATACCCATTGTGTGGGTGACAGTCATCACATACCTATGGTGTGGGTGGCAGTTATCACATACCCATGGTGTGGGTGGCAGTTATCATATACACATGGTGTGGGTGGCAGTTATCACATACCCATGGTGTGGGTGGCAGTTATCACATACCCATGGTGTGGGTGACAGTCATCACATACCTATGGTGTGGGTGGCAGTTATCACATACCCATGGTGTGGGTGGCAGTTATCATATACACATGGTGTGGGTGGCAGTTATCACATACCCATGGTGTGGGTGACAGTCATCACATACCTATGGTGTGGGTGGCAGTTATCACATACCCATGGTGTGGGTGGCAGTTATCACATACCCATGGTGTGGGTGACAGTCATCACATACCCATGGTGTGGGTGGCAGTTATCACATACCCATGGTGTGGGTGGCAGTTATTACATACCCCTGGTGTGGGTGGCAGTTATCACACCCATGGTGTGGGTGGCAGTTATCACATCCCCATGGTGTGGGTGGCAGTTATCACATACACATTGTGTGGGTGACAGTCATCACATACCCATGGTGTGGGTGGCACTTATCACACCCATCGTGCGGGTGGCAGTTATCACACCCATGGTGTGGGTGGCAGTTATCATATACCCATGGTGTGGGTGGCAGTTATCACATACCCATGGTGTGGGTGACAGTCATCACATACCCATGGTGTGGGTGGCAGTAATCACATACCCATGGTGTGGGTGGCAGGTATCACATACCCATGGTGTGGGTGGCAGTTATCACATATTCATGGTGTGGGTGGCAGTTATCACATACCCATGGTGTGGGTGACAGTCATCACATACCCATGGTGTGGGTGGCAGTTATCACATACCCATGGTGTGGGTGGTAGTTATCACATACCCATGGTGTGGGTGACAGTCATCACATACCCATGGTGTAAGTGGCAGTTATCACATACCCATGGTGTGGGTGACAGTTATCACACCCATGGTGTGGGTGGCAGTTATCACATACTCATGGTGTGGGTGGTAGTTATCACACCCATGGTGTGGGTTGCAGTTATCACATACTCATGGTGTGGGTGGTAGTTATCACACCCATGGTGTGGGTTGCAGTTATCACATACTCATGGTGTGGGTTGCAGTTATCACATACTCATGGTGTGGGTGGTAGTTATCACACCCATGGTGTGGGTTGCAGTTATCACATACTCATGGTGTGGGTGGTAGTTATCACACCCATGGTGTGGGTGGCAGTTATCACATACTCATGGTGTGGGTGGTAGTTATCACACCCATGGTGTGGGTTGCAGTTATCACATACTCATGGTGTGGGTGGCAGTTATCATACCCATGGTGTGGGTTGCAGTTATCACATACTCATGGTGTGGGTGGCAGTTATCATACCCATAGTGTGGGTTGCAGTTATCACATACTCATGGTGTGGGTGGTAGTTATCACACCCATGGTGTGGGTGGCAGTTATCACATACTCATGGTGTGGGTGGTAGTTATCACACCCATGGTGTGGGTGGCAGTTATCACATACTTATGGTGTGGGTTGCAGTTACCACATACTCATGGTGTGGGTGGCAGTTATCATACCCAAGGTGTGGATGGCAGTTATCACATACTCATGGTGTGGGTGGCAGTTATCACATACTCATGGTGTGGGTGGCAGTTATCATACCCAAGGTGTGGGTGGCAGTTATCACATACTCATGGTGTGGGTGGCAGTTATCACATACTCATGGTGTGGGTGGCAGTTATCATACCCAAGGTGTGGGTGGCAGTTATCACATACCCATGGTGTGGATGGCAGTTATCACATACCCATGGTGTGGGTGGCAGTTATCACATACCCATGGTGTCTGTGGCAGTTATCACATACCCATGGTGTGGGTGGTAATTATCACATACCCATGGTGTGGGTGGCAGTTATCATATACCCATGGTGTGGGTGGCAGTTATCACATACCCATGGCGTGGGTGGCAGTTATCACATACCCATGGTGTGGGTGGCAGTTATCACATACCCATGGTGTGGGTGGCAGTTATCACATACCCATGGCGTGTGTGGCAGTTATCACATACCCATGGTGTGGGTGGCAGTTATCACATACCCATGGTGTGGGTGGCAGTAATCACATACCCATGGTGTGGGTGACAGTCATCACATACCCATGGTGTGGGTGGCAGTTATCACATACCCATGGTGTGGGTGGCAGTTATCACATACCCATGGTGTGGGTGACAGTCATCACATATCCATGTCGTGGGTGGCAGCTATCACATACCCATGGTGTGGGTGGCAGTTATCATACCCAAGGTGTGGGTGGCAGTTATCACATACTCATGGTGTGGGTGGCAGTTATCACATACTCATGGTGTGGGTGGCAGTTATCATACCCATGGTGTGGGTGGCAGTTATCACATACTCATGGTGTGGGTGGCAGTTATCATACCCATGGTGAGGGTGGCAGTTATCACATACTCATGGTGTGGGTGGCAGTTATCATACCCATGGTGTGGGTGGCAATTATCACATACTCATGGTGTGGGTGGCAGTTATCATACCCAAGGTGTGGGTGGCAGTTATCACATACTCATGGTGTGGGTGGCAGTTATCACATACTCATGGTGTGGGTGGCAGTTATCATACCCATGGTGTGGGGTGGCAATTATCATACCCAGGGTGTGGGTGGCAGTTATCATACCCAAGGTGTGGGTGGCAGTTATCACATACTCATGGTGTGGGTGGCAGTTATCATACCCATGGTGTGGGTGGCAATTATCATACCCATGGTGTGGGTGGCAGTTATCATACCCAAGGTGTGGGTGGCAGTTATCACATACTCATGGTGTGGGTGGCAGTTATCATACCCATGGTGTGGGTGGCAGTTTTCATACCCATGGTGTGGGTGGCAGTTATCATACCCAAGGTGTGGGTGGCAGTTATCACATACTCATGGTGTGGGTGGCAGTTATCATACCCATGGTGTGGGTGGCAGTTATCACATACTCATGGTGTGGGTGGCAGTTATCATACTCATGGTGTGGGTGGCAGTTATCACATACTCATGGTGTGGGTGGCAGTTATCATACCCATGGTGTGGGTGGCAGTTATCATACCCAAGGTGTGGGTGGCAGTTATCATACCCAAGGTGTGGGTGGCAGTTATCACATACTCATGGTGTGGGTGGCAGTTATCATACCCATGGTGTGGGTGGCAGTTATCATACCCATGGTGTGGGTGGCAGTTATCATACCCAAGGTGTGTGTGGCAGTTATCACATACTCATGGTGTGGGTGGCAGTTATCACATACTCATGGTGTGGGTGGCAGTTATCATACCCAAGGTGTGGGTGGCAGTTATCACATACCCATGGTGTGGATGGCAGTTATCACATACCCATGGCGTGGGTGGCAGTTATCACATACCCATGGTGTGGGTGGCAGTTATCACATACCCATGGTGTGGGTGGCAGTTATCACATACCCATGGCGTGTGTGGCAGTTATCACATACCCATGGTGTGGGTGGCAGTTATCACATACCCATGGTGTGGGTGGCAGTAATCACATACCCATGGTGTGGGTGACAGTCATCACATACCCATGGTGTGGGTGGCAGTTATCACATACCCATGGTGTGGGTGGCAGTTATCACATACCCATGGTGTGGGTGACAGTCATCACATATCCATGTCGTGGGTGGCAGCTATCACATACCCATGGTGTGGGTGGCAGTTATCATACCCAAGGTGTGGGTGGCAGTTATCACATACTCATGGTGTGGGTGGCAGTTATCACATACTCATGGTGTGGGTGGCAGTTATCATACCCATGGTGTGGGTGGCACTTATCACATACTCATGGTGTGGGTGGCAGTTATCATACCCATGGTGAGGGTGGCAGTTATCACATACTCATGGTGTGGGTGGCAGTTATCATACCCATGGTGTGGGTGGCAGTTATCACATACTCATGGTGTGGGTGGCAGTTATCATACCCAAGGTGTGGGTGGCAGTTATCACATACTCATGGTGTGGGTGGCAGTTATCACATACTCATGGTGTGGGTGGCAGTTATCATACCCATGGTGTGGGGTGGCCATTATCATACCCAGGGTGTGGGTGGCAGTTATCATACCCAAGGTGTGGGTGGCAGTTATCACATACTCATGGTGTGGGTGGCAGTTATCATACCCATGGTGTGGGTGGCAATTATCATACCCATGGTGTGGGTGGCAGTTATCATACCCAAGGTGTGGGTGGCAGTTATCACATACTCATGGTGTGGGTGGCAGTTATCATACCCATGGTGTGGGTGGCAGTGTTCATACCCATGGTGTGGGTGGCAGTTATCATACCCAAGGTGTGGGTGGCAGTTATCACATACTCATGGTGTGGGTGGCAGTTATCATATCAATGGTGTGGGTGGCAGTTATCACATACTCATGGTGTGGGTGGCAGTTATCATACTCATGGTGTGGGTGGCAGTTATCACATACTCATGGTGTGGGTGGCAGTTATCATACCCATGGTGTGGGTGGCAGTTATCATACCCAAGGTGTGGGTGGCAGTTATCATACCCAAGGTGTGGGTGGCAGTTATCACATACTCATGGTGTGGGTGGCAGTTATCATACCCATGGTGTGGGTGGCAGTTATCATACCCATGGTGTGGGTGGCAGTTATCATACCCAAGGTGTGGGTGGCAGTTATCACATACTCATGGTGTGGGTGGCAGTTATCATACCCATGGTGTGGGTGGCAGTTATCATACCCATGGTGTGGGTGGCAGTTATCACATACTCATGGTGTGGGTGGCAGTTATCATACCCATGGTGTGGGTGGCAGTTATCATACCCATGGTGTGGGTGGCAGTTATCACATACTCATGGTGTGGGTGGCAGTTATAATACCCAAGGTGTGGGTGGCAGTTATCACATACTCATGGTGTGGGTGGCAGTTATCATACCCATGGTGTGGGTGGCAGTTATCATACCCATGGTGTGGGTGGCAGTTATCATACCCAAGGTGTGGGTGGCAGTTATCACATACTCATGGTGTGGGTGGCAGTTATCATACCCATAGTGTGGGTGGCAGTTATCACATACTCATGGTGTGGGTGGCAGTTATCATACTCATGGTGTGGGTGGCAGTTATCACATACTCATGGTGTGGGTGGCAGTTATCATACCCATGGTGTGGGTGGCAGTTATCATACCCAAGGTGTGGGTGGCAGTTATCATACCCAAGGTGTGGGTGGCAGTTATCACATACTCATGGTGTGGGTGGCAGTTATCATACCCATGGTGTGGGTGGCAGTTATCATACCCATGGTGTGGGTGGCAGTTATCATACCCAAGGTGTTGGTGGCAGTTATCACATACTCATGGTGTGGGTGGCAGTTATCACATACTCATGGTGTGGGTGGCAGTTATCATACCCATGGTGTGGGTGGCAGTTATCACATACCCATGGTGTGGATGGCAGTTATCACATACCCATGGTGTGGGTGGCAGTTATCACATACCCATGGTGTCTGTGGCAGTTATCACATACCCATGGTGTGGGTGGCAGTTATCACATACCCATGGCGTGGGTGGCAGTTATCACATACCCATGGTGTGGGTGGCAGTTATCACATACCCATGGTGTGGGTGGCAGTTATCACATACCCATGGCGTGTGTGGCAGTTATCACATACCCATGGTGTGGGTGGCAGTTATCACATACCCATGGTGTGGGTGGCAGTAATCACATACCCATGGTGTGGGTGACAGTCATCACATACCCATGGTGTGGGTGGCAGTTATCACATACCCATGGTGTGGGTGGCAGTTATCACATACCCATGGTGTGGGTGACAGTCATCACATATCCATGTCGTGGGTGGCAGCTATCACATACCCATGGTGTGGGTGGCAGTTATCATACCCAAGGTGTGGGTGGCAGTTATCACATACTCATGGTGTGTGTGGCAGTTATCACATACTCATGGTGTGGGTGGCAGTTATCATACCCATGGTGTGGGTGGCAGTTATCACATACTCATGGTGTGGGTGGCAGTTATCATACCCATGGTGAGGGTGGCAGTTATCACATACTCATGGTGTGGGTGGCAGTTATCATACCCATGGTGTGGGTGGCAGTTATCACATACTCATGGTGTGGGTGGCAGTTATCATACCCAAGGTGTGGGTGGCAGTTATCACATACTCATGGTGTGGGTGGCAGTTATCACATACTCATGGTGTGGGTGGCAGTTATCATACCCATGGTGTGGGGTGGCAATTATCATACCCAGGGTGTGGGTGGCAGTTATCATACCCAAGGTGTGGGTGGCAGTTATCACATACTCATGGTGTGGGTGACAGTTATCATACCCATGGTGTGGGTGGCAATTATCATACCCATGGTGTGGGTGGCAGTTATCATACCCAAGGTGTGGGTGGCAGTTATCACATACTCATGGTGTGGGTGGCAGTTATCATACCCATGGTGTGGGTGGCAGTTTTCATACCCATGGTGTGGGTGGCAGTTATCATACCCAAGGTGTGGGTGGCAGTTATCACATACTCATGGTGTGGGTGGCAGTTATCATACCAATGGTGTGGGTGGCAGTTATCACATACTCATGGTGTGGGTGGCAGTTATCATACTCATGGTGTGGGTGGCAGTTATCACATACTCATGGTGTGGGTGGCAGTTATCATACCCATGGTGTGGGTGGCAGTTATCATACCCAAGGTGTGGGTGGCAGTTATCATACCCCAGGTGTGGGTGGCAGTTATCACATACTCATGGTGTGGGTGGCAGTTATCATACCCATGGTGTGGGTGGCAGTTATCATACCCATGGTGTGGGTGGCAGTTATCATACCCAAGGTGTGGGTGGCAGTTATCACATACTCATGGTGTGGGTGGCAGTTATCATACCCATGGTGTGGGTGGCAGTTATCATACCCATGGTGTGGGTGGCAGTTATCACATACTCATGGTGTGGGTGGCAGTTATCATACCCATGGTGTGGGTGGCAGTTATCATACCCATGGTGTGGGTGGCAGTTATCACATACTCATGGTGTGGTTGGCAGTTATAATACCCAAGGTGTGGGTGGCAGTTATCACATACTCATGGTGTGGGTGGCAGTTATCATACCCATGGTGTGGGTGGCAGTTATCATACCCATGGTGTGGGTGGCAGTTATCATACCCAAGGTGTGGGTGGCAGTTATCACATACTCATGGTGTGGGTGGTAGTTATCATACCCGAGGTGTGGGTGGCAGTTATCACACCCATGGTGTGGGTTGCAGTTATCACATACTCATGGTGTGGATGGCAGTTATCATACCCAAGGTGTGGGTGGCAGTTATCATACCCATGGTGTGGGTGGCAGTTATCATACCCAAGGTGTGGGTGGCAGTTATCATACCCATGGTGTAGGTGGCAGTTATCACACCCAAGGTGTGGGTTGCAGTTATCACACCCAAGGTGTGGGTTGCAGTTATCACATACTCATGGTGTGGGTGGCAGTTATCATACCCAAGGTGTGTTTACCTGGAGTTTACCTGGAGAGAGTTTCGGGGGTCAACGCCCCCGCGGCCCGGTCTGTGACCAGGCCTCCTGGTGGATCAGCGCCTGATCAACCAGGCTGTTGCTGCTGGCTGCACGCAAACCAACGTACGAGCCACAGCCCGGCTGATCAGGAACTGACTTTAGGTGCTTGTCCAGTGCCAGCTTGAAGACTGCCAGGGGTCTGTTGGTAATCCCCCTTATGTGTGCTGGGAGGCAGTTGAACAGTCTCGGGCCCCTGACACTTATTGTATGGTCTCTTAACGTGCTAGTGACACCCCTGCTTTTCATTGGGGGGATGGTGCATCGTCTGCCAAGTCTTTTGCTCTCGTAGTGAGTGATTTTCGTGTGCAAGTTCGGTACTAGTCCCTCTAGGATTTTCCAGGTGTATATAATCATGTATCTCTCCCTCCTGCGTTCCAGGGAATACAGGTTTAGAAACCTCAAGCGCTCCCAGTAATTGAGGTGTTTTATCTCCGTTATGCGCGCCGTGAAAGTTCTCTGTACATTTTCTAGGTCGGCAATTTCACCTGCCTTGAAAGGTGCTGTTAGAGTGCAGCAATATTCCAGCCTAGAAAGAACAAGTGACCTGAAGAGTGTCATCATGGGCTTGGCCTCCCTAGTTTTGAAGGTTCTCATTATCCATCCTGTCATTTTTCTAGCAGATGCGATTGATACAATGTTATGGTCCTTGAAGGTGAGATCCTCCGACATAATCACTCCCAGGTCTTTGACGTTGGTGTTTCGCTCTATTTTGTGGCCAGAATTTGTTTTGTACTCTGATGAAGATTTAATTTCCTCATGTTTACCATATCTGAGTAATTGAAATTTCTCATCGTTGAACTTCATATTGTTTTCTGCAGCCCACTGAAAGATTTGGTTGATGTCCGCCTGGAGCCTTGCAGTGTCTGCAATGGAAGACACTGTCATGCAGATTCGGGTGTCATCTGCAAAGGAAGACACGGTGCTGTGGCTGACATCCTTGTCTATGTCGGATATGAGGATGAGGAACAAGATGGGAGCTAGTACTGTGCCTTGTGGAACAGAGCTTTTCACCGTAGCTGCCTCGGACTTTACTCTGTTGACGACTACTCTCTGTGTTCTGTTAGTGAGGAAATTATAGATCCATCGACCGACTTTTCCTGTTATTCCTTTAGCACGCATTTTGTGCGCTATTACGCCATGGTCACACTTGTCGAAGGCTTTTGCAAAGTCTGTATATATTACATCTGCATTCTTTTTGTCTTCTAGTGCATTTAGGACCTTGTCGTAGTGATCCAATAGTTGAGACAGACAGGAGCGACCTGTTCTAAACCCATGTTGCCCTGGGTTGTGTAACTGATGGGTTTCTAGATGGGTGGTGATCTTGCTTCTTAGGACCCTTTCAAAGATTTTTATGATATGGGATGTTAGTGCTATTGGTCTGTAGTTCTTTGCTGTTGCTTTACTGCCCCCTTTGTGGAGTGGGGCTATGTCTGTTGTTTTTAGTAACTGAGGGACGACCCCCGTGTCCATGCTCCCTCTCCATAGGATGGAAAAGGCTCGTGATAGGGGCTTCTTGCAGTTCTTGATGAACACAGAGTTCCATGAGTCTGGCCCTGGGGCAGAGTGCATGGGCATGTCATTTATCGCCTGTTCGAAGTCATTTGGCGTCAGGATAACATCGGATAGGCTTGTGTTAATCAAATTTTGTGGCTCTCTCATAAAAAATTCATTTTGATCTTCGACTCTCAGTCTGGTTAGCGGCTTGCTAAAAACTGAGTCATATTGGGACTTGAGTAGCTCACTCATTTCCTTGCTGTCATCTGTGTAGGACCCATCTTGTTTAAGTAGGGGCCCAATACTGGACGTTGTTCTCGATTTTGATTTGGCATAGGAGAAGAAATACTTTGGGTTTCTTTCGATTTCATTTATGGCTTTTAGTTCTTCCCGCGATTCCTGACTCCTAAAGGATTCTTTTAGCTTAAGTTCGATGCTTGCTATTTCTCTGACCAGTGTCTCCCTACGCATTTCAGATATATTGACCTCTTTTAGCCGCTCTGTTATTCTTTTCCGTCGCCTGTAAAGGGAGCGCCTGTCTCTTTCTATTTTACATCTACTCCTCCTTTTTCTTAGAGGAATAAGCCTTGTGCATACATCGAGTGCCACCGAGTTAATCTGTTCTAGGCATAAGTTGGGGTCTGTGTTGCTTAGTGTATCTTCCCAGCTTATATCGGTTAGGACTTGGTTTACTTGGTCCCACTTTATGTTTTTGTTATTGAAGTTGAATTTGGTGAATGCTCCCTCGTGACTAGTCTCATTTTGTCGGTCTGGGGTATCTCCACGCATAAATGTCTGAACCTCAATTATGTTGTGATCTGAGTATATTGTTTTTGATATGGTGACATTTCTTATCAGATCATCATTGTTAGTGAAGATGAGGTCTAGTGTATTCTCCAGTCTAGTAGGCTCTATTATTTGCTGGTTTAAATTGAATTTTGTGCAGAGATTTAAAAGCTCGTGTGAGTGTGAGTTTTCATCAGAGCTGCCTCCTGGTGTTATTACTGCAACAATATTATTTGCTATATTCCTCCATTTTAGGTGCCTTAAGTTGAAATCCCCCAGGAGCAAGATGTTGGGTGCAGGAGCTGGAAGATTTTCCAGACAGTGGTCAATTTTTAACAGCTGTTCCTGGAATTGCTGGGATGTTGCATCCGGAGGCTTGTAGACTACCACAATGACTAGGTTTTGGTTCTCGACCTTTACTGCTAAAACTTCCACTACATCATTTGAGGCATTAAGCAGTTCTGTGCAAACAAGTGACTCTGCAATGTACAGGCCAACCCCCCCCCCCTTTTGCCTGTTCACTCTGTCACATCTGTATAGGTTGTAACCTGGGATCCATATTTCGTTGTCCAAGTGATCCTTTATGTGGGTCTCAGTGAAAGCCGCGAACATTGCCTTTGCCTCTGCAAGCAGTCCACGGATGAAAGGTATTTTGTTGTTTGTTGCTGGCTTTAGACCCTGTATATTTGCAAAGAAGAATGTTATCGGACTGGTGGTATTGTTGGTACTGGGGGGGGATTTTTTTTCCGGCATTAGTATCTGTATCTGTTGGTTTGGAGTGGAGGCCATCGACTGTGGTTCCACTCCAGGAATGACTGGATTTGGTGTACGATTTCTGCCATTTCCTGCCAGTTTTTTTTCCTTCCTGGCACTAAAAAACCTCTCCCTCTTGAGTGGCTGTGGCTACCCATGTTTTCCCATGGCCTGGATGTTTTGTATCTTTTTGTCCCCTTTAGATGGTATGCCTGGCAATTTAAGTTATAGCACAGTCTTTCCTGTACTGAAGAGGTACACATTTCAGGGTGAAAAAGCTTACAGGAAGGGAGTTTGCATTTTCCTGTTGTCATATGGGCATGGCATTTTCTAGGGTGGTCATAGTTGCATGTCCCATCTGTTTTTCCAGATTTCCCATGCCAGCAGATACCAAGTGCATAGTATGTGCACAGGCTTGGTTTCCGCTTGCCTTGGGTTTCTGTGACTGTATTCCCTGTTGGTGCATGTTTCCCTGTCTTACTTCTATCCTCCCTAGCACCAACAATGGAGCTCCCACCAGTTGTTCTTGGTAATTTATCCTCACTATTGCTATTGGAGTCCTCTTGTCTGCTATTTCCTGCGGTATTTCTAGTTTGCAATATTGGTTTTATCTTATCTTTGACTACACTTGTTTCCCTACTATGGCTCCTGTCCCCTATGAGGTCATTTATATGTATTCCTTCCTGCGTATAATTCCCGACTACCTGGACAAAATCTCCAGCTTCACCATTACTGTCTCCCAGGACAGTATCTCCAGCTTCACCATTTCTGTCTCCCAGGACAGCACCTGCAGCTTCACCATTACTGTCTCCCAGGACAGCACTATCAGCCCCACATTTACTGACTACCAGGACTTCATCTCCAGCCTTACAGTTTGTGACTACATGGCCAGTATCAAGGGCAGTACCATTCAGCCCAGACTTTTTATGTTCCCATCTGTTGTAGAAAGCTTCCAGGTTTTCTATGAAAGCAGCTTTGATGTTGTCCTCTTTTAATACCCTTGTGATTTTAGTCCACAGATTTTCCTCATTTGGGCATACCCAAAAACACTTCTCTGTTTTAATACTGCTTGTAGCTAGTTCTTGAATATCTGCACAAGGAGCGTGACACCAATTTCCACAAAAATGACAATTTATCCATGTGGAAGCCCGTTTGTTTGACTGACCACAGACTACACACAGCTTCATAATGATTTGAATGGTTGATTTACTGCAATTCTACTAGCAACCTCTTGAATATTATATTAATAACCTTAAATGAAGCTCTACTATTTGTATTTCTGTTTCTAACTGTTTTTGTATATTGGACAGCTTACCGTCACGTTCCTGATTTTTAATGTTTGTGTTTATAAGGGCGCCTACAACCCCATCCGTTTACAGTCTGCTTTATTGTCCAACGAAACCGTTTGAAACCAGTCAAGGGTTCGGACCAGTCAAGGGTTCGGACCAGTCAAGGGTTTGGACCAGTCAAGGGTTCGGACCAGTCGATCTGATCTGATAAGTGGGTCACTTATTTAAAACATACTGGTCGGTGATTTGAGCTAACACATGAAGGATCTACTGGAAATTATCTACCCGAGTAATATGTGATTTGACTGATACAAAAGTATAACTTGCGTGTTGAAGAAATCGGTGACTGCTGGCAGCTCCTCTGTAATCTGTAAATACCTTTGTAACTTGTCATGATTGTGACCAGACTTACCTGGAGTTCATTACCTTTGTAAATTGTGAGTTCATTACCTTTGTAAATTATAAGTTCATTACCTTTGTAAATTGTGAGTTCATTACCTCTGTAACTTGCTCAGCTATCAAAACTTTGGAGTCCAGTCCCTGGACCAATTATGTACCTCTGTAATCTTTTGACTACCGCCCACAGGATGGGTATGGGGTGCATAATAAACATATTAAACTAACTAAACCTACAGTGACGAACGGTCGACCTCAACCCGTCTCCACCACAATAAATGCTATATTATCACTATAGTTGACTGGTGCAAATTTTGGAGGAAGGACGCTTTTTCTGTAGTAATAATTGCTTCTCGTTGTGTATATTGCGACCGCTGGTAACTACAGGTTATATGAAATTCACAGTAACGTCTGGTATTTCAAGAAAAAGAAACTAATGAAAGTCACTCCACTCCACTAAGTACCATTATAATACTGGTTAGTTGCTACTACAACACTGTATTCTGCTATTCACTGGTATCACTAGATTATATGCGAGTACACTAGCAGTTATCATACCCATGGTGTGGGTGGCAGTTATCATACCCATGGTGTGGGTGGCAGTTATCATACCCATGGTGTGGGTGGCAGTTATCATACCCATGGTGTGGGTGGCAGTTATCATACCCATGGTGTGGGTGGCAGTTATCACACCCATGGTGTGGGTGGCAGTTATCACATACCCATGGTGTGGGTGGCAGTTATCATACCCATGGTGTGGGTGGCAGTTATCATTCCCATGGTGTGGGTGGTAGTTATCATACCCATGGTGTGGGTGGCAGTTATCATACCCATGGTGTGGGTGGCAGTTATCACACCCATGGTGTGGGTGGCAGTTATCATACCCATGGTGTGGGTGGTAGTTATCATACCCATGGTGTGGGTGGCAGTTATCATACCCATGGTGTGGGTGGCAGTTATCATACCCATGGTGTGGGTGGTAGTTATCATACCCATGGTGTGGGTGGCAGTTATCATACCCATGGTGTGGGTGGTAGTTATCATACCCATGGTGTGGTTGGCAGTTATCATTCCCATGGTGTGGGTGGCAGTTATCATACCCATGGTGTGGGTGGCAGTTATCATACCCATGGTGTGGGTGGTAGTTATCATACCCATGGTGTGGGTGGCAGTTATCATACCCATGGTGTGGGTGGCAGTTATCATACCCATGGTGTGGGTGGTAGTTATCATACCCATGGTGTGGGTGGCAGTTATCATACCCATGGTGTGGGTGGCAGTTATCATACCCATGGTGTGGGTGGTAGTTATCATACCCATGGTGTGGGTGGTAGTTATCATACCCATGGTGTGGGTGGTAGTTATCATACCCATGGTGTGGGTGGCAGTTATCATACCCATGGTGTGGGTGGCAGTTATCATACCCATGGTGTGGGTGGTAGTTATCATACCCATGGTGTGGGTGGTAGTTATCATACCCATGGTGTGGGTGGTAGTTATCATACCCATGGTGTGGGTGGCAGTTATCATACCCATGGTGTGGGTGGTAGTTATCATACCCATGGTGTGGTTGGCAGTTATCATTCCCATGGTGTGGGTGGTAGTTATCATACCCATGGTGTGGTTGGCAGTTATCATACCCATGGTGTGGGTGGCAGTTATCATACCCATGGTGTGGGTGGTAGTTATCATACCCATGGTGTGGGTGGCAGTTATCATACCCATGGTGTGGGTGGTAGTTATCATACCCATGGTGTGGTTGGCAGTTATCATTCCCATGGTGTGGGTGGCAGTTATCATACCCATGGTGTGGGTGGTAGTTATCATACCCATGGTGTGGGTGGCAGTTATCATTCCCATGGTGTGGGTGGCAGTTATCACACCCATGGTGTGGGTGGTAGTTATCATACCCATGGTGTGGGTGGTAGTTATCATACCCATGGTGTGGGTGGCAGTTATCATACCCATGGTGTGGGTGGCAGTTATCATACCCATGGTGTGGTTGGCAGTTATCATTCCCATGGTGTAGGTGGCAGTTATCACACCCATGGTGTGGGTGGTAGTTATCACACCCATGGTGTGGGTGGTAGTTATCACACCCATGGTGTGGGTGGCAGTTATCACACCCATGGTGTGGGTGGTAGTTATCACACCCATGGTGTGGGTGGCAGTTATCACACCCATGGTGTGGGTGGTAGTTATCACACCCATGGTGTGGGTGGTAGTTATCACACCCATGGTGTAGGTGGTAGTTATCATACCCATGGTGTAGGTGGTAGTTATCACACCCATGGTGTAGGTGGTAGTTATCACACCCATGGTGTGGGTGGTAGTTATCACACCCATGGTGTGGGTGGTAGTTATCACACCCATGGTGTGGGTGGTAGTTATCACACCCATGGTGTGGGTGGTAGTTATCACACCCATGGTGTGGGTGATAGTTATCACACCCATGGTGTAGGTGGTAGTTATCATACACATGGTGTAGGTGGTAGTTATCACACCCATGGTGTAGGTGGTAGTTATCACACCCATGGTGTGGGTGGTAGTTATCACACCCATGGTGTAGGTGGTAGTTATCATACCCATGGTGTAGGTGGTAGTTATCACACCCATGGTGTGGGTGGTAGTTATCACACCCATGGTGTAGGTGGTAGTTATCATACCCATGGTGTAGGTGGTAGTTATCACACCCATGGTGTAGGTGGTAGTTATCACACCCATGGTGTGGGTGGTAGTTATCACACCCATGGTGTGGGTGGCAGTTATCACACCCATGGTGTGGGTGGTAGTTATCACACCCATGGTGTGGGTGGCAGTTATCACACCCATGGTGTGGGTGGTAGTTATCACACCCATGGTGTGGGTGGTAGTTATCACACCCATGGTGTAGGTGGTAGTTATCATACCCATGGTGTAGGTGGTAGTTATCACACCCATGGTGTAGGTGGTAGTTATCACACCCATGGTGTGGGTGGTAGTTATCACACCCATGGTGTGGGTGGTAGTTATCACACCCATGGTGTGGGTGGTAGTTATCACACCCATGGTGTGGGTGGCAGTTATCACACCCATGGTGTGGGTGGTAGTTATCACACCCATGGTGTGGGTGGCAGTTATCACACCCATGGTGTAGGTGGTAGTTATCACACCCATGGTGTGGGTGGTAGTTATCACACCCATGGTGTAGGTGGTAGTTATCACACCCATGGTGTGGGTGGTAGTTATCACACCCATGGTGTGGGTGGTAGTTATCACACCCATGGTGTGGGTGGCAGTTATCACACCCATGGTGTGGGTGGTAGTTATCACACCCATGGTGTGGGTGGCAGTTATCACACCCATGGTGTGGGTGGTAGTTATCACACCCATGGTGTAGGTGGTAGTTATCACACCCATGGTGTGGGTGGTAGTTATCACACCCATGGTGTAGGTGGTAGTTATCACACCCATGGTGTGGGTGGTAGTTATCACACCCATGGTGTGGGTGGTAGTTATCACACCCATGGTGTGGGTGGCAGTTATCACACCCATGGTGTGGGTGGTAGTTATCACACCCATGGTGTGGGTGGCAGTTATCACACCCATGGTGTGGGTGGCACACCCATGGTGTATCACACCCATGGTGTGGGTGGCACACCCATGGTGTGGGTGGTAGTTATCACACCCATGGTGTGGGTGGCAGTTATCACACCCATGGTGTGGGTGGCAGTTATCACACCCATGGTGTGGGTGGCAGTTATCACACCCATGGTGTGGGTGGCAGTTATCACACCCATGGTGTGGGTGGTAGTTATCACACCCATGGTGTGGGTGGCAGTTATCACACCCATGGTGTGGGTGGCAGTTATCACACCCATGGTGTGGGTGGCAGTTATCACACCCATGGTGTGGGTGGCAGTTATCACACCCATGGTGTGGGTGGCAGTTATCACACCCATGGTGTGGGTGGCAGTTATCACACCCATGGTGTGGGTGGCAGTTATCACACCCATGGTGTGGGTGGCAGTTATCACACAGTTATCACATGGTGTGGGTGGCAGTTATCACACCCATGGTGTGGGTGGCAGTTATCACACCCATGGTGTGGGTGGCAGTTATCACACCCATGGTGTGGGTGGCAGTTATCACACCCATGGTGTGGGTGGCAGTTATCACACCCATGGTGTGGGTGGCAGTTATCACACCCATGGTGTGGGTGGCAGTTATCACACCCATGGTGTGGGTGGCAGTTATCACACCCATGGTGTGGGTGGCAGTTATCACACCCATGGTGTGGGTGGCAGTTATCACACCCATGGTGTGGGTGGCAGTTATCACACCCATGGTGTGGGTGGCAGTTATCACACCCATGGTGTGGGTGGCAGTTATCACACCCATGGTGTGGGTGGCAGTTATCACACCCATGGTGTGGGTGGTAGTTATCACACCCATGGTGTGGGTGGCAGTTATCACACCCATGGTGTGGGTGGCAGTTATCACACCCATGGTGTGGGTGGCAGTTATCACACCCATGGTGTGGGTGGCAGTTATCACACCCATGGTGTGGGTGGCAGTTATCACACCCATGGTGTGGGTGGGTGGCAGTTATCACACCCATGGTGTGGGTGGCAGTTATCACACCCATGGTGTGGGTGGCAGTTATCACACCCATGGTGTGGGTGGCAGTTATCACACCCATGGTGTGGGTGGCAGTTATCACACCCATGGTGTGGGTGGCAGTTATCACACCCATGGTGTGGGTGGCAGTTATCACACCCATGGTGTGGGTGGTAGTTATCACACCCATGGTGTGGGTGGCAGTTATCACACCCATGGTGTGGGTGGTAGTTATCACACCCATGGTGTGGGTGGCAGTTATCACACCCATGGTGTGGGTGGCAGTTATCACACCCATGGTGTGGGTGGCAGTTATCACACCCATGGTGTGGGTGGCAGTTATCACACCCATGGTGTGGGTGGTAGTGCTAACATTACTGAGGAACAAGGTACAGTAATAATGAATCATTTACATGTTTATATCTGGTTACAGTTAAAATGAGTTATTTATGCAGACATAAATTAAGTCAAAATAATATTTTCAAAAAATATCACCGTATATTTAAAAAAGAAAAAAGAAATAAAGTGGGTCTGCGTTATTTACGAAAGGCAAGTCAGCGTATTTTTGGAGAATATTTTATAATATACCGCTGTAAATGAAATACTTAGATATTTCTTGAATATTTCTACATTGTCTCTGAATTCATTAACCTTGTCGCATTCCTGTAAATAATAACGCAAGGTGTGACAATTGTCTATCCGGCAAAGTTTACATTTAGTTTGGTCTACATCATCTGGTGTTGATTTAACCTCCCAGAGATATTTGTAACCCAGCCTGAGCCGGGCGGTAGTAACATCAAGAGTCTGCTTATTTTGTTGGAAGCATCAAAGACATGTGACTGATTCTGCAGCCACTTGTCTATGTTACTTTTCGTGTTACTCTCAAACTGCTAACAGACAGCCCAAGATCGCAATCCATTCTCTCCTTGAAGGCATACATATGACTGCCGGTTCACCAGTTCTATCATGCATCTGAAGACACAGGTGTGCTCTGACTCCACTGTTCACAATCTTACCATACCTGTGTCTAGCTTCTGACACAAACGTGCCACAATTGATACTTAAGAAGTTAAGAACTTTTATGAATGATAAAGAATCTTAAAGCCTCAACCTTTGATACATGGACGCATTTGGTACGAGAAGTAGAAGCCTAGTTGTCGACGCGTTCTTCAATTTCTTTATGAAAGCCATTCGTCAGTATTAAAACAGCAGCACTACCAGCAACACTACTGGAGTGGTGAACAGTGTGTGCTCTGTGACTAAGTCATCGTTACAGCTTAAAGCATCCTGCTTGACTTCAAGGTGAAGCTTTGGTTGAGATTTAAGAAGTTTTTTTCTGGGGAAAAAGGGAGGGATAGTGGTTTGGAACAGGGTAATTTCCCATGGAACGGGGAAGTGTCACTGTTGCGGAGGCCAGTTCCAGTTTTTATGATCCATCTGGAGGAGTGCTCACCAGTGCTGAGAAAAGTTTGGAGGGCTTCTGTGCAAGGTTTAAATGGGCTTGCCTGAGCATATTGACCCCACTGAGGACATTTCTTTCAGTGACACGATCTCTTATGCTTGGAATATCAAGTTCTTTCCGCATATTTAGAATTTTGGCAATACGAGGGCATCCAAGGATTATCCTCATTGCTTCGTTCTGCAATTTTTTCGAGCGTTTAAAGCTTCCAGTCAGACACAAAAGCAATAGTGCTGCGTCATAATCAACCAATGATCTTACATAAGCAAAATATAGCATACCTGGGATGAAAACCTGCCACAACTCTAAGTGCTCTCCGCCAAAGTTGACAAAGTTTTGTTCAACAAGCCCAAGTAGTGGGACCTCAAAGCCTAGTTACCTTTATCTGGTTATATATTATAGTCGAGACCCATCATGCAACTGGATCCTACGGACTGCCCCTCACTATCGAGGAGGACGCCTGTTAAGTATATTCGTTTTCTCAGCAGAGATAATCAACCTCAGGTCCTGACACGAAGCTAGTACATGGTTAAGGATGTTAGGAGTTGGAGAATCTGATATACCTGGAGTATATCTAGAGAGTATTCTGGGAGTCAACGCCCCCTAAGTCCGGTCCATGACAAGGCCTTGTGGTGGATCAGGGGCTGATCAACCAGGCTGTTACTGCTTCACCTCACCTGTCTACAGTATATAAGCCACTTCGTACATATGCTGTATTCTTTTCAAGATTGATGGACCGATTACATCGATTCAAGGCTGAGGGACTGATTACCTCAAACTCCTGTTCATCATTCTCGTTTGCATGGAGCGATGAAGCCACTGTGTGGCGAAACGTTTCCTCAATAAAGATACCTAAGTGATGCACGTGTGTCTATTTATCAACTTGTCGGTTCTCTGAACAATTTATCTACAGCTAGAATTATGCTCTGAAAAAAAGTCATACTGGAAACCGTCACCTGACCTGACCCATACTCAGGTCATTCCAGTTCAGCCCACTCAGATAATTTCTCAATCCCACGAAATCGGCCAAGCAGAAATCTGGGACAGAGACTTCATTGCAGTTATTTGGGTAATTTCATGATATACTGTAACTAAGTGATTTGTGATTGCTTTTCCGAAGCTCATCATTAACCTCAAGATTATTAATTAGTGATTCTTTGTTGGCAAGAAACAAATCAGTTTGTTTCCTCTAGCTGGTTCTGTCACAAACTGTTTTAAAAAGCAATCCTGAACTGTATCAAGACAGACACTAGACTCAAGATTTCCTGTCACATTGTTCCACTCAGTCTAAGCCTAATATCTCCCATTAACACAACATTTTCATATCTAGATGCCTTGTGAATTTCGTCCCATAACAGCTTACTGCCCTCCCTATCGAGGTTTGGGGGCCTATAAATCACACCCAAAATTAATTTTTCACGACCGTCGAGAAACTGTAACCAGATTCTGTGTCCGATTTTTCTAATCTTGTCTAACACAACAATTTAAATTATCTCTGACATACATCACCACTCCACCACCCTTCTCACTGACCCTATCAGTGTGGAATAGTTTATAGCCCTCATGTTGTTTTCAGGTTGAACCAGATCTTCATTATTTACCTGAAGTTTACCTGGAGAGGGTTTCGTGGGTCAACGCCCCTGCGGCTCGGTCTGAGATCAGGCCTCATAGTGGATCAGGGTCTGAGCAACCAGGCTGTTACTGCTGGCCACACGGAAACTGATGTACGAACCACAGTCCAGCTGGTCAGGTAATGACTTCAGGTGCTTGTCCAGTGGTTACGGTGGCCCGGTGGCCTGGTGGCTAAAGCTCCCGCTTCACACTCGGAGGGACCGGGTTCGATTCCCGGCGAGTGGAAACAATTCGACACGTTTCCTTACACCTGTTGTCCTGTTCACCTAGCAGCAAATAGGTACCTGGGTGTTAGTCGACTGGTGTGGGTCGCATTCTGGGGGACAAGATTGAGGGCCACAATGGAAATAAGTTAGACAGTCCTCGATGACGCACTGACTTTCTTGGGTTATCCTGGGTGGCTAACCCTCCGGGGTTAAAAATCCGAACGAAATCTTATCTTTCTTGAAGACAGCCAGGGGTCTATTGGTAATCCCCCTTATGTATGCTGGGAAACAGATGAACAGTCTTAGGCCCCAGACACTTATTGTGTTGTCTCTCAGTGTACTCGTTGGCGCCCCTGCTTTTCATGGGGGAATGTTGCATCTCCTGCCGAGTCTCTGTTTTCATAGGGAGTGATTTTCGTGTGTAAGTTTGGTACTAATCCCTCTAGGATTTTCCAAGTGTATATTATCATGTATCTCTCTCGCCTGCGTTCCAGGGAATACAATCAAGGACCTTCAACCATTCCCAGTAATTTACGTGCCTTATCATACTTATGTGTGCCGTGAAATTTCTTTGTACACTCTCCAGGTCTGCAATGTCGCCACCCTTGAAGGGGGCCGTTAGTGTACAGCAGTATTCCAGCCTAGAGAACACAAGCGATTTGAAGAGAATCATCATGGGCTTGGCATCCTTAGTTTTGAAGGTTCTCATTATCCATCCTATCATTTTCCTAGCAGATGTGGTAGATACATTGTTGTGGTCATTTAAGGCGAGATCCTCTGACATTATTACTCCCAGGTCCTTCACATTACTTTTTTGCTCTATTGTATGGTTAGAATTTGTCAATAATTTAGCAATTTGGAATTAGAATTTAGCAATAATATCTATATTACCTGTACTTGCAAGTAATCTTAGTTCATCTTTCTTATTTCCTAGACTTCTACTACCAGTATAGCAAACCTTAGGGGAGCCAGTCACTCACTGCCCTCTACTCTCTCTTTGTTGATCAATTGCTCTGCATCTATTAGCAACTTTATTTTGAATATTGTCTATTAAACATATCCCTGATGTATCCTGGTAATATCTGCTGTTTTCGACCCTTGTACTGCATCCTGATTGTTTCCCACAAACACTCATACCTCTATAATCTATCAGTTTAAAGTCTTAGACATGTTAGCAACGCCCCAATCGATATGGCCAATGTAACCACTCCAGCCCCAGAGAGATGTACCCCATCTCTTGCATACATATTACGTTTCCCATAGAATTTGTCCCAGTTATCAATGAATGGGATTGCAAGTTCATTGCAGTACCTGTCTAGTCAGCACTTTATACCAATTGCCCTGGACATCCATTCATTGCCCACTCCCCTTCTAGGCAAAATGCTACATATGACTGAAACCCTCCCTTAGACCTGACTACATCTATGGCAGACTTGTACTTATCTAGCAGCTCCTGTCTCCTGCCCTTCCCAATGTCATTTCCACCAGCACTAAGACAGATAATGGGCTTGTTCCCATTACCTGAGATAATATTTTCTAACCTGTTGACTATGTCATCAACATCAGCTCCTGGGAAGCACACACTCTAACATTCCTATCTCTGTTACAGAAAGCATAGTCCATATATCTTACCTGGGAGTCTCCCACAACCAGAATAGCAGGGAAGTCAGTGGCACCTTTAACCTCACTAACCACTGAAGTACACTCGTCCTGGAGAACAGAGAATCAATTTCCTACCTTCAGATCTTCTCTCTTACCCTTCCTTATCATGATGGTTCTTCCTGAATTGTGAATCACTTGCCATTTAAAGCGACTGCCACTCTCCAACCCACTGCTGGTAACATTTTTGTCCTTACCAGATCCAACCATCTCACACTCACTCCCAAACTCATCTAGGAGAAGTTTCAGCCTCTCATTTCCCTCCTGAAGAAGCAGAACCTCCTTCTTCAACACTTTAACCTGAGATTGTAAAACACTACAGCATTCCAAAGAGGTCAGGGGACTTCAATCGTTCCCAGTAATTTAGGTGTTTTAATGTACTTATACGTGTAGTGAAAGGTCTCTGTATATTCTCCAAGTCTGCAATATTGCCTGTCTTCAAAGAAGCTGTTAGTGTACAACTATCAGAACGTTCCTTAAGTGTATTACAGGTGGTAAATGATTATCACTGAGAGGGTAAACTGGTATATTGAGAACAGGTAGTGGGAAGCCCAACCAGCAGTCTTGTCCTGTCTGCCTGAGGGTACATGTCTGCCTGAGGGTACATGTCTGCCTGAGGGTACATGTCTGCCTGAGGGTACATGTCTGCCTGAGGGTACGTGTCTACCTGAGGGTACATGTCTGCCTGAGGATACATGTCTGCCTGAGGGTACATGTCTGCCTGAGGGTACATGTCTGCCTGAGGGTACATGTCTGCCTGAGGGTACGTGTCTACCTGAGGGTACATGTCTGCCTGAGGATACATGTCTGCCTGAGGGTACATGTCTGCCTGAGGATACATGTCTGCCTGAGGGTACGTGTCTGCCTGAGGGTACATGTCTGCCTGAGGGTACGTGTCTGCCTGAGGGTACATGTCTGCCTGAGGGTACGTGTCTGCCTGAGGGTACATGTCTGCCTGAGGGTACATGTCTGCCTGAGGGTACATGTCTGCCTGAGGGTACATGTCTGCCTGAGGGTACATGTCTGCCTGAGGGTACGTGTCTACCTGAGGGTACGTATCTGCCTGAGGGTACATGTCTGCCTGAGGGTACATGTCTGCCTGAGGGTACGTGTCTACCTGAGGGTACATGTCTGCCTGAGGGTACATGTCTGCCTGAGGGTACATGTCTGCCTGAGGGTACGTGTCTACCTGAGGGTACGTGTCTGCCTGAGGGTACATGTCTGTCTGAGGGTACGTGTCTGCCTGAGGGTACGTGTCTGCCTGAGGGTACATGTCTGCCTGAGGGTACATGTCTGCCTGAGGGTACGTGTCTGCCTGAGGGTACATGTCTGCCAGAGGGTACGTGTCTGCCTGAGGGTACGTGTCTGCCTGAGGGCACATGTCTGCCTGAGGGTACATGTCTGCCTGAGGGTACATGTCTGCCTGAGGGTACATGTCTGCCTGAGGGTACATGTCTGCCTGAGGGTACATGTCTGCCTGAGGGTAAATGTCTGCCTGAGGGTACATGTCTGCCTGAGGGTACATGTCTGCCTGAGGGTACATGTCTGCCTGAGGGTACGTGTCTACCTGAGGGTACGTGTCTGCCTGAGGGTACATGTCTGCCTGAGGGTACATGTCTGCCTGAGGGTACATGTCTGCCTGAGGGTACGTGTCTACCTGAGGGTACGTGTCTGCCTGAGGGTACGTGTCTGCCTGAGGGTACGTGTCTACCTGAGGGTACGTGTCTGCCTGAGGGTACGTGTCTGCCTGAGGGTACATGTCTGCCTGAGGGTACATGTCTGCCTGAGGGTACGTGTCTACCTGAGGGTACGTGTCTGTCTGAGGGTACATGTCTGCCTGAGGGTACATGTCTGCCTGAGGGTACATGTCTGCCTGAGGGTACATGTCTGCCTGAGGGTACATGTCTGCCTGAGGGTACATGTCTACCTGAGGGTACGTGTCTGCCTGAGGGTACATGTCTGCCTGAGGGTACATGTCTGCCTGAGGGTACATGTCTGCCGGAGGGTACATGTCTGCCTGAGAATGCGTGTCTGCCTGAGGGTACATGTCTGCCTGAGGGTACATGTCTGCCTGAGGGTACATGTCTGCCTGAGGGTACATGTCTGCCCGAGGGTACATGTCTGCCTGAGGGTACATGTCTGCTTGAAGGTACATGTCTGCCTGAGGGTACATGTCTGCCTGAGGGTACATGTCTACCTGAGGGTACATGTCTGCCTGAGGGTACATGTCTGCCTGAGGGTACATGTCTGCCTGAGGGTACATGTCTGCCTGAGGGTACATGTCTGCCTGAGGGTACATGTCTGCCTGAGGGTACATGTCTGCTTGAAGGTACATGTCTGCCTGAGGGTACATGTCTGCCTGAGGGTACATGTCTGCTTGAAGGTACATGTCTGCCTGAGGGTAGATGCCCCTCACTGCGGGGCATCTAGCAGGGTTTGAACTCTGCTGACCTGACAGTATTTGAAGTCCGTGGCATCACGGCTAATGAAAGTTGAATTATGCTGACACAACAATTTTCCAACTTAGAGAGAACAATCGATTTCAAAAGAATTATCATTAGCTTGGCATCCCTAGTTCTGAAAGTTCTCTTTATCCATCTTATTATTTTCCTATCAGATGTAGTAGATACATTGTGATCTTTGAAAGTGAGGTTTTCTGACATTACCACTCCCAAGTCTTTCACATTAGTTTCTCACACTATTGTGTGGTTGAAATTTGTTTCATAGTGGAGTAATTGATATTTCTCTTCATTGAACTTCATATTGCTTTTCGAAGCCCATTTAAAGACTTGGTGAATGTCCACTTGGAGATTTGCAGTGTCCTCGATGGATGACACTGTCATGCAAATTCTAGTATCATCAGCAAAGGAGGACACGGTGCTGTGGCTTACATCGCTGTCTATGTCAGATATGAGGCTGAGGGAAAGGATGGGAGCAACTAATCTACCTTGTGGAACAGAGATTTTCACTATAGCTGTCTTTGATTTTACTCTGTTTACTATTACTCTTTGTATTCTGTTTGTTAGCAAGTTATAAATCCATCTACCCACTTTCCCTGTTATTCCTTTATCACTCATTTTGTTGCTAATACACCATGATCGCACTTATCGAAGGCTTTCGCAAAACGTGTATATACGTACTACATCTGCATTATGTTTGTCCTCCAGTGCATCCAAGACCATGTCATAGTTGTGAGAGGCAGGAGTGACCTGCTGCCCTACCTACCTACCTACCTGGAGTCTACCTGGAGGTTATTCCGGGAATCAACGCCCCCGCAGCCCGGTCCACGACCAGGCCTCCCGGTGGATCAGGGCCTGGTAAACCAGGCTGTTACTGCTGGCCGCACGTACTCCAACGTACGAACCACAGCCCGGCTGAACCGGCACTGACTTTAAGTATCTGTCCAGCTCCCTCTTGAAGGCAGCCAAGGGGCCTATTGGTAATTCCCCTTATGCTTCGTGGGAGGCTGTTGAACAGTCTTGGGCCGCGGACACTTATTGCGTTTTCTCTTAGTGTACCAGTGGCACCCCTACTTTTAATTGGGGGTATTTTGCATCGCCTGTCCAGTCTTTTACTTTCGTAGGGAGTGATTTCTGTGTGCAGATTCGGGACCATTCTTTCTAGGATTTTCCAAGTGTAGATTATGATATATCTCTCTCGCCTGCATTCCAATGAGTACAAGTCAAGTGCTTCAAAGCGTTCCCAGTAGTTCAGGTGCTTGATAGAACTTATACTTGCAGTAAAGGTTCTCTGTGCACTCTCTAGATCTGCAATTTCACCTGCTTTGAACGGAAATGTTAATGTGCACCAGTATTCCAGCCTAGAGAGAACAAGTGATTTGAAAAGGATCATCACTGGCTTGGCATCCCTCGTTTTAAACGTTCTCATTATTCATCTTATCGTTTTCTTTGCACTTGTGATCGTGACACTGTTGTGATCCTTGAAAGTGAGATCTTCAGACATTACTACTCCCAGGTCCCTTACATTATTTTTCCGCTCTATTGTATGGCCAGAGTTTGTAGTATACTCTGTTCTAGTTATTATCTCCTCCAGTTTTCCATAACGGAGTAGTTGGAATTTGTCCTCATTGAACATCATACTGTTTTCCATTGCCCACTGGAAAACTTGGTTTATATCTTCTTGGAGCCTGAGTTATGTAATTTTTAGGTGTCCAAGTGGTTGGCGATTTTGCTTCTTAAAACCTTTCAAAGATTTTTATGGTGGACGTTAGTACTATCGGTCTGAAATTCTTTACAATAGCTTTACTGCCACATTTGTGGAGTGGGGCAATGTCCGTTGTTTTAATGATTGTGGGATGATCCCTGTCTCTATGCCCCCTCTCCATAGAATATTTAAGGTATGTGAAAGGGGTTTCTTGCAGCTGTTGGTGAATACGGAGTTCCACGAGTCTGGGCCTGGGGCAGAGTCCATGGGCATGTCATTTATTGTTTTGTTTTTTTCAAAGTACTGTGGTATTAGGATTATATCAGAAATTCTTGAATTAACCAAATCAGAGTCTCGGCCATAAAAAAAAATCATTTAGATTGTCGACCTTAGTCTAATTAACGGTTCACTACACAAAATAATACTGAGACTTCAGTATCTCGCTCATTTCTTTGATGTCATCTGTGTAAATCCCATCTCGCTTAAGCAAGGACCCCGGTGGTGTGACTCATTATTGCATCAGCGAAGCTAATCATATGATTAGGCTGGCTAGGCATAGCATTGAATAACGTATTAATTAGAACATTAAATAAGGTGACACCGAGAACAGCTTCCTGTGGGGTTCCTAACACTTCTATGGCCTTGGAACAACATGGAAGACTTTTCGTTAGACAATTATCCTTTAATACAACTGAGAAGCCATCCTACTCCATCCATTCTGGCAATTTCACTAATGATAAATTAGACACATGTGCAACATCTGGGTTAGGGAGCATTGAAATTTTGGTCAAAGTTGCACTCTTCAGACATTATTCCTTATATACATCTTAGATTCAGTGCCAAATATGAAGCTGATTGGTTGAGGTTTAGCCTACAGCATTTGCGGTTGAAATTTTGGAACATATCTGTATTACTGAGTAGCGCAGTGCAGTGTTTTATGTACTGTATCTACGTACTCTGCAGTATTTGTAAACATTAACAAACTTTCTTTTCAGATACTCTGATTACTTATATATTTTACTACTGAGATGCTACAATGTCAACGAGGAAAGTCACAGAACATGTATTGTTTGGCCATGACAATGTATTTCCAGTGAACAAACTTCCGTCGAAAGGAGATATGTTAAGGAACTGCTGGTGATACAAATGTGATAAAGGAAAGTTTACTGATGTTTCAGTGATTATCAAGATAACAGCTAAGGATTGTTCTGAACTATGGCAGAAATCAACTGGAGACAGAAAGACTATTCCTATTCTCAGCCAGAAAATTATTGAGGAAAGATTGAGAAAATTGTACAGTAGAGGAATAGAGCTTAATAAGAACAAAAATGTCTCCAAAGAAGCTATATTTCAGGAAGAAATGAACGAGTTGTTTGATATATGTAGTTATTTCTGTCCTGCTGCCGCCTGTCAAGATGTTGGGTGCAAAATAAAGGAATGTAACGGATACCACCTGGACTGTAATTGTGATGTGAAAGTTCCTAAACGTAAGGCACAGTTCCTCCTTGACCAAAAAGGGAAGAGGAAGATGAAAATTGGCTGAGTTGACATGACAGTAACGAGGATATGGGATAGAGTGACGGTAAAAGAGGAGCAGGATGCAGCCAGAGCCAGGAAGCAGCTGGAGGAAAGACAGAGTGAACCAGCAGCTGGAGAAGTTTCTGATTCTGACGATAATTCAAATGATACCAGAGATAGTCCTTCTGTCGATACTGGTGCTATGTCTTGAGTGGTCTGTTTGCCAGCAGCTCACAGCAGAACAGAACAGGACTCCCCACACTGGCAGCCACATGTGACCGATACGTGATCAGTGATTATGTTGGAGCTGCCACTGCTCCTATTATCAACTCAAGAAAAGTAGTGATTCCCAAACTTAAATGGCAAGCAAAGAACTATCATTCCATGATTGACTGGAAGACTGAACTCAAAACTGAGCCTCCTTTCATTGCTTCTCTATCAGATCAACAGGTCCTGAAAATTATTGAGACTCCACTGGAGGTGCCCAAGTGGCCAAACAACACTCAAGCTACTCAGAGAGGGATACAGTTGATGACTGAAGCTGCACTCAAGTGACTGGACAGAAGGTAAGAGATGCATGTATCAGGCAAAGAATATTTTCCAGGAAAGTGATGCCCAAGTTCCGCACCAAGAAAGACTTCACTTATAAATTGTAATAGTTTAAAATTAAATAGTTGATGATTGATATAACTCATGTAAATTTTATTATACAATCTTCACAACCAAAAAGTATATAAACCATGTACACTTGATTATTATTATCCTGACAACCAATAAGTGGTGTATAATTTGACGAAAAGTTGATTGCGATGCTGCAGGGTAAATGGGTATGAAATTATCTGAAATTTTGCACAGAAGTTTGTTGTGACCACACAAATAATGCCTGAAAATTGTAGCTTGCATCTTTAAAATCTGTATTTTTTCAATGTTCCCTAAACTGGGCATCCTTATTATGAGACAGAATTTGCTAGACTCGAACCTATCTGATATTATCCTGGCGCCAAATGACTTCGAAAAGGCGATAAATGACATGCCCATGCACTCTGCCCCAGGCCCAGACTCATAGAACTCCATGTTCATCAAGAACTGCAAGAAGCTCTTATCATGTGCTTTTAACATCCTATGGAGAGAGAGCATGGACACGGGGGTCGTCCCACAGCTGCTAAAAACAACAGACATAGCCCCACTCCACAAAAGTGGCAGTAAAGCAATAGCAAAGAATTACAGATCGATAGCGCCAACGTCCCATACCATAAAAACCTTTGAAAGGTTTCTAAGAAGCAAGATCGCCACCCATCTAGATACTCATCAGTTACACAACCCAGGGCAACATGGCTTTAGAACAGGTCGCTCCTGTCTGTCCTAACTACTGGACCACTATGACAAGGTCCTCGATGCTCTAGAAGACAAATAAAATGCAGATGTAGTATACACAAACTTTGCAAAAGCCTTTGACAAGTGTGACCATGGCGTAATAGCACACAAAATGCGTGATAAAGGAATAACAGGAAAAGTTGGTAGATGGATCTATAATTTCCTAACAAATAGAACACAAAGCGTAATAGTAAACAGAGTAAAGTCTGAGGCGGCTACTGTGAAAAGCTCTGTTCCACAAATCAAATCAAATTAAATCAAGTTTATTCTCTATAAGGGTTACAATGTGGGGTTTACAGGATTTGGATATTGTGTGGTTTACATGTTATAAAATACTAATTACAGAGGGGGCCACTAGGACACCTAGCATGGCTAGGCATTTCGGGCAGACTTAAATTAATTCTTAACATTAAATCCTTAGAGATTATGGTATTAAGGCTAAGTGACTACATCATAATTTGTGAGTTTAGCAATGTGAATACTTTTGTTTTAGCACAAGGCACAGTACTCGCTCCCATCCTATTCCTCATCCTCATATCTGACATAGACAGGGATGTCAGCCACAGCACCGTGTTTTCCTTTGCAGATGACACCCGAATTTGCATGACAGTGTCCTCCACTGAAGACACCGCAAGACTCCAGGCGAACATCAACCAAATCTTTAAATAGGCCACAGAAAACAATATGAAGTTCAATGATGAGAAATTTCAATTACTTCGATATAGAAAACGTGAGGAAATTAAAACTATATCAGAGTATAAAACAAATTCCAACCACACAATAGAGGGAAAAACTAATGTAAAAGACCTGGGAGTGATCATGTCAGAGGATCTCACCTTCAAAGACCATAACAGCGTTTCAATCGCATCTGCTAGAAAAATGACAGGATGGATAATGAGAACTTTCAAAACTAGGGATGCCAAGCCCATGATGACACACTTCAGGTCACTTGTTCTAGCTAGGCTGGAATATTGCTGCACACTAACACCACCTTTCAAGGCAGGTGAAATTACTGACCTAGAAAGTGTACAGAGAACCTTCATTGCGCGCATAACGGAGATAAAACACCTCATTTACCCCAAACGCTTGAAGTTCCTCAACTGTACTCCCTAGAATGCAGGCGGGAGAGATACATGATTATACACACTTGAAAATCCTAGAGGGATTAGTACCAAACTTGCACTCCAAAATCACTTCCTTTGAAAGCAAAAGACTCAGCAGACGATGCAACATCCCCCCAATGAAAAGCAGGGGTGCCACTAGCACGATAAGCGACAACACAATAAGTATCAGGGGCCCAAGACTATTCAACTGCCTCCCTGTATACATAAGAGGGATTACCAATAGACCCCTGGCTGTCTTCAAGCAGGCGCTGGACAGGCACCTAAAGTCAATACCTGACCAGCCGGGGTGTGGTTCGTACGCCGGCTTTGCCTGCGACCAATAGTAACAGCCTGGTTGATCAGGCCCTGATCCACCATGAGGCCTGGTCACAGACCGGGTTGCGGGGGCGTTGACCCCCGAAACCTCCAGATATACACCAGGTATAGTAGTATGTCATTGGTATCAGCTAGGTCTGTGTACCTGTGTACCTTTGGCCAGACGATGTGTTGTCTTCACACAACACTACCTGTGTGGCGCCAACCATACCTTCCTAAAATATTAACATAAATAATTCAAAACCACATATAAGCTACAATAATACTTGTGATTTAATTTATATAATCATAAATAACTCATTACAACTGTAACCAGATATAAACATGTAAAGAGTTCATTAATACTGTAACTTGTTTGGCTATCAAAACTGTGGCCCGGTCCGTGGAACTACCACCCACACCATGGGTATGGTGTGACTACCACCCACACCATGGGTATGGTGTGACTACCACCCACACCATGGGTATGGTGTGACTACCACCCACACCATGGGTATGGTGTGACTACCACCCACACCATGGGTATGGTGTGACTACCACTCACACCATGGGTATGGTGTGACTACCACCCACACCATGGGTATGGTGTGACTACCACCCACACCATGGGTATGGTGTGACTCCCACCCACACCATGCATATGGTGTGACTACCACCCACACCATGGGTATGGTGTGACTACCACCCACACCATGGGTATGGTGTGACTACCACCCACACCATGGGTATGGTGTGACTACCACCCACACCATGGGTATGGTGTGACTCCCACCCACACCATGCGTATGGTGTGACTACCACCCACACCATGGGTATGGTGTGACTCCCACCCACACCATGCGTATTCAAATTCAAATTCAAATTTTATTCTCTATAAGGATTACAATGCTGTGTTTACAGAAATTTGGTTATTGTGAGGTTTACATGTAGTAAAATTGTGATTACAGAGTGTACCACTAGAACGCTTAGCATGGCTAGGCATTTCGGGCATACTTAGTTTTATTCTTAATTGTAAAATAATACAAATTATGAGGTAAGTTGGTATTATGGCTAAGTGACTAAAATACTAGTTTGTAAGTTTAGCAATGTGAATGCTTTTGTTTTGGCACAGTACATAGTTTCAGTATTGGAATATCACAGGATTCATTATTTTAAGATTGAGATTAATATTTCTGTTTATGGTCAAATGAGTGAGTGAGTGTAAGTGTGAACCACCAGGTGGTATTCGTGTAGTTAGTTGACGGGGTGTATCAGGGAGATAAGATGTTTTCTAATGGTAGTTTTGAAGATGATGAATGTGTCTGCAGTTCTAGAGTTCTCAGGTAGGGTATTCCAGATTTTAGGGCCTTTGACATACATTGAATTTTTGTAAAGGTTTAGTCGGACACGGGGAATGTCGTAGAGATGTTTGTGTCTGGTGTTATGCCCGTGAGTTCTGTCACAACTATCAAGAAAGCGTTTTAGGTCAAGGTTGATATTAGAGTTTAAGGCCCTGTAGATGTAGATTGCACAGTAGTAAGTGTGGATGTACTGAACTGGGAGTAAGTTTAGGTCTATGAAGAGTGGGGGGGTGTGTTGCCAGGGATGGGATTTAGTGATTATTCTTACTGCAGCTTTTTGTTGGGTTATTATTGGCTTTACGTGTGTTGCTGCAGTTGATCCCCAAGCACAAATAGCATAGGTGAGGTATGGATAAATAAGTGAGTGGTATAGTGTGAGAAGGGCATTTTGCGGCACGTAGTATCGTATCTTGGAGAGGATCCCAACCGTTTTGGATACTTTTTTGGTTATATGCTGGATATGGGTGCTGAAATTCAGGTTGTTGTCAAGGTATAAGCCTAGGAATTTTCCCCCATTATTTCTGGTAATTAGAGTGTTGTCAATCTTAATGTTAATTTGTGCATCTCCTGCTCTGCTACCAAACATAATATAGTAGGTTTTGTCAGTGTTAAGCGTAAGTTTATTGGCTGTCATCCAAGTCGATATTTTAATCAGCTCCTCATTCACAATGGTGTTGAGGGTGGCAAGATTAGGGTGAGAGATGACATAAGTCGTGTCATCAGCAAAGAGAATGGGTTTCAGGTGTTGGGATACGTTTGGAAGGTCATTGATGTATATGAGGAAGAGCAGGGGACCAAGGACACTTCCCTGCGGAACTCCAGTATCAAGTGGCCGTGTTGCTGATGCTGTGTCTTTAATAGTGACGTACTGATACCTATTAGTAAGGTAAGATTTGAAATAAGCAAGCGCATGGCCTCTTATACCGTAATGATCAAGTTTGTGGAGTAGGATGTCGTGGTCTACTGTGTCAAAAGCTTTTCTTAGGTCAATAAAAATTCCTAGTGGATATTCCTTATTTTCCAACGCTGTGTAAAGCAGATCTAGCATTTTTATGATTGCATCATTAGTGCTTTTATTTTTCCTGAATCCAAATTGGCAGGGGTTGAGTACGTTTTGAGCCGTTATAAATGAATACAGTCTCCTGTGCACGAGTTTCTCCAAGATTTTGGATAGCAATGGTAAGTATGGTGTGACTACCACCCACACCATGGGTATGGTGTGACTCCCACCCACACCACGGGTATGGTGTGACTACCACCCACACCATGGGTATGGTGTAACTCCCACCCACACCATGCATATGGTGTGACTACCACCCACACCATGGGTATGGTGTGACTCCCACCCACACCATGCATATGGTGTGACTACACCAACACCATGGGTATGGTGTGACTCCCACCCACACTATGGGTATGGTGTGACTACCACCCACACCATGGGTATGGTGTGACTCCCACCCACACCATGCGTATGGTGTGACTACCACCCACACCATGGGTATGGTGTGACTTCCACCCACACCATGCGTATGGTGTGACTACCACCCACACCATAGGTATGGTGTGACTACCACCCACACCATGAGTATGGTATGACTACCACCCACACCATGGGTATGGTATGACTACCACCCACACCATGGGTATGGTGTGACTACCACCCACACCATGGGTATGGTATGACTACCACCCACACCATGCGTATGGTGTGACTACCACCCACACCATGGGTCTGGTGTGACTCCCACCCACACCATGCGTATGGTGTGACTACACCCACACCATGGGTATGGTGTGACTCCCACCCACACTATGGGTATGGTGTGACTACCACCCACACCATGGGTATGGTGTGACTCCCACCCACACCATGCGTATGGTGTGACTACCACCCACACCATGGGTATGGTGTAACTCCCACCCACACCATGCGTATGGTGTGACTACCACCCACACCATGGGTATGGTGTGACTACCACCCACACCATGGGTATGGTGTGACTACCACCCACACCATGGGTATGGTATGACTACCACCCACACCATGGGTATGGTATGACTACAACCCACACCATGGGTATGGTATGACTACCACCCACACCATGGGTATGGTATGACTACCACCCACACCATGGGTATGGTGTGACTACCACCCACACCATGGGTATGGTATGACTACCACCCACACCATGGGTATGGTAAGACTACCACCCACACCATGGGTATGGTGTGGCTACCACCCACACCATGGGTATGGTATGACTACCACCCACACCATGGGTATGGTGTGACTACCACCTACACCATGGGTATGGTGTGACTACCACCCACACCATGGGTATGGTATGACTACCACCCATACCATGGGTATGGTATGTCTATTACCAACACCATGGGTATGGTGTGACTACCATCCACACCATGGGTATGGTATGACTACCACCCACACCATGGGTATGGTATGACTACCACCCACACCATGGGTATGGTGTGACTACCACCCACACCATGGGTATGGTATGACTACCACCCACACCATGGGTATGGTATGACTACCACCCACACCATGGGTATGGTGTGACTACCACCCACACCATGGGTATGGTATGACTACCACCCACACCATGGGTATGGTATGACTACCACCCACACCATGGGTATGGTATGACTACCACCCACACCATGGGTATGGTATGACTACCACCCACACCATGGGTATGGTGTGACTACCACCCACACCATGGGTATGGTGTGACTACCACCCACACCATGGGTATGGTATGACTACCACCCACACCATGGGTATGGTATGACTACCACCCACATCATGGGTATGGTGTGACTACCACCCACACCATGGGTATGGTGTGACTACCACTCACATCATGGGTATGGGGTGACTACCACCCACACCATGGGTATGGTGTGACTACCACTCACATCATGGGTATGGGGTGACTACCACCCACACCATGGGTATGGTGTGACTACCAGTCACATCATGGGTATGGGGTGACTACCACCCACATCATGGGTATGGTGTGACTACCAATCACATCATGGGTACGGTGTGACTACCACTCACATCATGGGTATGGTGTGACTACCACTCACATCATGGGTATGGTGTGACTACCACTCACATCATGGGTATGGTGTGACTACCACTCACATCATGGGTATGGTGTGACTACCACTCACATCATGGGTATGGTGTGACTACCACTCACACCATGGGTATGGTGTGACTACCACTCACATCATGGGTATGGGGTGACTACCACCCACACCATGGGTATGGTGTGACTACCACTCACATCATGGGTATGGTGTGACTACCACTCACATCATGGGTATGGTGTGACTACCACTCACATCATGGGTATGGTATGACTACCACTCACATCATGGGTATGGTGTGACTACCACTCACATCATGGGTATGGTGTGACTACCACTCACATCATGGGTATGGTGTGACTACCACTCACATCATGGGTATGGTGTGACTACCAATCACATCATGGGTATGGTGTGACTACCACTCACATCATGGGTATGGTGTGACTACCACTCACATCATGGGTATGGTGTGACTACCAATCACATCATGGGTATGGTGTGACTACCACTCACATCATGGGTATGGTGTGACTACCACTCACATCATGGGTATGGTGTGACTACCACTCACATCATGGGTATGGTGTGACTACCAATCACATCATGGGTATGGTGTGACTACCACTCACATCATGGGTATGGTGTGACTACCACTCACATCATGGGTATGGTGCGACTACCAATCACATCATGAGTATGGTGTGACTACCACTCACATCATGGGTATGGTGTGACTACCACTCACATCATGGGTATGGTGTGACTACCACTCACATCATGGGTATGGTGTGACTACCACTCACATCATGGGTATGGTGTGACTACCACTCACATCATGGGTATGGTGTGACTACCACTCACATCATGGGTATGGTGTGACTACCACTCACATCATGGGTATGGTGTGACTACCACTCACATCATGGGTATGGTGTGACTACCAATCACATCATGGGTATGGTGTGACTACCACTCACATCATGGGTATGGTGTGACTACCACTCACATCATGGGTATGGTGTGACTACCACTCACATCATGGGTATGGTGTGACTACCACTCACATCATGGGTATGGTGTGACTACCTATCACATCATGGGTATGGTGTGACTACCACCCACACCATGGGTATGGTGTGACTACCACCCACACCATGGGTATAGTGTGACTACCACCCACACCATGGGTATGGTGTGACTACCACCCACACCATGGGTATGGTGTGACTACCACCCACACCATGGATATGGTGTGACTATCACCCACACCATGGGTATGGTGTGACTACCAATCACATCATGGGTATGGTGTGACTACCAATCACATCATGGGTATGGTGTGACTACCAATCACATCATGGGTATGTTGTGACTACCAATCACATCATGGGTATGGTGTGACTACCACTCACATCATGGGTATGGTGTGACTACCACTCACATCATGGGTATGGTGTGATTACCACTCACACCATGGGTATGGTGTGACTACCAATCACATCATGGGTATGGTGTGACTACCACTCACATCATGGGTATGGTGTGACTACCACTCACATCATGGGTATGGTGTGACTACCAATCACATCATGGGTATGGTGTGACTACCACTCACATCATGGGTATGGTGTGACTACCACTCACACCATGGGTATGGTGTGACTACCAATCACATCATGGGTATGGTGTGACTACCACTCACATCATGGGTATGGTGTGACTACCACTCACATCATGGGTATGGTGTGACTACCACTCACATCATGGGTATGGTGTGACTACCACTCACATCATGGGTATGGTGTGACTACCACTCACATCATGGGTATGGTGTGACTACCACTCACATCATGGGTATGGTGTGACTACCACTCACATCATGGGTATGGTGTGACTACCAGTCACATCATGGGTATGGTGTGACTACCACTCACATCATGGGTATGGTGTGACTACCACTCACATCATGGGTATGGTGTGACTACCACTCACATCATGGGTATGGTGTGACTACCACTCACATCATGGGTATGGTGTGACTACCAATCACATCATGGGTATGGTGTGACTACCACTTACATCATGGGTATGGTGTGACTACCACTCACATCATGGGTATGGTGTGACTACCACTCACATCATGGGTATGGTGTGACTACCACTCACATCATGGGTATGGTGTGACTACCACTCACACCATGAGTATGGGGTGGCTACCACTCTCATCATGGGTATGGTGTGACAATCACCCACACCATGAGTATGGGGTGGCTACCACTCTCATCATGGGTATGGTGTGACAATCACCCACACCATGAGTATGGGGTGGCTACCACTCTCATCATGGGTATGGTGTGACAATCACCCACACCATGAGTATGGTGTGACTACCAATCACATCATGGGTATGGTGTGACTACCACTCACATCATGGGTATGGTGTGACTACCACTCACATCATAGGTATGGTGTGACTACCAATCACATCATGGGTATGGTGTGACTACCAATCACATCATGGGTATGGTGTGACTACCAATCACATCATGGGTATGGTGTGACTACCAATCACATCATGGGTATGGTGTGACTACCACTCACATCATGGGTATGGTGTGACTACCACTCACATCATGGGTATGGTGTGACTACCACTCACATCATGGGTATGGTGTGACTACCACTCACATCATGGGTATGGTGTGACTACCACTCACATCATGGGTATGGTGTGACTACCAATCACATTATGGGTATGGTGTGACTACCAATCACATCATGGGTATGGTGTGACTACCACTCACATCATGGGTATGGTGTGACTACCACTCACATCATGGGTATGGTGTGACTACCACTCACATCATGGGTATGGTGTGACTACCACTCACATCATGGGTATGGTGTGACTACCAATCACATCATGGGTATGGTGTGACTACCACTCACATCATGGGTATGGTGTGACTACCACTCACATCATGGGTATGGTGTGACTACCACTCACATCATGGGTATGGTGTGACTACCACTCACATCATGGGTATGGTGTGACTACCAATCACATCATGGGTATGGTGTGACTACCACTCACATCATGGGTATGGTGTGACTACCACTCACATCATGGGTATGGTGTGACTACCACTCACATCATGGGTATGGTATGACTACCAATCACATCATGGGTATGGTGTGACTACCACTCACATCATGGGTATGGTATGACTACCAATCACATCATGGGTATGGGGTGCATAATAAAGATATTAAACTTACTTTATTTTTCCCACGCTCTCCCCTCAACAACAACAACAACAACAACAACAACAACAACAACAACAACAACAGATGCTACAAACCAAGAAAGAGGATCGAAGTCTCTCTTTAATTCTGTGGTCTAGGATTACATTCCCTGCTATCACTTCTCAATACCCAACAAACGGGGTATAGAAAGATAACCAACTCCGGTGATCACCTCCTCCGGCATTACACTAAAAACTGGTGTCTAGGATAATACAAAAGACTTACCCAGTAAGTCCAAACATCCTCTTCAAATAATTCTGGTTCACAGCTGTACCTGTAATGTTTAAACCTTCGCATACTAAATAATAAGTCAACAAATTCAGTTAAAGTTTCAAAAAAACAGTTATGTATCAGAATTAGACTACATTAACACTGAAGTTATTTACTGTTTACATAACTGCGTAAAATAATTAAATTAAATGATTGTGCTATACTGCTTCTATGGTATAAATGCCTTGGGAAGCATGAGTGCACACATACCAGGAGCTGTGAATCGACCCCTGCAACCATATATAGGTAAGTACACACACACACACACACACTAATACATCAGGAAGAAAACAATCAAGGACTAAGTAATCAGGCTGAGGAAGGAAGGATTACAAAAAATGATCAAGAAGTATGTGAGGAGCTAAATACGAGACTCAGGGAGGTGCTTTGAGTTTAGACAGACAGGCTTCCATCAAACTGGGATGGCAGGGTACACCAACAAGTGCTAGACACACTATACATAATCGAGGAGGAGAAGACACTGCTAAGTGAACTAGATACCTCAAAGACGGTGGGACCAGACAAGATCGCTCCATGGGTCCCGAGAGAGGGAGCAGAGGCACTGTATGTGCCACTAACAACAATCAATACATTTATCATAACAGGGCAACTGCCTGAGATGTAGAGAACAACAAATGTAGTCCCAGTTTTCAAGAAAAGAGACAGATAGGGAGCATTAAACTACAGACCAATGTCACTGATATGTATTGTATGCAAAGTCAAGGAGATTATCAGGAAAAGAGTGATGGAGCACCTACACGACAACCAGCACAGTTTCAGGAGGGGAAAATCCTGTCACAGACCTCCTGGAGTTTTATGACAAGGTAGCAGAAGTAAGACAAGAGAGAGGAGTGGGTAGACTGCATTTTCTTGAACTGCAAGTAGGCTTTCGACACTGTTCCACACAAGACATTGGTGCAAAAACTAGGAGGACGCAGGAATAACAGGAAAGGCACGGCAATGACTCAGGGAATACCTAGCAGGAAGTTAACGATTGATGGTACTTGACGAAGTGTCAGAGCGGGCGCATATGACGAGCAGGGTTCCACAGAAGTCAGTCCTAGGACCGGTGCTATTTCTGGTACATGTGAATGACATGACGGAAGGGATATTCAGAGGTCCCTGTTTGCAGACGATGTGAAGCTAATGCGGAGAATTCAAGCAGACAAGGATTGGGTAGCACTACAAAGGGATCTAGACAGGCTGCAACCCTGATCCAACAACTGGCTCCCCGAATTTAACCCCACCAAGTGTAAAGTCATGAAACCTGGGGAAAGTTGAAGAAGACAGCAGACGGAGTACAGACTAGGGAGCCAAAGTCTGTAAACCTCACTCAAGGAAAAAGATCTTGGGGTTATCATACAGAGCACATCAACCAAATAACTGCTGCAGCATCTGGGAAAACCTAAGAATAGCATTTTGACACCTGAGTAAGGAGTCACTTAAGACAATGTACACTGTGAACGTCAGGCCTATACCGGAGTATGAAGCACCAGTATGGAGCCCATACCTGGTCAAGCAATTTAAGAAATTGGAGACAGTGCAAAGGTTTGCAACAAGACTAGTCTTGGAGCTAAGAGGGATGTTCTATAAAGAGAGGTTAAGGGAACTCAACCTGACGACACTGGAGGACAGGAGGTACAGGGAGGATAACAACATATAAAATACTGAGAGGAATTGACAAGGTGGGCAGAGAGAGAATGTTTCAGCGATAGGCCATAGCAACAAGGGGTCACAGCTGGAAGCTGAAAACTCAGATGAGTCACAGGAATCTTAGGAAGTATTTCTTCAGTCATAGAGTTGTCAGGAAGTGGAACTATCTGGAGAGTGATGTAGTGGAGGCAGGTTCCATACATAGCTTTAAGAAGAGGTATGATAAAGCTCTTGGAGCAGGTAGAGAGTGGACCTAGTAAGACTACTGAATCGACCCCTGTAACCACAAATAGGTGAGTATACACACACACACAAACACACACACACACACACATAGAGGCATCCCTAGACATCATAGCACTTACAAAACCAAGCTCAAGGGAATGATAACACGATCATTCCAACCTGATATCAGATCCTGAGGAAAGATAGAGGGAACAGAGGGGAAGGAGTTGCACTGCTCATCAAAAACCACTTGTGTTTTGAGGAGTTGGCAGGAATGGACAGAAGGGAAGCAAGGAATTGCATAGTAGGACCACTTTAGACTGAGGGTCCCAAAGTGGTGATTGCAGTGATGCACAACCCACCATAGAATTGAAGGAGGCCAAGACAAGAGTACGATAAGAACAACAGAGCAATGGTGGACACACTAGCTGAGGTGGCCAGAAGGGCCAACATGGGCAGGGCACAGTTACTAGTTATGGATGATTTCAATCAAAAATAGATTGACTGGGAAAACCTGGAGCCACATGGGGGACCAGAAACATGGAGAGATAAGATGATGGAGACGATACTGGAAAACCTCATGCACCAACATTTTAGAGACATTACCAGAGAGAGAGAGAGAGAGAGAGAGAGAGAGAGAGAGAGAGAGAGAGAGAGAGAGAGGATAAGCCAGCAAGGCTGGATCTCATATTCAACTTAAGTATTTCAGACACCAAGGATATCACAAATCCCATGTCCAGTGTAATGGGGAACCCATCACTTTGGTTTCATCAGTAAAATATCTGGGAATCCCCTTTGACCCATGCATGTCAGGAGAATTGATAGGGAACAGTGTAGTAAAGAAAGCGAATGCCAGACTGAAGTTCCTGTATAGACAAGCACAGTGTCTACCTACTGAGGCTCGCAGGACCCTATGTCTAGCCCTTATACAATGCCATATGGATTACGCTTGTTCTTCATGGTACTCTGCCTTGACAAAAGAAAACTGAAAGATAGACTGCAAAATCACCCAGAACAAAATAGTAAGATTCATCCTGGACCTGGGTCCAAGAGAGCATGTAGACCAGGATGAATTACAGCAGTTGGATATGCTAAATGTTGAAGACGGAGTAAAACAACTGAAGCTAAATCATGTTAAGGTTGGGGTAAATGTGTGTTCTACTGAAGCAATGTTGCTAGGTATGATTATAATTAACTCACCCAGACGAAATACTTCTTTGAAACCTGATATGATACTCTTTTTAAACCATCAACTCAGTTAGTTGATGCACATTTAAGATCAACATTAATAAATTCTGGTATATAAAATACACAAGAAAATCATGAAACTTTAACTAAGTGAGAATATCAACACAACTTTCCACTGCGCGAATTACAGTAATAAAAAATATGTCCATATTACTGTAACTGTATAATATTAAACATCAATATTAATAAATTTTAACATATAAAATTCACAAGAACGTAAGAAAATCATGAAACTGAGCGAGTATACCAACACAACTTTCCAGGCTAAACTGTTCCAGTCGACTGTAAACAACAGCTGATATTGTTGTCAGGTCCCAGACTTCGACCTGACATAATAATAATAATAATAATAATAATAATAATAATAATAATAATAATAATAATAATAATATCTTTATTTACTACAAGTACATGTACAAGGTATACAGTCCTAGCTGACATCAATGACATACTACTATATAGAAAGCCCCTTGTTCAATTCAATTCAAGAACATAAGAACATAAGAAAGGAGGAACACTGCAGGAGGCCTGTTGGCCCATACTAGGCAGGTCCTTTACAATTCATCCCACTAACAAAACATTTGCCCAACCCAATTTTCAATGCCAACCAAGAAATAAACTCTGATGTGAAAGTCCCACTCAAATCCAACCCCTCCCACTCATGTACTTATCCAACCTAAATTTGAAACTACCCAAAGTCCCAGCCTCAATAACCCAACTAGGTAGACTGTTCCACTCATCAACTACACTATTTCCAAACCAATACTTTCCTATGTCCTTTCTAAATCTAAACTTATCTAATTTAAATCCATTACTGCGGGTTCTATCTTGGAGAGACATCCTCAAGACCTTATTAATATCCCCTTTATTAATACCTATCTTCCACTTATACACTTCAATCAGGTCTCCCCTCATTCTTCGTCTAACAAGTGAATGTAACTTAAGAGTCTTCAATCTTTCTTCATAAGGAAGATTTCTAATGCTATGTATTAATTTAGTCATCCTACGCTGAATGTTTTCTAACGAATTTATGTCCATTCTGTAATATGGAGACCAGAACTGAGCTGCATAATCTAGGTGAGGCCTTACTAATGATGTATAAAGCTGCAGTATGACCTCTGGATTTCTGTTGCTTACACTTCTTGACATAAATCCCAGTAATCTATTTGCCTTATTACATACGCTTAGGCATTGCTGTCTTGGTTTAAGGTTGCTGCTCACCATAACCCCCAAGTCCTTTTCGCAATCTGAATGGCTAAGTTCTACATCATTTAACTTATAAGTACTAGGGTTATGGGCACTCCCAAGCTTCAGAACCTTGCATTTATCTGCATTGAACTGCATCTGCCACTTTTCTGACCAAGAATAGAGTTTGTTTAAATCCTCCTGAAGTTCCATAACATCTACGTTTGAATCAGTTATCCTACCTATCTTTGTGTCATCGGCGAATTTGCTCATATCACTAGTAATTCCCTCATCAAGATCATTGATATATATTATAAACAACAACGGGCCCAAGACTGATCCCTGTGGAACGCCACTTGTTACAGATCCCCACTCGGATTTAACCCCATTTATGGACACTCTCTGCTTCCTGTCAGTGAGCCATGACTCGATCCACGAGAGCACTTTTCCCCCAATGCCATGAGCTGCCACTTTCTTTAACAGTCTATGGTGCGGAACTCTATCAAAGCCTTACTAAAATCTAAGTAAATAATATCAAATTCTTTATCGTGGTCAACAGCCTCAAAAGCTTTACTGAAGAAAGTTAATAAATTAGTTAGACAAGACCGGCCTCTTGTGAATCCATGCTGAGTATCATTAATCAAGCTATGCTTATCAAGATGGCTTCTTATAATCTCAGCTATAATTGACTCTAGTAATTTGCCTACAATTGAGGTCAGGCTTATTGGGCGGTAATTTGACGGTAACGACTTGTCCCCTGTTTTAAAAATAGGAATTACATTAGCCATCTTCCACATATCAGACACTACACCTTTTTGAAGAGATAAATTAAAAATATTAGTTAATGGTTCACAGAGTTCCATTTTGCATTCCTTAAGAACCCTTGAAAAAACCTCATCAGGACCCGGCGACTTATTTTGCTTCAGTCTGTCTATCTGCTTCACAACCATTTCACTAGTGACTGTGATGTTACATAATTTATCTTCTACTAGCCCACTATAAAAATTAATTACTGGAATATTGTTAGTGTCTTCCTGTGTAAAAACTGAGAGAAAATAATTATTAAAAATCGAGCACATTTCATTCTCTTTGTCAGTAAGGTGCCCATAGTTATTTTTAAGGGGACCTATCTTATCTCTAGCTTTTGTTCTATAGACCTGGAAAAAACTTTTTGGGTTAGTTTTAGAGTCCCTAGCAACTTTAATTTCATAGTCCCTTTTAGCTTTTCTTATCCCCTTTTTAATGTCCCTCTTAATGTCAATATACTGATTCATAAGATGACCCTCACCTCTTTTGATACGCCTATAAATTCCTTTCTTATGCCCTAGTAGATATTTGAGCCTATTATTCATCCATTTTGGGTCATTTCTATTTGATCTAATTTCTTTATATGGGATAAACGTTCTTTGAGCAGCATGTATAGTGTTCAGAAAACTGTCATATTGATAGCTCACTTCGTTACCCCAGTCAACAGATGATAAGTGTTCTCTAAGCCCATCGTAATCTGCTAAGCGAAAATCTGGGACTGTTACTGAGTTATCGCTACTATCGTACTTCCATTCAATGCTAAATGTAATTGATTTGTGGTCGCTAGCACCCAGTTCCTCTGAAATTTCTAAATTATTAACAAGGGATTCATTGTTTGCCATAACTAAGTCAAGCAGGTTATTTCCCCTTGTAGGTTCTGTCACAAACTGCTTCAAAAAACAATCCTGAACTACTTCTAAGAAGTCGTATGATTCTAAATTCCCAGTCAAGAAATTCCAATCAATATGACTAAAGTTAAAGTCTCCTAGAATTACTACATTATCGTGCCTTGTGGCCTTAACAATTTCCTCCCATAGTAGACTCTCTTGGTCCCTATCTAAGTTTGGGGGACGGTATATCACTCCTAAAATCAGTTTTTCATGCCCCTCTGAACATTCTATCCAAACAGACTCTGTATGTGTTACTTCAGACTTAATACCCGTTTTTATGCAACAGTTCAAGCGATCTCGGACATACAATGCCACCCCACCCCCCTTCCCGATACTTCTATCTACTTGGAACAATTTAAAACCCTGAATATGACATTCCGCAGGCATGTCCCGACTTTTTGAATTAAACCACGTCTCAGTTAAGGCAAATACATTAATGTTACCTGCACTAGCAACTAATCTCAACTCGTCCATCTTATTCCTAGCACTACGGCAATTAGCATAATAAACATTGAAAGACTCTCCTTTCTCTTTACCCTTCCTGCTCATTTCTGTTTTTCTACTAAACCTATTACTGTCCTTATCACCCAAAGTCCCTGGCTTTTCAATATCTACCTCGTTCTGCTTATTACTAGTTCCCCTAGAACTCGTAATATTACTACACTGGGACTTCACTGTTTTCCTGCCAAAACCCATACCACTAACTATTCCTAGTTTAAAGTCCTAACTGCTCCCTCCACTGCAGTTGCCAGTGCTACCACCCCAGACCTAGATAAGTGAACCCCATCCCTGGCATACATGTCATTTCTGCCATAGAAGAGGTCCCAGTTGTCAATGAATGTTCCCGCATTTTCCTTACAGTATTTGTCCAGCCAGCAATTGACACCAATTGCCCTGGACAACCATTCATTTCCAACTCCTCTCCTTGGCAAAATACCACATATGACAGGGTTCCCACCCTTACTCCTAATTATTTCTATTGCTGACCTATACCTGCTAATCAGGTCTTCACTCCTACGTCTGCCAACATCGTTGCCTCCAGCACTGAGACAGATAATAGGATTGCTCCCATTACCTCTCATGATGTCATCCATTCAAAGTTTATTCTCTATAAGGATTACAATTCTGAGTTTACAGAATTTGGTTATTGTGTGGTTTACATGTAGTAAAATAATAATTACAGCGTGTACCACTAGAACACCTAGCATGGCTAGGCATTTCGGGCAGACTTATATTAAATCTTAACCTGGAGTTTACCTGGAGAGAGTTCCGGGGGTCAACGCCCCCGCGGCCCGGTCTGTGACCAGGCCTCCTGGTGGATCAGAGCCTGATCAACCAGGCTATTGCTAGTGGCTGCATGCAAACCAACGTACGAGCCACAGCCTGGCTGGTCAGGAACCGACTTTAGGTGCTTGTCCAGAGGTAAGTTGGTATTATGGCTAAGTGACTAAATCAGTGGTTCCCAAACTGGGGGTAAATTACCCCCTGGGGGTAATTTAACCATTTTTGGGGGGTAATGGAGGGGTGACAGAAAAAAAGTTATGAATTCTGAAAATCAAGAAAACAATGCGGTACCCGGTACGAGGATTATTGTTAACTTTGTCTTAGTATATAAAGTTGTAAAGTAAACCAATTATAAGTAAGTAATAAAGTTAAACCAAATAACAATAAACATCAAAAACTAATATACAGTATTAGAAAAGAAGAAATATATAGCTAAGTGTGTGGAAACCCAAAAGTATTTTGACAAGTATGCTTCAGGACAAAAGTCACTCAGTAGCCCAGATCGACCTGTCCAGTACGCGTCACTCACTTCCTGAGGCTGCCTCTATTTCACACTGTCAGTTTATCTGTGAGCATCAGCCGAGGTAGACATAAGCTGGTATGTATGTGTACTGCCCTGTGCAGTATATAGTTAGTATTTACCCACCAAGAATTCCTAAACTAGCTTCAAGTATGCAACTCCATCCATCCCACTGATGTTCTTGACATCTTTGGTAATAGTCATTAGAGATGCACAATGTTCAAATACAATAAATAAAAGAAAATATCTCAAGTGTTTTAATTTAGCCATATATATCAATAATAACAACATTTTGTGAAAGGGGTAACATGCTTTATGTGGCATGTTAAATTGGGTAACAAGCTGAAAAAGTTTGGGAACCACTGGACTAAATACTAGTTGTGAGTTTAGCAATGTGAATGCTTTTGTTTTGGCTCTATACATAGTTTCAGTATTGGAGTATCACAGGCCAACTTATGACTAGTTAAGATTCATTATTTTGAGATTGAGATTGATATTTCTGTTTATGGTCAAATGGGTGAGTGAGTGTAAGTGTGAACCACCAGGTGGTATTCGTATTATTAGTTGACAGGGTGTATCAGAGAGATAAGATGTTTTCTGATGGTAGTTTTGAAGGTGATGAATGTGTCTGCAGTTTTGGAATTTTCAGGTAGGGTGTTCCAGAGATTTTAGGGCCTTTGACATGCATTGAATTTTTGTAAAGGTTTAGTCGGACATGGGGAATGTCATAGAGATGTTTGTGTCTGGTGTTGTGCCTGTGGGTTCTGTCACAACTATCAAGAAAGCATTTTAGGTCAAGGTTAATATTGGAATTTAAGGTCCAGTAGATGTAGACTGCACAGTAGTAAGTGTGGATGTACTGAACAGGGAGTAAGTTTAGATCTATGAAAAGTGTGGGGGGGGGGTGTTGCCAGGGATGGGATTTAGTGATTATTCTTACTGCGGCTTTTTGTTGGGTTATTATTGGCTTTAGGTGTATTGCTGCAGTTGAACCCCAAGCACAGATAGTATAGGTGAGGTATGGATATATAAGTGAATGGTATAGTGTGAGAAGGGCAGTTTGCGGCACGTAGTATCGTATCTTGGAGAGGATCCCAACCGTTTTGGATACTTTTTTGGTTATGTGTTGGATATGGGTGCTGAAGTTCAGGTTGTTGTCGAGGTATAGGCCTAGGAATTTGCCCTCATTATGCCTGGCAATTAGAGTGTTGTCGATCTTAATGTTAATTTGCGCATCTCCTGCTCTGCTACCAAACATAATGTAGTAGGTTTTGTCAACGTTAAGCGTAAGTTTATTGGCTGTCATCCAAGTCGATATTTTGATCAGCTCCTCATTAACAATGGTGTTGAGGGTGGCAAGATTAGGGTGAGAGATGACATAAGTCGTGTCGTCAGCAAAGAGAATGGGGTTCAGGTGTCGAGATAAGTTTGGAAAATCATTGATGTATATGAGGAAGAGCAGGGATCCAAGGACACTTCCCTGCGGAACTCCAGTATCAAGTGGCTGTGTTGTTGATGCTGTGTCTTTAATGGTGACATACCTATTAGTAAGGTAAGATTTGAAATATGCAAGCGCATGGCCTCTTATACCATAATGATCAAGTTTGTGGAGTAGGATGCCGTGGTCTACTGTGTCAAAAGCTTTTCTTAGGTCAATAAAAATTCCTAGTGGATATTCCTTATTTTCCAATGCTGTGTAAAGCAGATCTAGCATTTTTATGATTGCATCGTTAGTGCTTTTATTTTTCCTGAATCCAAATTGGCAGGGGTTGAGTATGTTTTGTGACGTTATAAATGAATAGTCTCCTGTGCACGAGTTTCTCAAAGATTTTGGATAGCAATGGTAAGTTTGATATTGGCCTATAGTTGTTTAAATCTGTAGGGTCACCACCTTTATGTATTGTTATGCTGAGCATTTCAGGCAAATTAGGTCAGTCCCAGGATGCGACCCACACCAGTCGACTAACACCCAGGTACCCATTTTACTGATGGTGAACATAGACAACAGGTGGAAAGAAACACGTCCAATGTTTCTACTCTGGCTGGGAATCGAACCCAGACCCTCGCCGTGTGAAGCGAGAGCTTAACAACCAATATCACATTAAATTATGATACTGCAAGAACAGAATTATTATCAATAAAATCAGCTTCAGTTAATGAATTTTCAAAGAATTTATACACACAACTTCTCGTCATAAAAACGAACACAAGATGTGTGCTGGTAGAATGTCGCTCACCCTTCATTCCTTATTATTATCACTCTCACATTAACTCGCCATCCGCCCCGTGCCATATCATGCTACAACCAGCTGTAGGGTGTATACCTGGAGAGGGTTTTGGGGGTCAACGCCCCCACGGTCCTGTTTGTGACCAGGCCTCAAGGTGGATGAGGGCCTGATCAACCAGGCTGTTACTGTTGGCCGCACGCAACCCGACGTACGAACCACACCCCGGCTGGTCAGGTACTGACTTAGGTGCCTGTCCAGCGCCTGCTTGAAGATAGCCAGGGGTCTATTGGTAATCCCCCTTATGTATGCTGAGAGGCAGTTGAACAGTCTTGGGCCCCTGACACTTACTGTGTTGTCTCTTATCGTGCTAGTGACACCCCTGCTTTTCATTGGGGGGATGTTGCATCATCTGCTGAGTCTTTTGCTTTCATAGGGAGTGATTTTGGTGTGCAAGTTTGGTAATAATCCCTCTAGGATTTTCAAGTGTGTATAATCATGTATATCTCCCGCCTACATTTTAGGGAGTACAGTTGAGGAATTTCAAGAGTTCGCCGTAAATGAGGTGTTTTATCGCAGTTATGAGTGCCGTGAAGGTTCTCTGTACACTTTCTAGGTCAGTAATTTTACCTGCCTTGAAAGGTGCTGTTAGTGTGCAGCAATATTCCAGCCTAGATAGAATAAGCGACCTGAAGAGTGTCATCATGGGCTTGGCATCCCTAGTTTTGAAGGTTCTCATTATCCATCCTGTCATTTTTCTAGCAGATGCGATTGAAACGCTATTATGGTCTTTGAAGGTGAGATCCTCTGACATGATCACTCCCAGGTCTTTTACATTAATTTTTGCTCTATTGTGTGGTTGGAATTTGTTTTATACTCCGAAATACAGTGGACCCTCGACTAACGCTATTAATCCATTCCTGAGAGCTCATCGTTAGTCAAAATAATCGTTAGTCAAGTTAATTTTTCCCATAAGAAATAATGGAAATCAAACTAATCCGTGCAAGACACCCAAAAGTATTGAAAAAAAAAATTTAACACATGAAATATTAATTTTAATACACACAAACTGAAGACATGCACAGTTACATGACACTTACCTTTATTGAAGATCTGGTGATGATTGATGAAATGGGAAGAGGGGAGTGTGTTGATGGTCGTAGTGTTTAGAAGGGGAATCCCCTTCCATTAGGATTTGAGGTGGCAAGTTCTTTTTCGGGGTTACTTCCCTTCTTCTTTTAATGCCACTAGGACCAGCTTGAGAGTCACTGGACCTCTGTCGCACAACATATCTGCCCATAGAGGCCTGTACCTCCCGTTCCTTTATGACATTCCTAAAGTGTTTCACAACATTGTCAGTGTCACCACACTTGTTCAGGTTTCAGTCCTTCACTGTCTATGTACTCCTTGAATTCCTGCACATATTTTTCAGCTGCTTATTGGTCCAAACTGGCAGCCTCACCATGCCTTATCACACTATGTATGCCACTACGATTTTTAAATCTCTCAAACCAACCTTTGCTGTCCTTAAATTCACTCACATCACCACTAGTTGCTGGCATTTTTCTAATTAAATCGTCATGCAACTTCCTAGCCTTTTCACATATGATCGCCTGAGAGACGTTATCTCATGCTATCTGTTTTTCGTTTATCCATACCAATAACAGTCTGTCAACATCTTCTATCACTTGCGATCTCAGTTTCGAAAACATAGTTGCACCTTTGGCAAGAACAGCTTCCTTGATTGCCGTTTTCTTGGCCACAATAGTAGCGATGGTTGATTGGGGTTTTGTGTACAGCCTGGCCAGCTCGGAGACATGCACTCCATTTTCATACTTAGCAATGATCTCTTTCTTCATATCCGTAGTAATTCTCACCCTTTTTGCTGTAGGGTTGGCACTAGAAGCTTTCTTGGGGCCCATGGTGACTTATTTTGCTGGTGCAATCACTAAAAAGGCTGTGATAATATGAAATGTTCCGATTGTATGCTTGGAAGCGACCGCGGTGGCTGGCTGGCTTGTAAACACTGGCCAGAAGTGGATGTGTCTCAGACGGAACGAATAGTGTTGGTCGAGTTTTTTAGCGCTAATCGAGGCAAAATTTTTGCGATAAAATGTATCGCTAGTCAGATTTATTGTTAATCGATGCCATCGCTGGTAGAGGGTCCACTGTAGTTTTAATTTCCTCACGTTTTCTATATCAGAGTAATTGAAATTTCTCATCATTGAACTTCGTATTGTTTTCTGCGGCCCATTTAAAAATTTGGTTGATGTCCGCCTGGAGTCTTGCAGTGTCTTCAATGGAGGACACTGTCATGCAAATTTGTGTGTCATCTGCAAATGAAGACATGATCCTGTAGTTTACATCTCTGTCTATGCCAGATATGAGGATGAGGAACAGGATGGGAGCCAGTACTGTGCCTTGTGGAACAGCTTTTCACCGTAGCCGCCTCAGACTTTACTCTGTTTACTACTACTCTTTGTGTTCTGTTTGTGAGGAAATTATAGATCCATCTACCAACTTTTCCTGTTATTCCTTGATCATGCATTTTGTGTGCTATTACAGTGGTCACAATTGTCAAATGCTTTTGCAAAGTCTGTGTATACTACAGCTGCATTTTGTTTGTCTTCTAGAGCATCCAGGACCTTGTCATAGTGGTCTAGTAGCTAGGACAGACAGGAGCGACCTGCTCTAAACCCATGCTGACCTGGGTTGAGTAACTGATAAGTACCTAGATGAGTGCCGATCTTGCTTTTTAGGACCCTTTCAAAGATTTTTATGATATCGGACGTTAGCACTATCGGTTTGTAGTTCTTTGCTATTGTTTTACTGCCCCCTTTGTGGAGTGGGGCTATGTCTGTTGTTTTAGTGACTGTGGGTCAACCCCAGTGTCCATGCTCCCTCTCCATAGGATGTTAAGAGCACGTGATAGGGTTTACTTGGTTTACTTGGTCCCACCTTATGTTTTTGTTACTGAAGTTAAATTTGGTGAAGGTTCCCTCGTGACTGATCACAGTTTGTCGGTCTGGGGTCACACGCATACATGTCTGAACCGCTATTATGTTGTGATCTGAGTATATTTTTTTGATATGGTAATATTTCATATCAGATCATGATTGTTAGTGAAGATGAGGTCCAGTGTATTCTCCAGTCTTGTTGGCTCTATTATTTCCTGGTTTAAGGTGAATTTGGTGTAGAGATTCAAAAGTTCGTGTGTGTGCGAGTTTTCATCTGAGCTGCTTCCTGGTGTTATCTCTGCTACAACATTATTTGCTACATTTCTCCATTTTAGGTGCCTTACGTTGAAATCCCCCAGGAGCAAGATATTGGGGACAGGAGCTGGAAGATTTTCCAGACAGTGATCAATTTTCACAAGCTGTTCCTGGACTTGTTCGGAAGTTGGCTCCCTCACTCTCCTGTGTTAGTGTGACTTTGTAAATGGTCCAAGTCGGACCTAAACGTGGTCGTAAGTTTCTCTCTCCTAGGTGAGGTTTATTTGTCTTGCGAAACCCAACCCAAACTGATGAGGGAAGAAAGAATTTCGGGTTTCCAAGTACCATATTAACTGTTTGTTTATAAATCGTTTCAGCAAGTTACAGAATACACTAGTAGGAACGATAAGTCTCTAGACCTATCGTTGAAAATGGTATAAAATACTGACAAGTTGATGAGTGAGACAGTGCACCAGTTGGGTATCTCTACTGTTGAAACGTTTCGCCTACAAGGTAGGCTTCTTCAGTCATATACAGAATATTGGTTGAAGTGATAGACTGATTACATCTTTAATGTAATCAGTCTGTCAACCTTGTAGAAATAGTTGGAGGCTGTCACTCCCTCAGCCTGGAGAAGAGGTTAGCTTCATGGTCTGGAACAATATATTGTTCAGCTCCACGATCTGGAATAATATATTGTTGATTATTATTATAATCAAGGGGGAAGCGCTAAACCCGGAGGATTATACAGCGCCTGGGGGGGGATGTGGAAGGCATTCAGGCTTAATTCGGGGAACTGGAGCACAGATCCAATTCCCTAAATCAAGAGCCCCTCACCAACATCAAGGAACCTTCCTTGAGGGGAATATATTGTTGAGCTTCATGGTCTGGAACAATATAATAATAATAATCTTTATCTCTAAAAGTACATGATACAAGTTACACAGCCCATAGCCGACATCAATGATATACTATATAGAAACCCCCTGGTTTTTCAGAACATTTCCCACAACTTAGGTTAATTTTGTCCCCAGGATGCGAGCCACATCAGTAGACTAACACCAAGATACCTATTTAGCGCCAGGTAAACAGGGACAACAGGTGTCTTAAGGAAACACGTCCTAATGTTTCCACCAGTACTGGGGATCGAACCACGGGCCTCAGTGTGTGAGCTGAGTGCGCTAGCAACAGAACTACGGGATACTTTGATCTGGGTACATCATTATTCACATTCCATAGCTTATATTCATAATTTTTTCAATGTTATCGGCAGCAAATTTAGACAAAAGGAAATATCTCCACCACTTATGCCAAGAGATGCTGCGTTCTCAGTCAGGCAAACCTGAAGGTAGCGTGGCACTCCTCCTAGATAATAATAGTAATAATAATAATAATAATAATAATAATAATAATAATAATAATAATAATAATAATAATAATAATAATCTCTTCATGTGACCTTTTTTTCACCCATGAAGTGCTAGACACTTAAGGTAATATGGTACCTGATGATTACAGAGGCAGATTGGCCATACGGGCATTTGGGCAATGCCCAGTAGGCCGCTGGGCTGAGTAAAAATAAGAACGATTTTTTTTTTATGAAAAACTGAAGTCATAGCCGCTCCACAAAGTTTGAAACAAAAATGGAAGGCGCCTTAACTGAGCAGTGAAAACATGCCTCTGTCCTTCAGCAGTCACTGAGCCGACATGATAGGCGATGGATGCCAGGGCCGGTTTTAAGTCTCAGTCCGCTTCTACGTGATGAATGAGACGATCAGAATGATCCAAGGAAAGAAGATGACTCAATTTGTTGATCAGGAAGTATCAAGGAGTTCCTTTGAAGGGCCATCTGTTACTCTTTTGATGCACACGATACTCTCCTCATCCATGAGTAAATACTCTCCTGCATATCATTGATTATATTAAGAAGAATATGCTAAACCCACACTACTCTTAAGTGCCAGATGGCAGGGAAGACGTGTGTGAGGAGGTATGTGCAAAAGAGGAAATCACACTCAGTGCATTACTAATAATATAATCAAATTAAGTACTAAACCCGAAAGGGTTATATAGTACTGCAGGGAGGCATGTGCTAAAGGAGGAGGAATATGCAGAGGTTAGGGTGAGTGCAAAAGGTAAAATAATCCCAGTTGGTGTAAAAAGTCAAAGAGAGTATCTGCATCAAAGATGGGACTTACAGCAAGGAGGTAGATTGAGCGTGTCGTGGCAGTGGTGACATAAGCGAATTATGCGTGCCCACTGATAGACAGGACAAACTATTAAGATATTGTGAATTGCCAGTCTAACCTGACAGCCCTCAAAGAGCAGTGCCGAAAATTTTTCTATGGGGTATCTTGTGAGCAAGATGCTTGTGACCGATATATAGACGGTAGAGTGAAGTCTCCCAAACACAAAGGCAGTGGCAAGATGATGTCCAGAAACCCAAACATTGGTTTGACAGAAAACAATTTACTGTGAACCAATCAGACCACCGTTGCTACCAGCTGTTGCGCAATTGCCGAGAGATCACTGAAAAGTATTCCGAGACAGGGATACCCCTGTACGAAATTGGGAGGTCATGAACAGCTGACTGAGTCTGCCTGTCCATTCCCCCACTTTGGTGTGTCCAGGGACCCAGCAAAAAAAATATATCTTTGTGTTTACTAGAAATGTAGCATAACCAAATTTATAAACATTAGATGATGGGATGAGAGAATCAAATTTCTGGATAGCCTGTAACACATTTGGGGTATCCCATTGCTCGATCACCAGTGCACTCAGCTCACACACTGTGGTCCGAGGGTCGATCCCTTGTAGGGTTGGAAACATTAAGGCGTGTTTCCTTAAGATACCTGCTGTCCAATGTTCACCCATCAGTAAAATGTGTACCTGGGTATTAGTCGACTAGTGTGGGTCGCGACCTGGGACAAATTTGACTTAATTTGCCTGAAATGCTTTGCATAACAAAGGCCTTCTGTATAGTAGTATGTCATTGATGTCAGCTAGGCCTCTATACCTTGTATATGTACTTGAAGAAACAAAGATTATTATTATTATTATTATTATTATTATTATTATTATTGTTGTTGTAGGAGTTCAGAACGACTACGATTGACAAGGTAGACATCAACACAATGTTTGATGGCCATGAGAATTGCATAAAACTCGGCTGTGAAAACACTGGCTGAATCTAGTAAATAACCTCAGATTATTTTGTCAGCAAAAACTGCTACGTACTGAACACCATCGGAGGACTTAGAGTCATCGGTGTACAATGCAACGGTATGAGAACGAGAATGGAAGTGACCAAGAAAAAAGCGAGCATGTAGCTACAGTAGGTGATACAGAAGTTGGGAAGAACAAACACAAATCGTCAGGACTTCCCAAAGAGTGAGCGAAAAAAAAGTAAGATGCTGAGTCACTTATTTGCACAGAACTGCTTAATGCCTCAAATGATGTAGTTGAAGTTTTAGCTGTAAAGATCGAGAACCAAAATCTAGTCATTGTGGTAGTCTACAACCCTCCGGATACAACGTCCCAACAATTCCAGGAACAGCTGTTGAAAATTGACCACTGTCTGGAAAACCTTCCAGCTCCTGCCCCCAACATCTTGCTCCTGGGGGATTTCAACTTAAGGCACCTAAAATGGAGGAATAAAGCAAATAATGTTGTTGCAGTGATAACACCAGGAGGCAGCTCTCACGAGAACTCACACACACACGAGCTTTTAAACATCTGCACAAAATTCAACTTAAACCAGCAAATAATAGAGCCTACTAGATTGGAGAATACACTGGACCTCATCTTTACTAACAATGATGATCTGATACGAAATGTCACCATGTCAAAAACAATGTACTCAGATCACAACATAATCGAGGTTCAGACATGCATGCGCGGAGCCCCAGACCGACAAAATGAGATTAGTTACGAGGGAGCCTTCACCAAATTCAACTTCAATAACAAGAACATAAAGTGGGACCAAGTAAACCAAATCCTAAATGATATAAGCTGAGAAGACAGACTAAGCAACACAGACCCCAACTTATGCCTAGAACAGATTAACTCTGTGGCACTCGATGTATGCTCAAGGCATATTCCTTTCAGAAAAAAGAGGAGTAAATGTAAAATAGAAAGAGACAGGCGCTCCCTTTACAGGCGACGGAAAAGAATAACAGAGCGGCTAAAAGAGGCCAATATATCTGCAATGCATAGGGAGACACTGGTCAGAGAAATAGCAAACATCGAACTTAAGCTAAAGGAATCTTATAGGAGTCAGGAATCGCGGGAAGAACTAAAAGCCATAAATGAAATCGAAAGAAACCCGAAGTATTTCTTTACTTATGCCAAATCAAAGTCGAGAACAACATCCAGTACTGGGCCCCTACTTAAACAAGATGGGTCCTACACAGATGACAGCAAGGAAATGAGTGAACTACTCAAGTCTCAATATGTCTCAATTTTTAACAAGCCGCTAACCAGACTGAGAGTCGAAGATCTAAATGAATTTTTTATGAGCCACAAAATTTGGTAAACACAAGCCTATCTGATGTTATCCTGACACCAGATGACTTCGAACAGGCGATAAATGACATGCCCATGCACTCTGCCCCAGGCCCAGACTCATGGAACTCCATGTTCATCATGTGCTTTTAACATCCTATGGAGAGGAAGCATGGACACTGGGGTCGTCCCACAGTTACTAAAAACAACAGACATAGCCCCACTCCACAAAGGGGGCAGTAAAGCATAGCAAAGAACTACAGACCGATAGTGCAAACATCCCATATAAAAATTTTTGAAAGGGTTCTACGAAGCAAGATCGCCACCCATCTAGATACCCATCAGTTACACAACCCAGGGCAACATGGGTTTAGAGCAGGTCGCTCCTGTCTCTCCCAACTACTGGATCACTACGACAGGGTCCTTCATGCACTAGAAGACAAAAAGAATGCAGATGTAATATGCACAGACTTTGCAAAAGCCTTCGACAAGTGTGACCATGGCGTAATAGCGCACAAAATGCGTGCTAAAGGAATAATAGGAAAAGTTGGTAGATGGATCTATAACTTCCTCACAAATAGAACACAAAGAGTAGTAGTCAACAGAGTTAAGTCTGAGGCGGCTACGGTGAAAAGCACTGTTCCGCAAGGCACAGTATTCGCTCCCATCTTGTTCTTCATCCTCATATCTGACATAGACAAGGATGTAAGCCACAGCACCGTGTCTTCCTTTGCAGATGACACCCGAATCTGCATGACAGTGTCTTCCACTGCAGACACTGCAAGGCAGACATCAACCAAATCTTTCAATGGGCTGCAGAAAACAGTATGAAGTTCAACGATGGGAAATTTCAATTACTCCGATATGGTAAACATGAGGAAATTAAAACTTCATCAGAGTATAAAACAAATTCCAGCCACACAATAGAGCGAAAAACTAACGTCAAAGACCTGGGAGTGATCATGTCGGAGGATCTCACCTTCAAGGACCATAACATTGTATCAATCGCATCTGCTAGAAAAATGACAGGATGGATAATGAGAACCTTCAAAACTAGTGATGCCAAGCCCATGATGACACTCTTCAGGTCGCTTGTTCTATCTAGGCTGGAATATTGCTGCACACTAGCAGCATCTTTCAAGGCAGGTGAAATTGCTAACCTAGAAAATATACAGAGAACCTTCACGGCACGCATAACTGAGATAAAACACCTCAATTACTGGGAGCGCTTGAAGTTCCTGAACCTGTACTCCCTGGAACGCAGGCGGGAGAGATACACGATTATATACGCCTGGAAAATCCTAGAGGGATTAGTGCCAAACTTGCACACGAAAATCATTCTCTCCGAAAGCAAAAGACTTGGCAGACAATGCAACATCCCTCCAATGAAAAGCAGGGGTGTCACTAGCACGCTAAGAGACAACACAATAAGTGTCAGGGGCCCAAGACTGTTCAGCTGCCTCCCAGCATACATAAGGGAGATTACTAATAGACCCCTGGGTGTCTTCAGGCAGGCACTGGACATTCACCTAAAGTTGGTACCTAACCAGCCGGGCTGTGGCTCGTACGTTGGATTGCGTGCAGCCAACAGTAACAGCCTGATTGATCAGGCCCTGGTCCACCATGAGGCCTGGTCACAGACCGGGCCGCGGGGGCGTTGACCCCCGGAACTCTCTCCAGGTAAACTCCAGGCACGTAAAGTGGTAAATCAAGGGAAGCGAATGTGGAGCAAATACCGAAAGGAAAGGGGCATAGACAGCAGATAGGAATGACAGATTACAGAAGCTCTACTAATATTTGTCACTATCCTATGCATGGAAGGATCGTGAAGGTTTACCTGGAGAGGGTTTCGGGGCTCAATGCCCCCGCAGCGCGGTCTGAGACCAGGCCTCCTGGTCATGGGAGTGTACGAAATTACGAAGACAATGGACATCGCACTGATCTTACAAAGATAGGTCACTTTCAACTGCATATAGGCTCTCAACTAAGGAAGAACGAAAAGCCACAAAACACAAATTAACCTATGATGATGAATGGGATTAAGTTTAGAAAGGGTAAGGGAGGAGGCTGAAGATTACGGTTGATCACTATATATAGGATTACGGTAGAATGAAGACGAAGAAGGGTTCATCTATCAGCCTCCAAGAAAAAATGGGCTCTGCATTACAAAGGGCTTTCGATATAGTAGTATGTCATTGATGTCAGCTAGGACTGTATACCTTGTACATGTACTTGTAGTAAATAAAGTTATTATTATTATAAATTACTTTCACCAGACATTCTGTTCTCTTGATACTACATTGTACCTGTATAGCTCCAGTATCCCTGAACGTGATGCATTCAGATATCTTGGTCTTCTGTTTGATCCCAAGATGTCCTGGAAACCTCACATTACCTCCTAGAAAGCAACTTGCTGTACCCGGTAGAACCTCCTTAAAACCCTCGCTCATCTTTACCTGGAGTATACCGGGAGAGGGTTTCGGGGGTCAACGCCCCTGCAGTCCAGTCTGTGACCAGGCCTCATGGTGGATCAGGGCCTGATCAACCAGGCTGTTGCTGTTGGCCGCACTCACGAGGGGGCCAGATCGTCAAACTCTCCTTCGACTGCATTCAGCCCTAATTTTATCGAAACTAGACTATGGTGACCAGATATATAGTGCTAGTCATGGCATTATGCCGCCCCTGCCCCCACACATACCAAAACACAAACACATACCATGAAAGATTATAATATATATATATATATATATATATATATATATATATATATATATATATATATATATATATATATATATATATATATATATATATATATATATACAGTGGACCCCCGCATAACGATTACCTCCGAATGCGACCAATTATGTAAGTGTATTTATGTAAGTGCGTTTGTACGTGTATGTTTGGGGGTCTGAAATGGACTAATCTACTTCACAATATTCCTTATGGGAATAAATTCGGTCGGTACTGGCACCTGAACATACTTATGGAGTGAAAAAATATCGTTAACCGGGGGTCTCCTTACGCTTAATCACGTCCCTCAACCGTGTAGGAAGACACACACAAATTCTTGAGGGTTTGGGGAGGTATATTATTCCATGCCTCATGTAGAGCAGCCTTCAGCCACATGATGGAACTGATATCCTTGTCCAGTAAACTTTGTTTCACTATTGACCAGAGGTTCTCAATAGGGTTTAGGTCTGGGGAATTGCCTGGCCAGTCATTAAATAACCTCACTTCACAGTCCTTAAGCCATTGAACTACAGATTTGACGGTATGACACAGTGCATCGTCCTGCATAAAAACCGTAGCCCCACACTTGTCAGCCGCCTCAGGTAAATTGTCCCACAATAACTCCAGGTAATTATACTGGTTCATATGCTGATTTTTGGGAAGCACAATTAGTTCACCAACACTCTGAGCACTGAAACACCCCCAAACCACAAGTGGGTCTGGGTGTTTGGTGGTCCCATAGGTGTAGCGTGGGTCAAGTGGGTCACTACCTCTGGGGCAATACACATGTCCCCTATGGTTATAGGTGATGGTGAAGGTTGCTTCATCACTCCAAAGTACTTCAGACCACTGTTGAGGATTCTAGCAAAGATATTTCTTTGCATAATCCAGCCTACGTTTCTTCAGTGGCTTGGAGAAGATTGGTTTCTTAACCTGGCGGTGACTACTGTACCGCAGTTCTGACACATATCTGTTAACGCTCCTTACAGACACCTCTGAGAGAAGATGTGGGTTCTTTTCTTCCAGTTCTCTAGCAGTTATCTTAGATGTACTCCCTAACTGCTTATTTAACACAGTTAAGGTATGAACAGATGTCTTCTTTGAGAGGCAAGGCCGAGATTTGGCAGAAGGTAACTCAACACCGCCACCAGCCTTGAAATGCTGCACCCAGTTCCTCACTGAATGCTCATGCACACCAACATTCTCCACTGATTCTTTCTTCTGGTGCCCAGCTTTATGAAGCCTTATGATTTGAGCTATAGTTTCAGGTGTTAAAGACTTCCTTTTACCCAGATGTCTTCTTTGAGAGGCAAGGCCGAGATTTGGCAGAAGGTAACTCAACACCGCCACCAGCCTTGAAATGCTGCACCCAGTTCCTCACTGAATGCTCACGCACACCAACATTCTCCACTGATTCTTTCTTCTGGTGCCCAGCTTTATGAAGCCTTATGATTTGAGCTATAGTTTCAGGTGTTAAAGACTTCCTTTTACCCATAATCAAACATGTATAGCCCAATTTCGATTTTGCCACTGATGTGACTAGTTTATTGTGCACCCTATATCCATCATGTGGACAGTAATGCAAGAGCATATGGATACACAAAAGGCCTAGGAACTAGGCCCAAAAAGGGTTAACAAGTGTACATTTGGATTTATATCTACAGTTCACTTATCTGTTACAAGCAAATTTAGGAAATTTGCTTGTAACAGATAAGTGAAAATAAGATACCAGATATACTAAGCAAATTTAGGAAATTTGCTTAGTATATCTGGTATCTTATTTTCATTAGTAAGATATCTTGACATATCACATAGGTTATTATACAGTGGCTGCAAAAAAATCTTTACATTAAAAATTTTTGGACAATAAAACAAAAAATGCAACTTAATGTATGCACATGTATTTTATTTTCACTTTTTAGCATCCAAGTAGTACTTGCTCATGTTACCAATGTTCTTTATCACCATCTGTAGTTGACTGGGCATCGAAGTGGCGAGGGTGGAGAAGAGGGAGGCGTCCATGTTGATCCTAAGGTTCTTCAGTGCCTCCTTCAGGTCCGTGATGTTGGTGGGTCAAGCTTTTGCAATCTCATGTTTCATCACATGCCAGGCATTCTCGATAGGATTTAGGTCAGGAAAATTGCCTGGCCACTCCAAAACACTGATATTGTTGTCCTCAAGGAACTTTTTCACTCCTTTTGACTTATGGGCAATGGAACCATCATTAATAAAAAAAAATCACACTCGTGAGTGTTCCAAAATGTCAGCATGTGGTCCTTTAACACCTCAATATAATTACTTCCCTTCATCGTAATGTTCTTAGAAAGAAAGTATAGTCCACCTCTGCCCTTACAACCACTGAAAGCACCCCAGACCATAATACTGTCAGGGTGCATCATTGTCTTCACGGCATACCGCGAGTCATAACGGGACACACCTCTGGGATGACGGATGGTCTTACAGCCACTCCTGATGAGCCTGAAGGTACTCTCATCGCTGACCATCACCTTCTGCCACTGGTCTGAGGTCCAATCCTTGTACTTCCTGCAGAACTGAAGCCGTTTCTTCTTCATGACTTCAATTAGCATGAGCTTCTTGGTGGCACATTGAGCAGGCATTTTCAGGTTGTTTTGCAGTCGGTGCTGAATGGTTCACACTGCGACATCTTTCAGAAGTGCAATATTCTTTTTCTTGGGGTCTGCAGCTGTTATGGCAGGATTTGATAACACTTCCCTCTTCAGAATCTTGTCTGTGCGAAGAGAAGTCTTTTTGGAGGCCCCAGACCCTGCCTTCTTAGGTGGTATGGTGCCAGGCAGGAGTGAGGCAGCTTTCTTGAGGTTGTAAACTGCCATCCTAGTCACCTTCAGGTCTGTGGCTATGGATATCACAGACATGCCTTGCTCTAACAGGGGGAGTGCATGAGTCTTCTCTACAATTGAAAGTTTAGTTTGACCCGTTCTGACCACTTAGAGCAGAGATATAGCATGGCAAAGTTAGTGGTCGAGTGAAAAAATGGGCAATGAGTAACAACGTAGCAATCCTCCTTCCTCATCGAGCTCTGGAAGCACTGAAGCCTGGGGTGGTGGGGAACGTTGAAGCAAGACGGGCTCCAGTACACTAAGCCATCACAAGCTTTGCCCACTTTTCTTATGGTGGAAATTCAAGTGAAATTTATACACCAAAATCTAGTGCATAGATTTTTTTTTTTGCATTGGAAATGTATAGATTTTTGGGGGGAAGCACTGTATTATCTCTATATTCCTCAATATGTGGACAGTTAATCACATAGTGTTCAAGACAGTGACTATATGACTGACCACATAAGCCTGGCCACAACAACATAAGTCAGTCTGTTCACATTGCAAGTTGCTCCATAAACATACTTATGAAAAATTAAAATTACCTGGATGAATCTCTGTGAGGGAAAAGTTCAATAGATAGAAGTAGCGAGGGAGTATATAGTAACAATAGTTTCATTGCTGGCTACTTGTTAAGGTAGGGTAAGTCCAGCTCCCGCTATCCCTTCCCCTTTTTCCCCCTCCCCGAAAGTGATAGTTTGATTGCCGGCTGCTTGTTAAGGTAGGGTCAGTCTAGCTCCCGCTATCCCTTCCCCTTCCCCCCCCCCAAAAGGTGACATGTGGGGCTCCGGTCAAACAGTAAATCACTTGACTCACAGCTCCCAACGCTACTGTAAGTACACGCCTGATCATATTTTAGTGGACTTATTGGTTGAAAGCTTCACTTTTGACCAATAATTAACTTAGTCCTTTCATTCTTCATCTGTTAAATGTTTCAATAATCACCACATCTTTTAGGTATTGTACTTATCACGGAGAGTGATTTCTTAAGCAATGGGTAATCTGTCTCTCTTTACAGCTTGGAATGACAGAGAGGGTCACCTGCCAACCAACGAGAAGAATAGAAGGAGACGGACTAACGTCCTGAGACGTCCCATGTTTAATCTACTTACCTGTTATGTAAGCCAACACAGGACCTAACCCCTCATCATAGCAGTGGTAACGAACCTGTTTTCCTGTCATCTGAAGTAATTAGTCATGGCTATACTCTGTGAAGAACGAGCCGGTGGTGGTCACCAACACCTGCTACCCCCCCCCCCACATCAGCAACGGCTACAATTTCAACAACACGCAGTGTCGCCAACACCTGACACCCCATTACCACAATATACCTATATTAGCGTTGAGTCCAAATGTAATTTTTTTTCATTTCATTTTTCATTTTTCTTTCAATTAGGATACCCATTCATGTTTTATTGTTTTACATTTTCCGTTTCTAAATAATAAAGTGTTTATCATTGTCTGTCATTATTTCTTTTTCTATTCATTAATTTTCCTGAGGAGGAGCCAGCCTTGGTAATACTGACTGAAGTTGTTACAGGGCTGAGTAAGCCTTCTCAGTCTCATTAGATACATACTAGTAATTTTATAAAAGTAACAAAGATAATTATTCTTTATCAAGGTTACAGAGATATGTAGGAATTTTAGGACATCTTAAGTCGCAAAAAATGTCCTCCTTCGATACCTACTCCACTCATATCTCCACAAGTCACTCTGGACCTATATTAATTTCAAATGAAATATACATCACCAGGAATTCTGGTACAACATTAATATAAATATGTGGACTGTATATTAAATTTGAAAAAATAACTACATATACATTGAAGGAGAATTTATCTTAATACCACTCACCAATTAGTCTGGAGATTACTTGGTGTGTCATACACAAAACCCCTGCCTAAAATATGAAGAAAATACTGGCCAGAATTTCAACATAAAATACAGACATGACATAGCTGGGGTTCCCTAATTGTCTTGTCCACTCGCCTTCTCAAGTTCTGCAGGACTGCAATTCCAACAATTTCTGCTCCTATTTGGGAGTTTTCAATCACAATTTAACCTCCAGAGCAACAGAATTTATGCACATTTCACTAGCGTGCCTTTGCCCAGTTCAAAACAATGGCATCTCCCCCAAGTGATGCTAACCACTCTTTCTGGTTCTTTATTTATTTACAAATTAACTTTTATTAACTACAATATACAGTGGACCCCCGCATAGCGAACGCCTTGCATAGTGAACAATCCGCATAGCGAACGCTTTGTTCGCTGAAATTTTGCCCCGCATAGTAGACAAAAACCCGCTCAGCGAACTTCGTCCGAGACGCGTCCAATGTGGGCCCTCAGCCAGCCTCACATGTGCCGCCCGTCCCATTGTTTACCAGCTAGCCTCCGCGGTAACATTCAAGCATACACTCGGAATATTTCGTATTATTACAGTGTTTTCGGTGCTGTTTCTGGAAAATAAGTGACCATGGGCCCCAAGAAAGCTTCTAGTGCCAACCCTGTGGTAAAAAGGGTGAGAATTAGTATGGAAATTAAGAAAGATTTTGAAGGGTTTGGGGCTAACCCTGAGAAGCCTATGCCAGTTGTGGAATCCATTGTGCCTACTTCAAAAATTAAGGAAATGTGTGCACAGTGGGTTGAACTGCAAACCTTTATGGATGAAAATCACCCTGACACAGCTGTTGCAAGCCGTGCTGGTGACTATTTCAATGACAATGTTATGGCCCATTTTAGGAAAGTCTTGAAGGAACGGGAGGTACAGAGCTCTATGGACAGATTTGTTGTGCGACAGAGGTCCAGTGACTCTCAAGCTGGTCCTAGTGGCATTAAAAGAAGAAGGGAAGTAACCCCAGAAAAGGACTTGCTACCTCAAGTCCTAATGGAAGGGGATTCCCCTTCTAAACAGTAAGAAGATAATGCTCTCCCCTCCTCCCATCCCATCAATCATCACCAGATCTTCAATAAAAGTAAGTGTCATGTAATTGTGCATGCCTTTTTCAGTTTGTGTGTACTAAAATTAACATTTTTTTGTGGTAAAAAAATTTTTTTTTCATACTTTTGGGTGTCTTGCACGGATTAATTTTATTTCCATTATTTCTTATGGGGAAAATTAATTCGCATAGCGAACATTTCGCATAACGACCAGCCCCCGCTATGCGGGGGTCCACTGTATTCCATCAATTTACATACAAAATACACTGTATTTTTGGAAAATATACAGTATTTTCCACACTGTAGCCAGGCGGAGTTTGTTGCTAAACGACTCAAATTGCTCCTTCCTCTCGGAGACGATTCTAGCCAGTTCTGGCTTGAGTGGCTGTTCTCCTAGTAGGCCTTACTACAATTTCATCTTCTTGCATCACTTGGTCAACACTATCTTCAATATCACTTCTGTCACTTTCCCTCAGATTTTCATTTACATTTGATTGAATACCATTTAATTCCAAGGGAATCAATTTATTAATCGTGGGTAAACTTTCCTGGCCATGACACAACACTTTGACATTCCGAACAACACCTTGTGCATCTGGGTACAATGTCAATACTTTGCCCAGAGGCCACAATGTTCGATGCTGTTCAGTATCAATTAACACAATATCACCTGGTTGAATGTTCTGTCGATTTACTGCCTCTGTCGCACCATAAAAGTGTTCACGTAGTGTAAGAAGATATTCTTTACGCTACACATTAGACCAATGATCAATTACTTTATTTAACATCTTAAATTTATCACACAACACTGCCGCATCATTGTAATCTTCATCACTTTCTTCAGTATTCTCTCTATAGACAGGGGCAGCTTCCAATTTCCTTCCACATATTAGGTGAGAGGGTGTTAATACATCTGCATCAGGTGTATCACTCATGTATGAGAGAGGCCAATTATTCATCCAGTTCTCCGCCTCCACCAACACTGCACGGAATTCCTCCAAATTAATTCTCTTTGGGTGTAGTACTTTACGGAGTCACCTCTTCACTGTGCCTATCAGTCTTTCGTACAGCCCCCCTGCCAAGGGGCCCTAGGAGTAATAAACTTCCAGGTACACCCTCGCTTGGTTATCAGAGATTGAACATTGTTACTCTTATTTAATTCTATCAAATGTTGAGCACCTGCTACAAAATTAGTGGCATTATCCAAAATCCTCAATCTTGGACAGAATCTCATAGCTGCAAATTTTTGAAACAGCTGTATAAACTGTTCTGCAGACAAGTCCTAAATGAACTGCCCTAGTAGCAGTATAAGTGAACAAGCATACATACACTTTCAGTGGAACACCATCTGAAGTACATGTTAAAATGATTGGACCAATATAGTCTACACCTGTTAAATCAAATGGTTTCACTAATTGTACATGCTCCTTTGGCAATGGTGGAGGACCTGGGTACATTTAGGATCTGGCATCCACACGGCGACATATTACACAAGATTTAATAACCCTTTTCACACTCTGCCATCCTTGTGGAATCCAGAAAGTTTCCCTAATACAATTTAAGGTATGTTGTACCCTGCCATGCATTTCATTTTTATGGGCATTTAAAACAATTAAAATTGTTAGAAGATGAATTTTGGGCAGTAAGATAGGGTATTTAGCATAATCACCCCATTCAGCAATTTGTAACCTACCTCTGCACCTAATTACATTGTTTTCTAAATACAGCCCCAATTTCTCTATTATGGAACCTTTCACAATTTTTCTTTCCATCATCAATTTAATCTTATTTCCATAGATTTCTCCTTGTACCTTCTGTATCCAATATTCAAGAAGATGTGGAAACTTATATGAGATATTCATCTTGTTTAGAATTTAAACACCAACTTAGTTACATTGATTAGTTTGGGTAAAGAAGAATACCTATTTATATCAATGGCTAAGGAAGGACAAACTATTGGAATGGTGGTCACAGTAATTTCAACAGGAGCAATATATGTCTTTTGTACAGGCCAATTAGCTTTATTTACCAACCAGCTCGGTCCTTTAAAAAATGATACAGCATTTACAAATTTAGCAAGAATTTAGACAAGAAATCAGCTGGATTCTCCTCACCAGGTATATGATTAAATGTTAACATATGCTGACCCAAACTATTATACTTCTCTTGTATCTGATTAATTTCAGTGACTCTGTTTTGTACGTACACAATTTTACTGTTTCCATTACGAATCCATTGTAAGGATACCTCATTATCAGACTAAATTACAGTGTTCCTAATAATTATCTCCTGCAACTTATTTCTTATATAATTAGCTAATTTAACACCTACATAAATGGCTGTTAATTCCAACTGAGGTAAGGTAAGTGATTTAATTGGAGACACTTTAGTCTTAGACATAACAAGAGAAATAACACTATTACATTGAAGGTAAGCAACTGCTCCATATGCCAATTTTGAAGCATCGCAAAAAATGTGGAGTATATTTTTCCCATCTCGACTGACCACCTGGTGTGGGAACTCCAACATTGGAATTTGGGTCAGCATATGTTAACATTTAATCATATACCTGGTGAGGAGAATCCAGCTGATTTCTTGTCTCGAGGTTTACCTTGTGCTAAATTCGTAAATGCTTTATCATGGTTTAAAGGACAGAGCTGCTTGGTAAATAAAGCTAATTGGCCTGTACAAAAGACGTATATTGCTCCTGTTGAAATTACTGTGACCACCGCTCCAATAGTTTGTCCTTCCTTAGCCATTGATATAAATAGGTATTCTTCTTTACCCAAACTAATCAATGTAACTACGTTGGTGTTTAAATTTCTAAACAAGATGAATATCTCATAAGTTTTCACATCCTCTTGAATATTGGATACGGAGCCTACAAGAAGAAATCTATGGAAATGAGATTAAATTGATGATGGAAAGAAAAATTGTGAAAGGTTCCATAATAGAGAAATTGGGGCTGTATTTAGAAAACAATGTAATTAGGTGCAGAGGTAGGTTACAAATTGCTGAATGGGGTGATTATGCTAAACATCCTATCTTACTGCCCAAAACTCATCTTCTAACAATTTTAATTGTTTTAAATGCCCATAAAAATGTAATGCATGGCAGGGTACAACATACCTTAAATTGTATTAGGGAAACTTTCTGGATTCCATAAGGACGGCAAAGTGTAAAAAGAGTTATTAAATCTTGTATAATATGTTGCCGTGTGGATGCCAGATCCTATATGTACCCAGGTCCTCCACCATTGCCAAAGGAGCATGTACAATTAATGAAATCATTTGATGTAACAGGTTGTGAGGGAAAAGTTCAACAGATAGGAGTAGTGAGCGAGTATATGGGTGACGATAGTTTGATTGCCCAGCTGCTTGTTAAGGTAGGATCAGTCTAGCTCCTGCTATCCCCCCTTTTTTCCCCACCCGGAAAGGTAACGTGTGGGGCTCGGACCAAACAGTAATCACTTGACTCACAGCTCCCAGCACAACTGTAAGTAAAAGCCTCTGCTCCTATTCTAGTGGATATATTAGTTGAAAGCTTCACTTTTGACCAATAATAAACTTAGCCCTTTCGGCCTTGATTTCCATGTTATGCTTTTAGATAATCACCATTTCTTTTAAATATTGTACTTATGGAGAGTGGTTTCTTAAGCAGAAGGTAACCTTTGTCTCTTTCTAGCTTGGAATGTCAGCTCGAGTCATCTGGCAACTAAAGAAACAGTGTTGAAGGAGACAAACTTTACGTAAGTTCTGAGACATCACCATTTAATCTGCATACCTATGTGTAGTCAACCCCAGGCAACTACCTCTCATCTTTGCAGTGGTGAAAGACCTCTGTTCCTATCATCTTGATGGACAATTCAGCGCTAGAGACTCTGTGAAGAACTAGTCGTTGGGTTGTCATTCAACATCTGTGACCCCCCCCCCCCATCATCAGCAACGGCTACAATTTCTACAACACTGGTGTCAACAACATCTGACACCCCAGTCTAACTGTATATATAAGCGTTCAATTCAGATATTATTTTTATATTTCATTTTTCATTTCTCTTTCAAGTAGGACAAAAATTCATATTTATTTTTTTTATATTTTCATTTCTAAATAATAAAGTGTTTATATTTGACTGTTATTATTCTTTTTCTATTCATTAATTTTCCTGAGGAGGAGCCAGCCTGGATAATACTTACTGAAGTTGTTACAGGGCTGAGTAAGCCTTCACACAGGTGTAGACTATATTGGTCAAATCATTTTAACAGGTACTTCAGATGGTGTTCCACTGAAAGTGTATGTATGCTTGTTCACTTGTACTGCTACTAGGGCAGTTCATTTAGAATTGGATCAGGACTTGTCTGCAGAACAGTTTATACAGCTGTTTCGAAAATTTGCAGCTAGGAGATCCTGTCCAAGATTGATGATTTCGGATAATACCACTAATTTTGTAGCAGGTGCTCAACATTTGATAGAATTAAATAAGAGTAACAACGTTCAATCTCTGATAACCAAGCGAGGGTGTACCTGGAAGTTTATTACTCCTAGAGCCCCTTGGTAGGGGAGGGGGGCTGTACAAAAGACTGATAGGCACAGTGAAGAGGTGTCTCCATAAAGTACTACACCCAAAGAGAATTAATTTGGAGGAATCCTGTGCAGTGTTGGTGGGGGCGGAGAATCGGATAAATAATCGGCCTCTCTCGTACATGAGTGATACACCTGATGCAGATGTATTAACACCTTCTCACCTAATATGTGGAAGGAAATTGGAAGCTGCCCTTGTCTACAGAGATAATCCTGGAGAAAGTGATGAAGATTACAATGATGCAGTAGTGTTGTGTGATAAATTTAAGATGTTAAATGAAGTAATTGATCATTGGTCTAATGTGTGGCATAAGGAATATCTTCTTACACTATGTGAACACTTTTATGGTGCGACAGAGGCAGTAAATCGACAGAACATTCAACCAGGTGATATTGTGTTAATTGATACTGAACAGCATCGAACATTGTGGCCTCTGGGCAAAGTATTGACATTCTACCCAGATGCACAAGGTGTTGTCCGGAATGTCAAAGTGTTGTGTTGAGGCCAGGAAAGTTTACGCATGATTAATAAATTGATTCCCTTGTTATTAAATGGTATTCAATCAAATATAAATGAAAATCTAAGGGAAAGTGACACAAGTGAATTTGAAGACAGTGTTGACCAAGCGATGCAAGAAGATGAAATTGTAGTAAGGCCTACTAGGAGAACAGCCACTCAAATCAGAACCAGCTGGAATCGTCTCCTAGAGGAAGGAGCAATTTGAGTCATTTAGCAACAAACTCCACCTGGCCGCAGTGTGGAAAATACTGTATATTTTCCAAAAATACAGTGTATTTTGTATGTAAATTGATGAAATATATTGTAGTTAATAAAAATTAATTTGTAAATAAATAAAGAACCAGCGAGAGTGGTTAGCGTCGCTTGAGGGAGATGCCATTGTTTTGAACTGGGCAAAGGCACGCTAGTGAAATGTGCATAAATTTTGTTGCTCTGGAGGTTAAATTGTGGTTGAAACCTCCCAAATAGGAGCAGAAATTGTTGGAATTGCAGTCCTGCAGAACTTGAGAAGGCGAGTGGACAAGACAATTAGGGAACCCCAGCTATGTCATGTCTATATTTTATGTTGAAATTCTGGCCAGTATTTTCTTCATATTTTAGGCAGGGGTTTTGTGTATGACACACCAAGTAATCTCCAGACTAATTGGTGAGTGGTATTAAGATAAATTCTCCTTCAATGTATATGTAGTCAATTTTTTAAATTTAATATACAGTCCACATATTTATATTAAAGTTGTACCAGAATTCCTGGTGATGTATATTTCATTTGAAATTAATATAGGTCCAGAGTGACTTGTGGAGATATGAGTGGAGTAGGTATCAAAGGAGGACATTTTTTGCGACTTAGGATGTCCTAAAATTCCTACATGTCTCTGCAACCTTGATAAAGAATAATTATCTTTGTTACTTTTATAAAATTACTAGTATGTATCTAATGAGATTCATCCAGGTAATTTTAATTTTCCATAGAGTTGCCCGTTGATGCAGTGTGAAGGACCAACTCATGGAGGGGGATTCTCCTTCCAAACACTAATCCCAACTCCCTCTCTCCTCCTCCCTATCTTCCAGATGCCATCACCAATCTTCAATAAAGGTAAGTAAAATGTTATTTTATATGTATTACTATACATAATTAAAAAACTATAGTATTTGTTGTATGTAAAACTGTAATTAATCTCTATAAAATGTGTTTTTTGTGTGAATATTTTTGGGTTTCTGGAACGGATTAATTGTATTTCCATTATTTCTTATGGGAAATATTGCTTCGAATTTCAGACTTTTCGAATTTAGAACTAGCTCCTGGAATGGATTAAGTTCGATTTTTGAGGTTCCACTGTATCTGTATTGCGTCCAGGCCAACCTCATTGTTTGTGATAGTCTCGGACCCCTTTAGTGTTTTGTAAGCTATCAAAAAATTTAATTCACCTCATCCCCTAGTTCTTCATATGAAACTTTGATTGCGCTGCATTTCTAGCAAAAACAAAGCAACTGTTTTCTGCTGGGTACCTTGGCATGTTGATGATCAGGGAAATGAGCAGGCAGACTCTGCTGCGCGGTCAGCAGTACACGACCTTCCAGTTTCATATAGACATATTCCATTCTCATATTATTTTGTTGTAATCTCTAGCCACCTTTGCAACCGTTGGCAACAATGTAGGTCTGAATTGATTCATAACAAATTACACTCTATCAAGCCGAGTTTAGGATCCTGGCCTTCTTATCATCGATGTCTTGGTTGGGAGGCTATGCTTTCCTGTGTTCACATTGGGCACACACATCTCACTCATGGGTATCTCATGGAGAGGCACACAGAATTTACCTTTGATGTTGTCACTGCGCTAACACTCTTTCATTATCTTCCCTCCTCGCTGACAGCCCCACCTTTGACACAGACTCCCTCTTTGACTTTCTGACAACAACAGTTTTATTACACAACCTTTGATTATACTTCCTTTAAGGGAGGGGTCTGGGAGGAGGCAAAAATCCATGATTTAAGTCTTCTGGAGGTGGGGGGGGGGAAGGAAAGAGGGGTAAACAAGAAAGACCATATATTCCATTTCACATCCAAAAATATCCTTGGCATGACAATTAGGGCTGATGCTACATGGAAACTACTCTCTACCATACCATTTATGCCATTAAAACAGCATTCCAGGATGGCACCTTCAGCATCAACTGAGCCAACTCTGTGGACAAGAGAGATGCACAATTGGAAACCTGCTAAGAGTCATACCCAGTTTGCCACAACCTCCCAGAGCTGACAGGCAGCCTCCAGGGATGCTTATGTCACTCAAGGACACATCAGGCTGCTCACCTGGACTTCAGAGAAAAATGCAGCACATCTCCAGATAATCCAATTCCCATGACAAATACCACTACCGAGATCCTCAACTTAATGGGATGGGTAACAATTCATTTTCCCTTAACCTAGGGGCTGTAATTTACAATGGGAGTATATGTCAAAAAGGTATACAATACTGACAGGTTGGTAAGTAAGACACACAGGCAACAGTTAGGCATCTTTATTCCAAAATGTTTTGCCTACACAATAGGTTCTTCAGTCGAGTACAGAAAGTAGGCAGGAGCAGTAGAGATGTAAAGACGATGTAATCAGTCCAGCACCCTTGAAGACGTAGATTTGAGGTTGTCAGTCCCTCAGCCAGGTGAAGAATTCTGTTCCATAGTCTGAAACAATGTGAAGATCAAGCGATAGTGTGGAGACTTACATACTGTCGGAAGGAGAGGGGGAGAGTAGTAGAAGAAAGAATGTAGTGCAAGACAGGTATACAATACCAACAAGATGAAAGTTAAGACTCTTGTGCAACATCTGGTTATCTTTATTGTAGACGTTTCGCCATCCAGTGGCTTTATCAATACAGATTATAGGACATAATAAGAAAACAGAAAAACTATATACAAAAGATGAGGTAATCAGTCCCTCAGCCTAGATGTTGCAACATCATGGAATCTTGGTTCAGAGGACATCTACATGACCACCTTCACGGCTTCTACAACTAACCCGTCAATTTGGGTAGGACCTACTTCCACTGGAGAATCTCGCCTACCAGTGACTATGCCCTCGTCTACAACACGTCCCTATTCACTAACACCTATATAAGCGTCAGTCTCCTTGCCTGTTCTTCAGAATCTCTACAACCACGGTGCTCTCAACACCACCTCCAAGGCTGAGGGACTGATTACCTCATCTTTTGTATATAGTTCTTCTGTTTTCTTATTATGTCCTAGAATCTGTATTGATAAAGCCACTGGATGGCAAAACGTTTACAATAAAGATAACCAGATGTTGAACAAATGTCTTAAATTTCATCAGAAGAAAGAATGTAATCACTTAGAAGTCACGTCCCTCTCAGATCCAAAATTGTCCAAGATGCCATTGTGTTGCAGTGTCTGACAGAGTGAAAATCAAAATGGTATACAATACGGACAAGTTGGTAAGTAAGACACATAGCCAACAGTTAGGCAACTTTATTCCAAAAGTTTCACCTATACAGAAAGCAAATAAAGATGCATAATGGGAGTATCCCCAAAGGCCAAATGGGGAGGAGAGATGGGGAGGGGTTGGGATATTTAGATTCAATACGAAGAAGGAAACAAAAGGCTTAATTCCTTGGAACGAGAGCCCCGTTCACCTCACCAAATGAACCCCTCGAAAGGTAGTCAGTGTACTAAATTAGTAAGTAAGTAAAGTCTATTTCTTTGTAAAGATTACAATGTGTAATTACAATTTTGATTTGCTAAGTACAAAGATAGCCACTATCATGCCAAAGCATTTTGGGCAAACTAATCCTAATACATAGTAGCTAATTAAAACTAGGTAAGATAATAGTATATAGTAACTATACTTAAAACTAGACAAGAAGTAGTGGCTAACTGTTTTACAATCTTATTTAAACTTAATACAAGTGAGAGGTAGTAAGGTCTCCGGAGTACGGTTCGGTAAAATAATCTTGAAATTGCACACAAAATCTACCTTACAAGTAATGGTGCAGGTGGTAATATTTTATGGATTGGCAGAATTAAAAGCCAGGGGGTCACATAATAAAACTAATTAGCAGATGTTTTGGCTGATTTGGTTAACATTGAGAGATAAGATGATGTTATGGAGTGGCAGAATTAAGAACCTAGAGGTCACATAATAAAACTAGTAAGCAGATGTTTTGGTTGATTTGGTTAATATTGTGAGATAAGATGATCTTTTAGCAAAGTCCTAAATTTATAAGCTGTCAGGGGATCCTTGACCTTTCCTGGCAGCGAGTTCCAGATCTTCGTGCCCTTTATGTGCATAGCGTTCTTGCATAGTGAGAGACTGACTCGAGGGATGCTGAAAAGTGCCTTATGCCTTGTATTGTGGCTGTGCATTCTGTTGTAACTGTCAAGTAGTAGTTTTAGGGGAGGGTTTATAGTGGAGTTTAATGTTCTGTGTATGTAGTAGGCACAATAATAAGTGCACGCCTTGTATATTTAGCAAGTTGAGTCTTTTGAAAAGTGGTGGGGTGTGCTGTCCAGCACAGGAGCTGGTTATCACCCGCACAGCAGCTTTTTGTTGGATTATTAAGGGTCTAAGGTGGTTGGCTGTGGTTGAGCCACAGGCACAAATACCATAGGTGAGGTAAGGATATATTACAGAGTGGTACAGGGAAAGGAGAGTCATTTGTGGTACATAGTATCATATCTTGGAAAGCAGTCCTACTGATTTGGAAGTTTTCTTGGCTATGTGATGGGTATGGGACTGAAATTTAAGATTACAATCACAGAGAAAACCTTGAAATTTGCCCTCCGTGTGTCTTAATATAGGGGAACCATTTAACAATATGTTAAGTTGGATATTTAAGGCTCTGTTGCCAAATAGCATGAAGTATGTTTTGTCTATGTTGAGAGTGAGTTTGTTGGTCATCATCCAAGTATATATCTTTTGCAGTTCATTGTTTACAGTTTTACTAAGTACAGCTGGGTCTGAATGGCAGTACACATTGCAAATAGAACTGGTTTAAGGAGTTGGAATACACTGGGGAGATCATTGATGTAGATGAGAAAGAGGAGTGGGCCTAGGACACTACCCTGGGGTACTCCTACGGCTACAGGTTGGATAGCGGAGTTAACTCATTTGCATGTACATACTGGTGCCTTGTCGTTGAGTTTGTTGGTCATCATCCAAGTATATATCTTTTGCAGTTCATTGTTTACAGTTTTACTAAGTACAGCTGGGTCTGAATGGCAGTACACATTGCAAATAGAACTGGTTTAAGGAGTTGGAATACACTGGGGAGATCATTGATGTAGATGAGAAAGAGGAGTGGGCCTAGGACACTACCCTGGGGTACTCCTACGGCTACAGGTTGGATAGCGGAGTTAACTCATTTGCATGTACATACTGGTGCCTGTCGTTAAGATAGGATGCGGTAATGATTCAGTTTTAGGTGCAAGAGATTGTGGTCAACTTTATCAAACGCTTTTCGTAGGTCGATAAAAAGCCTCAGAGGAAATTCATTTTTATCTAGAGCTGTGTATATTATTAGTTTAAGCATTTGTATAATAGCGTCATTCGTACTTTTTTTTGGTCTAAACCCCAACTGGCATGGGTTAACTATGTTGTACAAGAATGATATACAATACCGACAAGATGAAATTGAGACACATGTGCAACATCTGGGTATTTTTATTGTAGACGTTTCGCCATCCAGTGGCTTTATCAATACAAATTCCAGGACATAACTTGAAGACAGGAGAACTATGTACAGAAGATGAGGTAATCAGTCCCTCAACCTAGCAGTAGGTGCGAAGAGCACCGTAGTCTCCACGACTATGTTGCTCATGTGTCTCAATTTCATCCTGTCGGTATTGTATACCATTCTTGTACAACCTGTCAGACACTGCAACATCATGGAATCTTGATTCTGAGGACATGTACATAACCTTCACGACTACGACAACTACTACTACAACTAACCCATCTCTTTGGGTAGGACCTACTTCCACTGGGGAATCCCGCCTACCAGTGACTATGCCCTCGTCTGCTACCCGTCCCATTTCCACCTGACATTACTATATAGGCCTCAGGCGCCTCGCTTCTGCTTCAGAATCTCCACGACTACGGTGCTCTTCGCACCTACTGCTAGGTTGAGGGACTGATTACCTCATCTTCTGTACATAGTTCTCCTGTCTTCAAGTTATGTCCTGGAATTTGTATTGATAAAGCCACTGGATGGCGAAACGTCTACAATAAAGATACCCAGATGTTGCACATGTGTCTCGGTTAAGTATGTTGTTGGATATAAGATAGGAGTAAAGTCGCTTGTGTATTATTTTTTCGAATATCTTGGAAAGTAAGGGCAAGTTTGATATGGGTCTATAGTTGTTCAAGTCAGTTGGATCACCTCCTTTGTGGATCGGGGTGACTCTTGCTGTCTTGAGTATAGATGGGAAGGTTGAGGATGCTACAGATTTGTTAAACATTGTAGCAATAATGAGTGACAGCTCATATGCAGCTTTTATATATATAAATGGTGGCAAGTTATCTAGATCACCTGCTTTGTTTTTTAATGATTTAATGACGAGCGAGACTTCAGTGGAATTAGTTGGAGCTAGAAATAGAGTATTTGGGGAGTTGCCAGTAAGGTACTCGTTCGGCTGGGTATTTGAGCTAGGAATATGACTTAGTAGCTTTGATCCTACAGTAAAGAAGACATTAAATTTGTCGGCCGTATGTATAGGTTGTATGAGAGGTTCATCTGGTTTAGTTAAGTTTATCTATTTCCAGTCGGTTTACTTGAGCCCAAAATTTTGGATTATTATAATCAAAAAGCAGCGCTAAGCCACAAGAGCTATACAGCGCTGCCCAAAATTTTGGAGAGGGTTTGCCAGGTACTTTTCATATCTTTTATTTCACTAAATCTATTTTCATAATACAATTGCTTTGATTTTCGTATTAGTTTTGCGAGTACTGATGTGTACCTTCTAGTAAACTCTTTAGAAATTAGGCCTAATCTGAACTGTTTTCCAAGTTGTTTTTTATTAATAGATTTGAGGATACTTTATGTTAGCCATGGGCTGTTTAGTCTCTTCTGGGATTTGTTTCGTTTTGATTGGACAATGTTTGCTATAGAGGTTTAGCGTTTTATGCAAAAAAATTGACATCTTTATCAATATTATTAATGTCATCTAGCTCTCTCTGCCAATCGATGGCACCTAGTGCTAATTTTAGACTGGTCATCGATGTCTCATGCAGGCGAAATGAGATCTTTCTTGTTTCTTGAGGCAATTTGGTTATGAGAAAGGTAGGGTAGTGGTCTGTGGTGTTGTTTGTGATTATACCTGCTTGTAGTGGAGATATCATGTTGGTCCAGACATGGTCAAGTAATGAGGCACCTGTCTCGGAGATTCTTGTTGGCTTCGTTATAGAGGGTAGCAACAAGCTGTTGTTCATAGTATTTGTGAAATCAGCTACTGGAGGGTCAGTTGCTTGGATGAGGTTTATGTTGAAATCTCCTGCTAGTATCAGATGTTTATTCAACTCTGACTCCATTATCATGTTTCTAAGGTTACTGCTAAAAGTGTAAGTATTTGCGTGTGGTAGTCTGTAGACTGCACCAACTGTTATAGGTTTCTTAAGTGTTCTTGATGTGAATTTAGCTATTATATATTTGCTGTTTTTGTCCCGTACATTAGTTGATTTCATACATTCTAGCTCATTTAGAGACTTCAGTAATGCAATGAGGTCATCATAGTGTTTACTCAATGATCTAACATTATAGTTGAAGACTGTAATGTTCTTGCTGACACTGAGAAGGGTATTAGCCTGACTAGCAGTGTAGTAATGGCAATTACTGTTAGGCCCCTGAGAGATGTACCCCATCCCTTGCTTACACATCATGTTTGCCATAAAAATTTGTCCCAGTTATCAATGAATGGAACTGCAAATGCCTTGCAGTACCTGTCTAGCCAGCAATTTACACCAATTGCCCTAGACATCCATTCACTGCCCACTCCCCTTCTAGGCAAGATGTTACATATGATTCGGACCCCTCCCTTAGACCTAATTACATCAATGGCTAACTTGTACTTATCCAGCAGCTCTTGTCTCCTGCCCTTCCCAATATCATATCCAACCTGTTGACTGTCACCAACACCAGCTCCTGGGAAGCACACCCCCTGACGTTCGGAGAGCGGAGGTCAGACAAATTGAAGGAGTCAGTCGAAACCTCGGCACCTGAAGCGGGTGATGAAACAGCACCAGCAAGAGGTACAGGGGTCTTAGGAGTGTCCGAAGAGTGGCCAAAAGACAAGGCGAGGTCAGAATGGGATGCGGTAACAATAAGGGCCCCAGGGGTAGCGGGGTCATGGATTGGGGACTCCATGGTTAGGTTACTTCTTTCTTTTTGTTTTTAAGAAAAAAAAAGAAAGAAAAGAAAAAAAAAAAAGAATAAAAAAAGGGGGGAACCAGGGAGGGATAGTTCCTGGGAGGAATGAAAGGGTCAGAAATCTCCCTCCGCGCCCAAGAGGACCTCAGCACCACAAGTAGTGCAGATGCAGCATGGAACCCGTACCATACCCTACCCTTCATGCCTGTAAACCAGCAATCCGGGATAGCAACCTCACATCTGCCGAGTTACCTCGGTGGACAAAAGAGAGGGCGGCCGGATATCCACCACAAAGCATACCTCCTTCGGCCACCACCCCCAGAATCCGAAAGGTGGCTTCCAGAGATACACCCGTCGCCCGAAAGACACCCAAAGCCCCCCTCCAGGATACCGGAGAGGGATCGGGACATCCTCAGGCGATTCAGATTCCACGGCAAACTACGCCACCGCCAAAAACCTCAACAGAATGGGATGGACCCCGGTACCCTTTCCCCTACCTAGGAACTAGCGTGCCTGTGGGAAAAATCCCAAAGGCCAAAAAAGGACGGGCAAGAGGTGGGGGGAGGAGGAGGAGGAAAGGAAAAAGGGGAGGATGGGATAGGGAAGGGGGGATTGGGGGGTAATTAGGTTCGGTCTGAGGAAGGAGACCGACAGGTCTAATTCCTCAGACCAAGAGCCTCTTCACCACGCCAAGAAGCCCCCCTTGAAGAGGTAGGAGGGGTGTTAATGCTTCAGTTTTATAACTGTAGTGTAAGCACGCCTCTGGCAAGACAGTGATGGAGTGAATAATGGTGAAAGCTTTTCTTTTTCGGGCCACCCTATCCTGGTGGGAAACTGCCATGTTAAAAAAAAAATAAAAAATTAAAAGATTTGCTATGCAGTAGCAAATCTTAAATTTTCATCTTTACTAGTACTAAAAGGACTTACGTAAAAAAAAAATTCCTCACTTCAGGTTGGTATTATTATTGCATTTAATAAAAAAAACCATCTCCACTCTCCAATGGATTTTATTTAATTATAAATATGGGGGAACGCTAAACCCATAGGATTATACAGCATACATGGGGAGATGGGGAAGGAAGGTATTCAAGCTCAATTCAGGGAACCGGAGTACAGATTCAATTCCCTAGATCAAGAGCCCCTCACCAGCATCATGGAACTTCCCTTGAGGGCTTTCTCCAATGGAGCAAGGATGAAGGTGTAGCTGCCATGTTAAGGTAATCTATAAAATAATGGACTTGCTCATCATTACATGTTCAGCCTTATAGAGACCTTAGCTTTTGGGGAAAGAATACATCAAAGTTCCTAAAGGAGTTAAGCAAAACTCACTTGGGCAACTAATAATCCAAGAGCATTATTATAATCAAAGAAAGCACTAAACCGACAAGGGTCCTGCAGCGCTGCGGGGCAGAAACTAGAGCTAGGGCTATAAACATCTGTGGAGATGGAATTGGAGGTGAGGGGAGAAAAAGGCTGGAAGTACATGTAATGGTAAGGGCTATATGTTGAAGTTCGTACAGTAAAGCAGTTGCTGACAAAAAGTCAAAAAGTGATTGTAAGTCAAAGGAAGGGCCATCTGCAAGAAAGGGAGATAAGGTAAGAGTGGTAGGATGGTGGCGTCGTTGGAAGTAAATCCTGTGAGCTTTCTGGTCAACCAGGCAATCCACAAGAAAGTGAAGAACTGAAATAGGGAGCCGACAAACCTCACAGAGAGGAATAGGATATCATTCCTATACATAAATGACCTACCAAATGCTTCGCAATTACTCAAACCCACACTTTTTGCAGATGACACCACATACGTCTTCTCTCACCCGAGCCCAGTCACGCTAGCCAATACTGTAAACACCGAATTACAGAAAATATCTACCTGGATGAGGACTAACAAACTTACACTAAACATTGACAAAACCTACTTCATTCAGTTTGGTAGCAGAGCTACAGATGTACCTCTTAACATAACGATAAACGGATCACCTATCACAAAGCTAACAGAGGGAAAATTCTTAGGAATCCACCTCGATAACAGACTCAAATTTCATACACATATGCAACAAATTTCTAAGAAAATTTCCAAGACTGTAGGCATACTATCGAAGATACGGTACTATATTCCACAGTCAGCCCTCCTGGCCCTCTATCACACTCTTATTTACCCCTATCTTACCTATGGAATTTGTGCATGGGGCTCAACAACAACTAACCATCTCAGACCACTAATTACCCAACAAAAGGCTGCAGTTAGAATGATAACAAATTCTCAATACAGGCAGCACACTCCACCAATATTCAAAACACTCAACCTACTCACCATACAAAACATCCATACTTATTATTGCACTTATTACATACATAGAACACTTAACTCTGATATTAACCCTCCCCTCAAACATCTCCTTGCCAACCTCAACAGAACACATGACCATAATACAAGGCACAGATCACTCTTTGATGTTCCTCGTGTCCATCTCACGCTATGCAAAAACTCAATGCACATAAAAGGCCCTAAAATCTGGAATTCATTACCTGTAAATATAAAAGAAACACTACCTGTTTATAAATTCAAGTCTCTTCTCAAAGTTCACTTACTCACTCAAAACCAAATAAATACTGAATAACTGAACCATGTAAATTGTATATCCTATATGTTACTCACAATTATATCACACAAATGTTAAACCTAACTTTGTTATTTTTTTTAAATACACTACCTAACAGAATACTCCATTCTACTGAATGAACAGCAATGCATGCAACCATATGACCTGTCTTTGTAATACTCATTTGTATTTTATAGTTATCTGTTTACAATAATGTCTTATCACTGATTTCATCATTGCTTAGTTAATCTTAAGTTAATTGTAAGCCAGCCCGTAATGCTATGCATATAAGTGGCTTTGGCATGCTGCTCTTACCTGTATTTTTTTGTACCTCTGTATGTATGCTAAATTTCTAAATAAATAAATAAATAAATAAATAAATAAATAAAGCGAGGTGCTAACAAGGACGTAAAAATGTCCGTCAGGTAAGAAAGCAGCAAGGAAGGTTGGTAGATGACCACGGAGACCTAAGGAGTGGGCTTGGGCTAAAATGTTACACTTCCAAGTGGTGTCATATGCCTTCTCAAGATCAAAAAAGACTGCTAGAATGGAGTGTTTGTTAACCCTTAAATGGTCCAAACGTATATATACGTTTTTTCAACATCTGAAAGCATGTAAAAAAATGTAATCTTCTTTTTTGTTTTACATTTGAAAACATGTAAAAAAAAACTTTTATCTACATTTTTTTTTGTTATACTTGAAAATATGTAAAAAAAAGTAGATCTACTTTTGTAGCACTACGAATCTGAACGTCAATCTCTTTGGACCGTTTAAGGGTTAAATAAGGCATTTCGCACATACACGTCTAAGTGGAGCAAGGGGTCCAAAGTAGAGTGGCCCTTGCAAAAGCCATATTGGCTAGTAGAAAGACTATTGAGAGTCTCCAAATACCATATCAGACATCTATTCACCAATCGTTCCATCACCTTACAGTAGTACAGTGGCAGATTTCCATTGTTGAAGGAGAACCCCTTGTGTTCAAATAAGATTGAGAAGATGCAAAAGGACTGTAAGGGCTGAAGAATGCAGATGTCGTAGCATACTCATATGAATATCATCAGGCCCAGCTGCCGATGACTGGCATGCAGAAAGCGTGGATTCTTAGCTCTAGGAGAGTTAAAGGTATGTTATATGGCTCCATTATTTTACAAGAAAAATACAAGGGTAATTGTTCCTGGGTAGACTTTAGACGCGAAAAATGAGGGACAGAGGTGAAGCCCTTGGAAGACACGGACAAGATAGTTTCCGATTTCCATAGCAACTTCAAGAGGTTCTGCAACACTAACACCAGCAACCTGCAAAACGAGAGCTAGGTCCGGAGCGTACTTGCCACACAACTTCCATACCTTCCTCCAAACCACACACATTGGGGAAGTTGAGGAAATGGTAGACACACAGTCTTGCCAATAAGTGCATTTAACGTCGCATAGAACGTGGCGAGTGACTGCCCTTGCTTGCTTAAAATCCAAAAGACGACCTGAGGTCCAATTATATCAATAATGGCCCCATGCAGCACATTTCAAATACAGAGCATGGGCACATGCATGATACCACCAAGGCATGCATGTCTGAGAATGCCTGCCTGAAGTTTGAGAAACAGAATGTGATGCTGCAGTCAAAACTAAGGTTGAAAACTGGTGCACCAGCTCATCAATAGAGAACGAAAAAAGATCCCCACAAAAATCGGTAAGACGAGAGTATAAGTCCCAATTCGCTCATCCAAACTGCCAATAGGCAATTTGGATGAGCTTATCTTTCAGTGGCCCTTATACACCCAACAATAAACAACACACCACCACCTGTGACATTCTTAATGCCATATTTTATTAATTCTAGAGTATATATCATGTTTCTATGTTATTAATATTGTTTATTATGTCATATTAGATGAACTGTGCTAGATAAATAAGCCATAGAGCTGATGTTAGTCTCATATTGAAGGACTATTTTGTCCTGTCTCCCAACACAATTCCTAACATACACCAGAAACAGACCTCTTTGGAACACTTTTTTGAGTGACAGGAGTCCTGTGACTCTCATGCTGGTCCTAGTGGCATTTATTTATTTATTTATTATTATTTGGACATGATACATAGTTGTACAAAGAAATACAGTGGTTGAGTGTACATGCCAAAACCCCCTTGTATGCAGAGCATTGCGGGCAGGCTTAAAATTAACTTAAGATTAACTAAGCAATGATATATTCAGTGGTAAAAATTACAGTAAACAAATTACAACATGAAGTATAAATGAGTATTTCAAATAAGAAGCTTTATAGTTGTACAAATTTATAGCACATTAATTTATAATATAATCGGTCAAATTGAATAAAATCAATGATTTGTAGTGCAGAAACAGGTCATATGGTCCTTTGCCGAGTTACTGTGCATTCAAGAGAATGGAGTATTCTATTAGGTAATGTAATTACAAAAAGCATAGTTTGATAGGCTCACAGGTTATACATTTATGAGATACAGTTATTCAGTATTTATTTAGTTGTGGGTGAGTAAGTGGTTTTTAAGGAGAGTCTGGAATTGATAAACAAAGTATTTCTTTTATATTCACAGGTAATGAATTCCAGATTTTTGGGCCTTTTATGTGCATTACATTTTTACATAGTGTGAGATGGACACGAGGAACATCAAAAGTGATCTGTGCCTTGTGCTATGGTCATGTGTTCTGCTGAGGTTGGCAAGGAGAAATTTGAGGGGAGGGTTTACATCCAAGTTAAGTGTTCTATATATGTACTACGTACAATAATAAGTATGGATGCTTTGTACGGTGAATAAGTTTAGTTTTTTGAAGGAGTTAAGTAACCCAGGATAAGGACTTGGTACCTTAAGTCTTTATGGAAGGGGATTCCTCTTCCAAACAATTCTAAACTCCTCCATCCTCTCCCCTCCTCCTGTCTTCCATACATCACCATGTCTTCTATAAAGGTAAATGTGATGTTATTATTGTTTTATTCTTCATGTATCATTGTTTTCTGTGTAGGTAAATGTATATTTCATGTAGAAAACAATTTTTTTAATAATTTTGGGTGTCTGAAACATTAATTAGATTTCCATTATTTCTTATGGGGAAAATCAATTTGGAATAAGTCACTCTCTGGAACGGATTAATTAAGTAATCCTGGGGTCTACTGTATTTAAAACATGAAGAGGATGAGAAGTGAGAAGAGTCTCCAACTGATCACCACAAGTCACAGTGGGACCCTCCCCAAAGATGATGAGTGTTAAAATCACCTAACAAGATTGGCGGCGGTAGAGAAGAGATACAGAATGCATGGGAAGGGGAGAGATATAGAGAGCAAACTGTATACCATCTGTGCTGCAGTATAATGCAGCAGAGAATGAACAAAGACCTGTTGATATGATATACCAACGCGCACAAGAAGTGCACTCTCATTATACGATTCATCAGGAAAGGGATCAGAAGAATGCACCACCACATAGCCCAAAACGGGACGAATAACAGCTGAACGAATTTTGGATTCTTGTAACCCGACACATACTGGGGAAAAACTGGGAGAGAAACATCTGGAGCTCTCCCCAATTACCCAAGGCCACGAATATTCCATTGTAAATAAGTCATTATTCACAAAGACAGGCATGTCAACAATAAAAAGCAATAAAATCTATGGGCTATTAGGGTCAGTGAAGTCAATGTGTGGAGATAATGGAAAGTGCATAAGCAAGGAGGAATCAGAATGCTGTGAAGGAAAAGACTGCTACAAGGGTCGTGAAAAATAAGAGGTAGAAGGAGGCGTGCCGGAGTCCATCGAGGGTTTCATCTCTGCAATAGAGTCGGAGATAGTCTTAAGTGTCTCAGCAGATAAGGAAGATGCCATGACTTCAGAGACAGATGAGGTAGAGCAAGTAGAGATCAGGGAGACTATGGAGGGAACCAAAGAGGTCTGAGAAGGGAGGGGAGTATGAACCTGGAGAGATGCACTGGCGGGGACAGAATTGTCATGCGGTGGAACAGGAGAGGAAGGAGCCTGGAAGGTAACTAGGGAAGAAGTCTGGGGGAAACAGGAGAAGAGGGGACCACACTAGGGAGGTGAACCTCCACCTTAATGTGAGAATTAGAAAAGGGGTGAGAATTAGGCACCGAGGCCGAAAAGGAAAACTGTTGGGGAATTGTAAGCAATGGAGGAATGCGAAAAGACTTGGGCTTATAAGACAGGTTGAACTTCGCAGGTGACAGGCGCGAAAAAGATGCAGGCATGCGAGGCCTTGCAGACTGAGAAACTAGTGAGCGAGAAGCAGAGGTAGGAATAGCTAAGGAGGTGGGGCTTTCAGAAGGTAAAACCACAAAAGAATTAGACAGAGGTGACCCTGGAAGACACGACACCAGAGGAGCTGCTAGGTGGGGGGACTGCCAAGGTAAGAGGTCTCCTAGCTACTCGAGAATACGGAACACGAGGAAGATTCCCCTTAAGGCGGAGCCGAGACAGCCATAGCATAAGTTAGGCTTTCACTTTCCTTCAGACAACGGATTTCTCGTTCATTAAGATAGACCTGACATCAGCATGAAAAAGAAGGACGAGGTTCATTTCAACTGAGACAAGTGGAGGGAAGACAGCAAGATGTATCGGCATGATCTGTGGCACTGCAGACCGGGCACTCTGATGCAGATTTGCAGTATTTAGCGGGGTGTCTGAAGCGCCAGCAATTTTGACATTGTTGGGGAGTAGGGACCACTTTATGGACCTCTAGGCGATGGCCCGCTATATATTGGAGGACAGGAGTTCATGGCAGTCAAAGGTTAAGCGGGCGATGTTACTGGGAAAGCGCCTCCGCCCGCGAGCAGGCAGGACACATGTATCCACTTTGAGAACTGGAAGACCCTGAAGGGCTAATTGCTCCAAAATATCATCACTGCAAAACAGAAAATCACTCTGTACAATGGTACACGGTAAAACCACCATACCACTGCAAGAATTGAGAGTAGCGTGCTTGTGAACTGTGACTGGAATGTTATCAATGGAAGTAAGATGGGAAAGATCACGAGCTTGTTCTGCATTCTAAACTGTAACGATGCACGCACTGCTTCGAAGAGCGTGAAAGAATATATTTTGGCCAACATGTCATAAAAGAGCTTTACCTATACTGTGGTCAGAAAGATAATCAGTTGGAGATGTTGGTTCTAGGGAAGAGAATTTAGTCCACTGTGAACTTGTAAACATGGTGTGTAAGGAAAGTGTGTGTCACGTACGTCGTTTCTAGGCGGAATGAGCAGACATCGAAGAACCATTGTCAGCAAGTGGTCTGAAATGTTTAGGCGTAGTGCCACAGGCGGCCCGACCTGAGGTAGGTGGGCGATCCGAAAACTGTCGTACCATATTCGAGGAAGCAGGACGCATAGTTAAAGGTATGCAAGAAGCAGAGGCACTAGCAAAAATGGGGAGAGCCTCAGCATCTAGAGCGGGTGACAAAGCATCACCAGCATAAGGTACAGGAGTATGGGAAAAGTCTGGAGAATGGTCCAATAACGAATCCAGGTCAGAACAGGAGGAGGAGGGTTATCATGGAATGAAGACTCCACGATAGTGGTACTTCTTTATTGAGGAAAAGAAAGAAATAAAGAAAAATAAAGAAATAAAGAAATAAAGAAAGAAATAAAGAAAAATAAAGAAATAAAGAAAGAAAGAAATAAAGAAAGAAAGAAATAAAGAAATAAATAAAGAAAGAAAGAAATAAAGAAAAAGAAATAAAGAAAGAAACAAAGAAATAAAGAAATAAAAAAAGAAATAAAGAAAAATAAAGAAAGAAAGAAATAAAGAAAGAAAGAAATAAAGAAAAATAAAGAAATAAAGAAAAATAAAGAAAGAAATAAAGAAAGAGAGACAGCAGAGGGACAGTCACCAGAAGGCATGAAAGGGCCGTAAGTTCCCCCTCTCATCCAAAAAAACCTCAAACCAGCAAGCAGTTAGATGTAGCATGGAACCTGTGCCATATCCTACCCTTCACACCAGTAAACCAGTGCTCCGAGATAGCAACCTCACATCTACTGAGCCATCTCGGCAGACAAAAGAGAGGGCGGTCAGAAACACGCCACAAAGCATATCTCCTTCAGCTGCCACCTCCCAGAACCGGCAGGCAGCCTCTGGAGATGCACCCATCACCTCTCACAAATCCGGGAAGGGAGCAGGGCGCCTCCAGATAATCCAGATTCCACGGCAAACTAAATCACACCCGAGGAACCTCATGGAGCGGGATGAACCCCAACACACCTCCCATACCTAGAAATCGTAATGCCAGAGGGGAGGACCCCAGAGGCTATGAATGGGACAGGAAAAAGGGAGGGTTGGGAGGGGGGAGGAAAGGGAAAGAAAGGGGGATGGGATAGGGAAGGGAAGATTGGGGGGTAATTAGGTTTGGTCCGAGGAAGGAGACCAAAGGGTCTAATTCCTTAGACCAAGAGCCTCTTTGCCACATCAAGGAGCCCCCCTTGAAGAGGAATCCAAGAGTAGCTAGCTGTCTGTTCCAGCATCTCAGTGTTGCAATTCAGAGGAGTATTGCACCCCCAGAGATGAATGAACTATCTTAAGTGTAAGTGTTGATTAAAATTTGTGTATTTATATTGTATCCCTTAAACCTTTTGTATTTTATGTAAAATGCATCTTTGTATTAAAATGTTCTTGTAAACCTTGTATACCATATTACTACATAATAAAGTATATATATGCATGTATATTCTCTATGGGAAAATGGAAAGAATCCTTTCTCCATAGGCCATGTGTGTGTCTTAAGAGGCAATTAAAATGTCAAGAGCAAGGGGCTAGTAACCTTCTGAGTAAGTTACTAAATGTAAAAACATAGAAAAACTTTTGTTTCTTTTCTTTTGATCACCCTGCCTCAGGGGAAAGATGGCTGGTGTGTTATAAAAAAAAAAAGTGGTAGAACAGCCACTAAGAGAGATTTTAAATTTTTTTTCTTGAAACCATTTCACTGGCTTCTTCAAGGCTATACATCCCCACATTCCCAATAGAGGTGGACCATCTTTAAAGTAAAAGTTTTCCTAGAATTTTTGCTGTATCATGTAAATAACAAAAATCCAACTGTATGAAATATCCATTAATATGGAGAATGAGCTCACAACAACACAGGTAACGCTGAACTTTATTCTAGTAATTTGGTTTGCAAAAGCACATTTCTCTATGTATATTTTTGTGAGGTCACGATAGTACTTATAAATATATCTGTAAATTCATGATGTAGCATACTTTAGCATAAGGAAAACACGTGAAACAAAACATTCAGATGCAGCAAAATAAAGGATGTGGTACAGTGTACTAAAATATTTAAAACAATTATAAATTTCAGCATATATATATATATACAATGGAACTGTACATCAAATATCTTTAGTTTACAAAGAAAGAAGTTATAATTTTCAAAAATAATAGTCAAAGCAGGAACACAATTTTCAGGTTGTTTTCTTCTTTTTCCCAATTAGTCAAATTATAAAATAATGTAGCACTTTTGTGTGTAGGACCACACATTAGTGGGAAGACAAAACATCAAATACAACAGACAACAGTTACACTTTTGTCTCATTCAAATTGACATACAAAATACTATCCAAAAACCATGTGATAAGAGGTACAGGTATCAAAATATATTAAATCTTAAAAGTAAATGGGGCAAATTTATGGACGATAATAATGTTTATGTCCCTGCAACAGCACTGCACTGTGGCTCCAAGTCATGTGCTGTCATCACTTGTTCTCTCTTCAACACTGTCAGTTCTTGCATCTTTCACTTGTGTTGGTTTCACAACTTTCACTATCCAGAACCTGGCTTATCACAAAGAAAATCGGTTTCTCACCTTACATAAAATTCATTCCCCCCCACACAACAGAAGGTCTAGAACTGATTCACATTAGTCTACAACCATGAAAGCTCAATTACCAATCACCTGAGACCAAATTCAACTTGATATTTACTTATAAAGGTATATGCATAAAAAAATTCTGGTCAATAGTATTTTCAACTTATCACATAACCTTCTGAATTATGGAAAAACTTACTATATTATTCAAGGAAAGCGCTAAACCCACCAGGATCATTCAGCGCTACACGGCGGAGGTAAAATTGTATAAACAAAGTGAGTTTGGAGAGAGGGGGAAGGAGGAGGAACTCGTTAGACCCTGGACAACACAGTAACATGTGTATGAGATGGTAAAGTGAAACTCATGCCCAGTTTTATCCTCTATAACAAGACACATTCTTGGGTTTATAAACCCCAGTTAAGCTAACATCTGACAATTTTTTTTTGCGCAGTGTTATTGCTAATCTTGATAAATCAACAAGGTGAACCATTACCAATATCAGATCCTCATAGAATATTTTGTATTGACTAACATTTTAAGGACCAATAAGTACTTGCTAACTCTCAACTTTGGGCTGGCCTCTATTACTGTTAATCCTCCACAACTGCTCATACAGTACTAGCAAGATCACAAGTTTTTCCCATTAATATTTTAATTTCTTAATCATAAAATATGCCTCAAATAAAATCAGCTCTCTGGTATACGGTAAGCAACAAATTATCCACTTTTGAGCATTAGACAAACCTGGACAACTTGGATATTTGGGAGTTCATATAAAGACTAAGAAAATAAAGAAAATGTTGTATCATTGCGTAGCAGTGAAATTTATCTAATAGAGGATATGATTGGCATTGGTACCATTGATATGTTACTAGACCACTTAGCTTCTAGCTATTTTCACACTAGAGGCTACCTTTATTTCTAGAACTTCTTAGCAAGTGCCATCAGCAGTTTAGACTCAAGGGGGAGATGACTTATGGCCATGACTACATCTGGTCATATAGCATATCAATACTGATAATGCTCTTTGTGGTTCTAAGGAAACTGATGCGAGACATACAAGTTAAGGTAAAACCAGGTCTTAAAAGACCTCAGCCAGACGCATCCTGGGAGGAGAATCACAAGTAGCTTTCTCGTGGCAACTTCCTGATCTAGAAAAATGCAATTTCCTAGGGAAATGAAAAGGTACATAATATTTTGTGAAAAGGGTAAAGACACTAGGGTAAAGCAATGCATCTATTAGTGTATTCTTCATTTGAGCCTTTCATTGTCCTTTGACCAAATCTGGGTTACAAATAAGAAATAAATATTGTTGTGTAATAAAAAAAAAAGGAAGGAAGCATAATCTGCAAGCTGATTACTAAGAAGTATGTAAAAAATCCACGAGCTTGATTCAACTCCACGCTAAACTCACTCCGGACACCCATTTATA
>NC_091320.1:16276494-16442626 GCF_038502225.1 Cherax quadricarinatus
AATTAGAAGTAAAATACACACACAGTACACTCATTATTTGCCTCAAAATATTTGTAGTCTTAATGTAGGACAAAAGGTGAGTAGTATTTACTGTAAGAAGTCAGTTGTGGTAGCCTTCCTGGTCACCCCACCCACACATAATATACTACAACGCTTAAAGCGCCCTAGAGTGATAAAATGCATATACAGCACACTCATTACTTACCTTAAAATATTTGTAGTTTTGATGGTCTTAATGTAGGGTGAGCTGTATAGCCCTTGTGGCTTAGCGCTTCTTTTTTGATTATAATAATAATAATAATAATAATGTAGGGTGAGAGGTGAACAGTATTTATTTGTAGAAAGTCATGTGGGAGGTATGGTAGCCTGCCTGGCCACCCCACCTACTGCAACATTTAAAGTGCCCTAGAGCAATAAAATGCATATACTACAGTACACTCATTACTTACCTTAAAATATTTGTAGTCTTAATGTAGGGTGAGAGGTGAGTGAGATAAAAATGAATAAACAAAAGAACGAGTAAGATGACAGAGCCACAGAGTACTTATGTAAACAAACTGTCTGGTTATGGTTGATACATGTTCATACAAACACCTTACATTGTGTACAAGTTGTCTCCACAGTGGTACAGCAGAATAAATAAAGACCAACACTTCCATTCTCATGTAATTTTTAGAAGGAATGATGCTCTGACAAATTATTATTATTACAAATTATTGTTATGACAAATTATTATTATTACAAATTATTATAATAAAAAAGAAGCACTAAACCCACAAGGGTCATGAACAGCTATAGATGTCTACTTTGGAATAAGTCCAACTTGGTATATGTCCTGTTTGGACGCAAAAATTTTTGCTTGGTGTACAACCTTTGTTTGGAATACGACTCGTGTGCTAAAACTCGTATGGGTCAAAATGAGTCATGACACCGGAGCTGCAAGAACTTGAGGAGGAACACAAGACTAAGATGGATGCACTCTCTTCAGGCTTGGAAGAGGAGATATAGGAAGTCCCTACTTCATTAATCAAGGAAATCTTTGCCAAATGGATGGACATCAAAAACTTTGCAGAGAAGTACCACCCCTACAAAGCCCAAACAAGCTGTAATAGCACTGTCTGGAATGACCAGACAATGTCACATTTCCAAAACATCCTGAGGAGAAGGCAGAAGCAAAGTTCTTTGGACAGATTTTTAGTAAAAGTCAAACCTGGTGAGCTTCAACCAGGTCCAAATAGGGAAAAGAGACAGAAAAGAGAAGGGGACTCTCCTTCCAAACAATAACATTTCCTCCTCCTCCCTTCTCAGCACCATCCTAGTAGGCACTCGACTCTTTTTCAGCAAAGTAAAGCAAGGTTAAATTTGCATTTATTTCATCTAATTCTTTTGTATTTATGTATGTATTTTAGTATTAAATGGCATTTAAATTAAATATTTTAGTACTAAGCAATGTTTAAATTATTTTATACAACCCCATCAGTATATAATGTGCCAGTAACAATACGATTTTTTTCATGGGAACGGATTAATAGTTTTCCCTATATTTCTTAAGGGAAAATTTGTTTGGTTTATGTCCTGTTTGGTGTAAGTCCAAGGTCCTGGAACTGATTAAGGATGTATACTGAGATACCACTGTAACTGTTGTTTGACTAGAGAAAATGTAATTCTTCCAACACATATAAACCACTTGGTAAACAAATCTCATACTTATGTCAATTTTTATACTGTGGGTGTATGTGTCATGTTTATATGTTATGTAGCATCTTTATTATACTATAATTTTTAAAAAAATATCATAGATGGATTAATGGAAATGTCTATATTAATGTAATGTATGACATTTAATGCGCCCAAGAGATTACATGGCATCAAGAGTAGAGAGATTCTTAGTAATTTTAACCCTTTGACTGTTTCAGTCGTATATATACATCTTACGAGCCACCGTGTTTGACGTATATACTGTATACTCAAAAATTCTAGCGGTTTCAAATCAAGCAGGAGAAAGCTGGTAGGCCCACATGTGAGAGAATGGGTCTGTGTGGTCAGTGTGCACCATATAAAAAAAATCCTGGAGCATGCAGTGCATAATGAGAAAAAAAAAACTCCAACTTTTTTTTTTAATTAAAATGCCGACTTTGTGGTCTATTTTCGTATAGTATTTATGGTTGTATTCTCGTTTTCTTAGTCTCATTTGATAGAATGGAAAACATATTATAGAAATAGAGGTGATTTTAATTTATTTTACTATAAAAAGAACCTGGAAATGGAGCTCAAAGTAGGGGAAATGATTGATTTTTGCCAATGTTCAAAAGTAAACAAATGATGTCAATGTCCAATAAATGTCCAACTAGCCATTCTAATATGCAGTCACGAATGGGTTGTCATTATTTATACAATTATTACAATATTGCAGTAGTCAGCATAACAGTAAATCTTCTATTTTTTGTTTGAATAAAAATTCAAAATAGAAAGAAAGAGTAATATCAGAGGGGCCTGGAGACATGACTGATGAACAAAGAAAATGTTATTTTAGAGTCACGAATATCTGCATTGTTCTTTCTGGACCCCATTTTGAAATTGGCATATTTTTTAATTTGCATGAAATTAGCCAAATTTGCAAATTTCTGACCACGTTATTGGGTAGTTGAAATCAGTAAATGGGAAGTTTCTTATACTCAATCGATAGAACAAATGGAGTTCTAAAGAAATAGCTATGAGTTTGGTCGACTGGAACAATGAAATTAGCCAAAACTAGGGCTCAAAGTGGGCGAAATCGCCAATTTGTAAATATCGCCAAGGTCGCTAACTTCGTGAAAGTGTAATTCTGTAAGTTTTCCATCAAATTTCGTTCTTTTGCTGTCATTACCTTTGGGAAAAGATTTATCAATTCATAAGATTTTTTTTTTTTCGAAAATTTTTTGACACCAGGAGACATCTCAGGATTTGGGGTTTCGACAGTCAAGGGGTTAAGGGTTAATCATAGACAAAACTTTACCAGATAACTGATAAAATGGGGCCATCAATGAATCTCATTTTACAATTATCCATTCACCAAAGAGTTGTCAATAGTTGGTTTACAGCTCCAGAGGTAGGCTTAACTTTCAGTTGAAGGGGCATCACTTATCAGTGTCTGCTGTTATGGATGTAATGGAATAGGAAGCCCCAGACAATGTGATGCAAAACATCTGAGCTCATAATCCACTCCCTCTCACAAAACAAGTGACTGCCCACTGGGGACTGAAAAATATATTAACCCTTTGACTGTCACAACCCCCAATCCTGAGGTGTCTCCTGGTGTCGCAAAATTTAAAAAAAAAAAAAATTATTTTTTCTTATGAAATGATAGAGAATCTGTTCCCGATTGTAATGACACCAAAAAAACTAAATTTGATGGAAAACTGACGGAATTATGCTCTCGCGAAGTTAGCGACCTCGGCGCTGTTTACAAATGGGCGATTTCGCCCACTTTGAGCCCTATTTTCGGCTAATTCTATTGTTCCACTCGCCCAAACTCATAGCTATTTCTTTAGAACTCCATTTTTTCTATCGACTAAGTACAAGAAACTGCCCATTTACCGATTTCAACTACCCAATAATGTGGTCAGAAATTTGCAATTTGGCCAATTTCACGAAAACTAAAAAATATGACAATTTCAAAATAAGGTCCAGAATGAACAATGCAGACATTCCTGGCTCTAAAATAACATTTTCTTTGTTCATCAGTCATGTCTCCAGGCCCCTCTGATATTACTCTTTCTTTCTATTTTGAATTTTTATTCAAACAAAAAATAGAAGACTTACTATTATGCAGACTACTGCAATACTGTAATAATTGTATAAATAGCATCAACCCATTCATGACTGCATATTAGAATGGCTAGTTGGACATTTATTGGACAATGGCATTATTTGTTTACTTTTGAACAATGGCAAAAATCAAACATTTCCCCTATTTTGAGCTCCATTTCCAGGTTCTTTTTATAGTAAAATCAATCAAAATCACCTCTATTTCTATAATATGTTTTCCATTCTATCAAATGAGACCAAGAAAACGAGAATACACCCATAAATACTATACGATAATAGACCACAAAGTCGGCATTTTAATTAAAAAAACAGTCGGAGTTTTTTTTTTCTCATTATGCACTGCGTGCTCCAGGATTTTTTTTATATGGTGCACACTGACCACACAGACCCATTCTCTCACATGTGGGCCTACCAGCTTTCTCCTGCTCGATTTGAAGCCGCTAGAATTTATGAGTCTATATACGTCAAACACGGTACCTCGTAAGACGTATATATACGGCCGCGACAGTCAAAGGGTTAAGAGGCACCTTGTATTTTTAAGCCTAGTTCAAGAAAGTGTTATCAAGTCAACATAACTATGGCAAATACAGTGGAACCTCGGTACTCGAATTTAATTCATTCCAGAAGGCTGTTTGAGTACCAAACAAATTTTTTCCAACCAATTTTCTTTTTGGTTGGCTGTTGTCACTAATCTTTGTAGGCCCCATGGTGACTTATTTATACAATATAAAACGCACCAAAAGATGCCAAGAAACACAAAATAGTTTACAGAGAAGTTCTGGCAGGTCGTGTTTGTCTTGTCGAGTGCCAAGCAAATGGTCAACTACCGAGTGATTACTTTACTGAACAAAGCATTCGAATACTGAATTGTTCGAATAGGAAGATGTTCAAGTACAGAGGTTCCACTGTACAGGATAACATTACTGATACTTAGCTATAATGAAATATTTATTCTCACAAAGAAAGTACAGAATTCAATACATATGGAAGTTAAAATATTGTTTTAATATAAGCATAAAAACACAAAACATATTTTTTATAAAAATCATATAGTAGTCATAAACATACAATCAGATAACATGAGACTACATGCTAAATTACAAAGTAATTGCCATAAAACCCAAGAGAACTGACTAGTTTAAACAGCGGTGAGGGAACCAATGTAATTTAATGAGACGGCTTCAAGATATGACGTTAATTACAACAGGTTTTGAAAAAATTATTCCTTAACCAACATTTCAGTAATAGAAGATATTTGTAACTTGCAACAGGAAAATTATACTAAACATACTTTAAATCAGAATGTTTTGCAAATGGAATTCATATACCAGTAGTACTGAAGACTAAAATGTTTAATGTGAAAATATACTCTGTACAATGCAAAATGTGAACCATTTTAAATGTTGGGAGAAGTTATTTTGTTCAAATACGAGTTGTAAGAAATATAAATTAAGATCTATGTGACTTTAAAAAAAAACATAAAATACATTTATATTAATCTCAAAAAATTATCATTCACAATTTTAATGTTTTAATTACAAGATGTTGGTAAAATAACTATGTGACCAAATTCCAGAGGACTTTATATTACTGGCAGTTTTTTTTTAATATAAATTCTCTATTCATCTGGTGGGCATTTACAATTAGTCTGTCTTTATAAGTTCACAGAAAATGTTGAGCAAGAATTTTGAATAAGTATAAGCAACCTTAATAAGTTCATCATATTGTATCAAACATTTTATTCCAGTTAACCAAGAATTATATGTTTGAAATTATTCAATCTATGATTTCTGGTTAGTAAATCAAAGACACAAGAGACAGAACAAGCCCTTATTAAAATCACATTTTGCTCAGTGTAAGCATTTTCAAGGTTTCTCAGGTTAACTTTTATAAAGGTACAAATGTTTACAAACACCAACATTTATAATGGACTGTAATATACAACCCTTGGAAGAAATGATATTAGTTAACCACCATTAGATAAAAAGCTAATAACCCTGGATAAAAAGATGACAAACTCTGTTTTTTTTTTAATAAATCAGGGTGCATATAATAATGTGATTAACTGGCATATAATGTACACAATGTACTGTATTTGCTAATGGCTAACTATGATTTAAAAATACCTTCAGTTTGTTGCTCACTTAACAACATTAAATAAAATTCTGCCTTAATATGTCCATCATACAAGAAGGATACTTAACAAGAGTCCTAAAGAGAGGTAGCTCTGTTAACCAAGATGTTACTTCTACCTACTATTAAACTCACAACACTAAAGTACCATCACCCTTATTTTGCTAGTGTTGAGGATTGATGCAAGAGAGCATCTCATTGCATCATTGAGCAAGGAAAAAAGAGCATACTACAAACTCTAATAACTTTGACCATCTAATTAGCAAACTTGTTATCCAAGGACCAGGCTAGTGCAATTACTGTACTAGCAGTTTTATCACTGATATGTCAGATTATCATGGAACTCTTGGATATGCAGTCTGAGTTTTAGTAGTGCATAGTCTGAGTTTAATGTCTTGGAATTTCAGATGTAAACATACTTTAATTGTGGAATGAGGATTCCAAGACCTACTTTGTAAAAGATACAAACACAACATAACTCCAACCTTCAAAAAGCATCATGCCATTACAATTTGCAAATGTAGCTGTAGTTTATGTTCATGACCATCTTGACAATCTCTGATATACAATAGTCCCCTTGTATCCATGGGTGATATGTTCCAAGACCTACTAGTGTACAGTATGTATTTTTCCCATGTTCACGTATACTGTATATGTACATATGTTGGACTTAAGAACAAATGGACTTATGAATGACTGCTTGGACCCAAACCTGTTCGAAAAAAGGAGGAGTGATTTCATATAAGTCATTTTACGTTTTCATACATACCTATGGTAAGATATTACCAACATTAAATAATAAAATACATTGTACATTTTTTTTTTAAACACATCAGCCGATTCCCACCAAGGCAGGGTGGCCCGAAAAAGAAAAACTTTCATCATTCACTCCATCACTGTCTTGGCAGAGGGGTGCTTTACACTACAGTTATAAAACTGCAACATTAACACCCCTCCTTCAGAGTACAGACACTGTACTTCCCATCTCCAGGATTCAAGTCTGGTCTGCAGGTTTCCCTGAATCCCTTCATAAATGTTACTTTGTTCACACTCTAACAGCACGTCAAGTATTAAAAACCATTTGTCTCCATTCACTCCTATCAAATATGCTCACGCATGTTTGCTGGAAGTCCAAGCCCCTCACACACAAAACCTCCTTTACCCCTCCCTCCAACCCTTCCTAGGCCAACCCCTACCCCGCCTTCCCTCCACTACAGATTTATACACTCTGGAAGTCATTCTGTTTTGTTCCATTCTCTCTACATGTCTGAACCACCTCAGCAACCCTCCCTCAGCCTTCTGGATAATAGTCTTGGTAATCCTACACCTTCTCCTAATTTCCAAACTACGAATTCTCTGCATTATATTCACAACACACATTGCCCTTAGACATGACATCTCCACTGCCTCCAGCCTTCTCCTCATTGCAACATTCATCACCCATGCTTCACACCCATACAAGAGTGTTGATACAACTATACTCTCATACATTCTCCTCTTTGCTTCCACAGACAAAGTTCTTTGTCTCCATAGACTCCTAAGTGCACCACTTCCCTTTTTTCCCCTCATCAATTCTACGATTTACCTCATCCTTCATAGACCCATCTGCTGGCATGTCCACTCCTAAATATCTCAATACATTCACCTCCTCCATACTCTCTCCCTCCAATCTGATATCCAATCTTTCATCACCTAATCTTTTTATCCTCATAACCCTACTCTTTCCTATATTCACTTAATTTTCTTCTTTTACATACCCTACCAAATTCATCCACCAACCTCTGCAACTTCTCTTCAGAGTCTCCCAAAAGCACAGTGTCATCAGCAAAGAGCAACTATGACAACTCCCACTTTGTGTTTAATTCTTTATCTTTTAACTCCACACCTCTTGCCAAGACCCGTGCATTCACTTCTCTTACAACCCCATCTATAAATATATTGAACAACCACAGTGACATCACATCCTTGTCTAAGACCTACTTTTACTGGGAAATAATTTCCCTCTCTCCTACATACTCTAACCTGAGCCTCACTATCCTCGTAAAAACTCTTCACTGCTTTCAGTAACCTACCTCCTACACCATACATCTGCAACATCTGCCACATTGCCCCCCTATCCACCATGTCATATGCCTTTTGCAAATCCATAAATGCCACAAAAACCTTTTTACCCTTATCTAAATACTATTCACCTATATGTTTCACTGTAAACACTTGGTCTACACACCCCCTACCTTTCCTAAAGCCTCCTTGTTCATCTGCTTTCCTACCCGTCTTACTCTTAATTCTTTCAATAATAATATCTACCATACACTTTCCCAGGTATACTCAACAGACTTATTCCCCTATAATTTTTGCACTCTCTTTTATCCCCTTTGCCTTTATACAAAGGAATTATTCATGCTCTCTGCCAATCCCTAGGTACCTTACCCTCTTCCATACATTTATTAAACAATAGCACCAACCACTCCAAAACTATATCCCCATCTGCTTTTAACATTTCTATCTTTATCCCATCAATCCTAGCTGTCTTACCCCCTTTCATTCTACCCACTGCCTCATGAACTTCCCCCCACACTCACAACTGGCTCTTCCTCACTCCAAGATGTTATTCCTCCTTGTCTTATACAGAAAATCACAGCTTCCCTATCTTCATCAACATTTAACAATTCCTCAAAATATTCCCTCTCTCTTCCCGATACCTCCAACTCTCCATTTAATAACTCTCCTCTCCTGTTTTTAGCTGTCAAATCCATTTGTTCCCTAGGCTTCCTCAACTTATTAATCTTACTCCAAAACTTTTTTTTATTTTCAACAAAATTTGTTGATAACATCTCACCCACTCTCTCATTTGCTTTCTTTTTAGATTGCTTCACCACTCTCTTAACCTCTCTTTTCCTCTCCATATACTCTTCCCTTCTTGCATCACTTCTATTTTGTAAAAACCTCTCATATGCTAATTTTTTTCTCTTACTACTCTCTTTACAAAATCATATTATTATCATAATCAAAAAAAGCACTAAACTGACAAGGGTCATACAGCACTGTGGGCAGAAAGTATTGCTGGGGCTATAAACAGCTAGGTGGAGAGGGGATCAGAGGTGAGGAGAGAAAAGGGCTGGAAGGGACACTAAGGGCTATGTGTCAAAGTTCGTATAGTAAAGCAGTTGCTGACAAAAAGTAAAAAAGTGATTGTAAGTCCAAGGTAGGCCCATCTGTAAGGATGGAAGATAAGAGTGGTAGGGTGGTGGCATCGTTGGAGGTAAATTCTGTGAGCTCATTGGTAAACTGGGCAATCTACAAGAAAGTGAAGAACCGAAATGGACCCAAAAAACCTCGGAGAGAGGAATAGGTTATTGTTCCACGAGATACCCATGGGTAAGGCAAGTATGGCCAATGCTGAAACGGGAGACTGCAGTCTCATGAGTATGGCAACAGTAGTAAGAAGATGGCCACAAACCTAAAAGTGGTTTAATAGAGTGCAATCTGTTATGGTGCACGTCTGACCACTTTTGTTGCCAACGGCCACGAAGAATACCTCTATAGGAACGGAATACCTCTATAGGAAACTGGAAGATCATGCACCGCTGACTGCCAGCAGCATCTGCCTGTTCACTGCTCTGCACATCAACATGTCCAGGGACCCAACAGTAAACGATGTCCTTGTTTTTGCTAGCCAGATGAGGGGAATCAAATTGTTTAATGGCTTGTAAAGCACCGAGGGAATCTGAAGTGATCACAAACATCGAAGGAGACATATGTAATATGGAGAAGTGCTATGAGGATGGCATACAACTCACTGGTAAAAATACTAGCCGAGTCTAACAAATGACCTCGGACAACATCGTCAGATGTAGAACCATGTGTATAAACAGTAATGGCATGAGCATGTGACTGAAAGTGATCAAGAAAAAGAGAGCGAGAAGCAGTCGTAGGTAGAAGAGCTTTGGAGCATGGCAGTAGGAGAGAAGAGATACGAATCGCCTGAACCTCCCAAGGGGGAAGGGAAAAGGCAGACATTAAATGAACATACAAGGGAAGCAACTGGAGAGAAGACTGGGGTGGGTGAAGATGAAGAGAAAATGGCTGGAGTAAGCAGGGCTATCAAACAAATAATAAACTTCTACTAACGTTTGAGACCAGCCTATAAGTAGACGGAACACAAAAGTCATGAGAGTGGACAAAGTAACGAAGGCAGTTAGCATCATGACGATCAGCTAACGAACATTTGCCTCAACATAGAGGCTTTCAACGGGATGAATGAAAGGCACCAAGGCATAAACGTAGACCCTGATGATGAAGGGGATCTAACTTAGAAAGAGTTGCAGGAGAAGACACAGAATAGACTTGGTCACCATAATCTAGCTTGGATAAGACTAGGATGGAATGCAAATGGAGGAGAGTCCGGCAATCTGCTCCCCATGTGCCCCATCTGCTCCCCATGTGCAAGAATTTTAAGGAGATTCAGCCAACCATGGCAAGCTGTGTTCAAAGAGGAAATGTGGGGTTTCCATGTCAACCAGCGATCGAAAAGAAGGCCATGAAATTTGATCGTATCACATTCTGAAATACGTGAGCCATGTAAATACAATAGAATATCAGGGACAAGAGGACGTCTAGTGAAGGTAATGAAATGGGTTTTCGTACTAGAAAATTTAAATCTATGAGAAGTGGCTCAATGGGAAACTCAGTCAATCGCATCCTGAAGGGAGGCCACTACCAGGTGATAGGGCCTCCGTAAGCTATTGCAAAATCATCTATGTAAAGTGACAACCAAATATGTGATGGAAGAAAGGAAGGTAGGTCATTTATAGGCAAGAAAAGAAGGGTAGTGCTAAGGACACAACCTTGTGGGACACCCTCGACCGGAACAAAATCTGAGAAAAGCGAGGATCCAACATGGACAGGAAAATATCTGTCAGATAAGAGAGCAGCAATGAAAGTTGGTAGATTACCACAGAGGCCTAAGGAGTGGTCTTGGGCTAAAGTGTTATACCTCCAAGTGGTATCACATGCCTTCTCAAGATCAAAAAAGACTGCTAGGATAAAGTGTTTGTTAGCAAATGCATTTCACACACATGTATCTAAGTGGAGCAAAGGGCCCAAAGTAGAGTGGCCCTTGCAAAAGCCATACTGGTGAAGAGAAAGACTATTGTGAGTCACCAAATACCATATCAGGTGTCTATTCACCAATCATTCCATCACCTTGCAGACTACACTGGTCAGAGCAATGGGACAATAATGAGAGGTATCAAGCCCGAGGTGCCTGGTTTGCAGAACAATAGTACAATGGCAGATTTCCACTGAAGGAGAACCCTTCATGTCCAAATAAGATTGAAAAGGTGCAAAAGGATTGTAAGGGCTGTAGAATGCAGATGTTGTAGCATACTGATACGAATATCATCAGACCGAACTGCCAAAGACTGGCAAGTGGAAAGCATGGAGTCTAAGTCTAGGAGAGTGAAAAGTACATTATATGGCTCCATTCCATTAGAAGAGAAATCAAAGGGCAATTGCTCCTAGGCAGACTTAGATGCAAGAAATGAGAGACAGAGGTGAAGCCCTTGGGAGACACGGACAAGATAGTTCCCAATTTCCATGGCAACTTCAAGAGGTTCCACAACACTAACCCCAGCAACCTGCAAAATGGGAGCTGGACCCGGAGTGTACTTGCCACACAACTTCCGTACCTTCTTCCAAACCACACACATAGGGGAAGTCAAAGTAATGATAGACACGTAGTCTTGCCAACAAGTGCGTTTAGTGTCATGTATGATGCAGCGAGCGACTGCCCTTGCCCGCTTAAAATCCAAAAGATGATCTGAGGTCTGATTATATCAATAATGGCCCCATGCAGCACATTTCAAACACACTGCATGGGCACACACAGGAGACCACCAAGACACATGTCTGAGAATGCCTGCCTGAGGTTTGAGGAATAGAATGTGATGCTGCAATCAAAACTATGGTCGAAAACTGGTGCACTAGCTCATCAATAGAGGATGAAGGAGGGTCCCCACAAAAAGCAGTAAGATGGGAGTATAAGTCCCAATTCGCTTGTCCATATTGCCAACGGGGGCTACGAGGCAGTTAGGAATACGTAGTAGAAGAAAGAAGAATAGGAAAGTGACCACTGTCGTGCAAATCTGGAAGAAAAGACCAAGTGTAATCAAGTGCAATTGACAAGGAACAGATAGAAAGATCAATGCAAGAGAGAGACAGAGTGCGAGAATCAAAATGGGTGGGAGCACCCGTATTTAAAACATGAAGAGGATGAGAAGTGAGAAGAGTCTCCAACTGATCACCACAAGAGTCACAGTGGCACCCTCCCCAAAGATGATGGTGAGTGTTAAAATCACCTAACAATAAGATGGGCAGCAGCAGAGAAGAGATCAAGAACACAATATCTGAAGGCAGAGTTGAGAGACAGCCATAGTGTAAAGCCCTTGTGTTCCTTAAGATAACAGATCTCTTATTCATTGTGATAAACATGACAACGGCGTGAAAAGGAAGGACGAGGTTCCTTGCAATTGAGACAAGAGGGGGGGAAGACTACAAGACATATTGCAATGATCTGCTGCACCGCAGACTGGGCATTCCACCGCAGATCTGCAGTGCTTAGCAGGGTGTCCAAAATGCCAGCAATTACGACACTGTTGGGGAGTGGGAACTACTTGACGGACCTCTAGGCGATGTCCCGCAATATAGACAGGGGATGGAAGTTCACGGTAGTCGAAGGTAAAATGATCGATGTTACTAGGAAAGCGCCTCCACCCACGAGCAGGCAGGATGTACATATCTACCTTAAGAATAGGGAGGTTCTGAAGGGCTAATTGTTCTAAAAATATCCTCGCTGCAAGACAAAAAAATCACTCTGAACAATGGTATGCAGTAAGACTACAGTACCACTGCAAGAATTAAGAGTAACGTGCTTACGAGCAGTGACTGGTATGTCATCTATGGAAGTGACGCGGGAGAAAGCATGAGCTTGCTCTGAATTCTGTACTGTTATGACACACGCACTGCTTCAAAGAGCGTGGAAGGATATATTTTGGCCAATGTGCCATAAAAGAGTTTTACCAATTCCATGATCAGAAAGATAATCGGTTTAAGACATTGTCTGTAAAGAAAAGAATTTTGTCCATTGCATACTCGTTACCCTGGTACGCAAAGGTGGTGAGTGTTGTGTAGGCAGTCTTTGAGTGATTACTGACAAACTGGGAGATGGCTGTTGTTAAAAAAAAAAAGTGTGATGACACATATACATACAGTACATATATACGTAGATTTTTTCTTTTTACTCCAACAGCCATCTCCAGCCAAGCTATGGTGACCTGAAAAAGGAAACACATTCACCATCATTCAATAGCTGTCTTGCCAGGAGTGTGCCAACATCACAATTCAGATTGACCTCTGACTGCAACATCCTCACCCCTCCTTCGTAGAGTAGCCCTGCACTATATTACAGTGTGGGATTAAAAGAATCTAACATAAAGTGGGAGTTGTCACAGTTGCTCTTCGCTGATGACACTGTGCTTTTGGGAGATTCTGAATAGATGCTGCAGAGGTCATTGCACTGAGTTTGGTAAGGTATGTAAAAGAAGGAAATTACAAGTAAACATAGGAAATGGTAAGGTGATGAGGATAAAAAAAAAAAGTAATGAAAGATTTGATATCAGATTGGAGGGAGTATGGAGGAAGTGAATATATTCAGATATTTGGGAGTGGATGTGTCAGCAGATGTGTATATGAAAGACGAGGTGAATCACAGAATTGATAAGGGGGGGGAAAAAGCGAGTGGTGCACTGAGGAGTCTGTGGAAACAAAGAATGTTATCCATGAAAGCAAACAGGGGAATGTAAGAGAGTATGGTTATACCAACACTCTTTTATAGGTGTGAAGCATGGGTGGTGAATGCTACAACAAAAATACTTGAGGCAGTGGAGGTGTGTCTGAAGGCAACATGCAGTGAATATAATGCAGAAAATCCGTAGTTTGGAAATTATGAAGAGGTTTGACGTTACTAAAAGTGTTATCCAAAGAGCTGAGGAGGGATTGAGGTGGTTTGGACATTTAGAGAGGATAGAATGACTTGGAGTGTGTTTAAATCTGTAATGGCAGGAAGGAGAGGTAGGGTCAGCCTAGGAAAGGTTGGAGGGAGAGGTAAAGGAGGTTTTGTGTGAGGCTCTTGGACTTCCAGCAAGTGTACATGTGTGTGTTAGACAGGAACGAGTGGAGACAAATGGTATTTATGACAAAGTGCTGTTGGAGTGTGAACAAAGTAACATTTAAGTAGGGATTCAGGGAAACCGGCAAGCAAGATTTGAGTCCTGGAAGTGGGAAATACAGTGCCTTCACTCTGAAGGAGGGGTGTTGATACACTGCAGTTTTTAAATTGTAGTGTAGGCACACCTCTGGCAAGACAGTGATAGAGTGAATGATGATCATGTTTCTTTTTTGGGTCACCCTGCCTTGGTGGGAAATGGCTGATGTGTTCATAAAAAAAAAATAATCACACATTTCCAAAAATATTATGTTGATGTTTTGCAGTATTGCTAACCAATGAAACATTAAAGTGCTTATGCACACACTAACAGAAAATAGTGGTAGACCACTGGAATGGGATCCAGGAGGTAGTAAATGTCACATCCATCATAAACTTACATAATTATATGGCAAACAAAACAATGAAGATCACAAATACGTAGTTACACATTTGTTCATTCATGCAAATATACATACTGTACATACCCATTTTAATACACATTCTTTGCACCTGCACTTACAAAATAAGTACAAATGTGATCTATTGAAAAATGAGGTTAACAGCAGTAATGCAAGAACAAAAACCTTCAGACATTTTAAAATTGGTACGCAGTGAAAAAACATTATCTATATAATGTGTATTCTTTAGTGCAAAAGAAAGAAGATCCTATAATACACTTATCATCACTATCAACATGCAACAAATGATTAGAATTGTAAAAATTTTTGTTTAGTGTTAAATTACTTCTACTTATTTTATGGGTTTCTCAATAGAGAAGTGTGTAATATATGTTGACATCTCAGTTCACCATGTGAACACAGTGCTATATATCTTTAAACACTAAAATACATAAGCGTACTGATTCTTACAAGTTTTGAGCTTTCTTGAATTTAGTAACAAAAATAGTAGAGTATTCTGCAGTAATACCATTGCATTTTCTTCACACTGACTTTGCAGTCATAGGAAGCAAAGTAATTGCTTTTATCACAAACACTTCAGAGTGTTAATACAACAGACAATGAAAGAATAAATAATATGAGAAAGATAATAATGAAGATGCAGCCTTCACTTCTCTGCTCTTAATAATCTGTTACTGCTTAATCTACAACCTACTAATAGTATCTAGGTCTTGTTAAGGGTAATTTTTGTTTACCTCAGCATTTACAACTAAGGTAGGGTAATCCCTAAAAAGGAAACATTATATTAATAAAAAACTGCAGAATCAATTGTTACAAGTAAAGAAGTAGAGGTGTTGAGATTCAGTATAAGGTGAAAGGAGTAAGTCACAGTTGTTATATTAACCTCAATCCTCAGCACTTTTATTCATCTGATGGGATCAACCACAGGAATTTTTATCTTGATATTCTGCAGGGTAAGACTTATTGCTAAGCAAATCACTAATTATCATTGCTGAATAAAAACTCATTTTGTTTTCCTCCCCTTACTTAATTTTTACCCATTACATTAAAGCAATTTCATGTTGATTACTAACTTTACTTTGAAAACTCTATCTTGAACTTTAATCTTTTAACAATATCTTAGGTATTAAAATCATTTGTAATATGTCCTGGAAAACCCACACTCACAGGGGTACCTAAAATACATAAAAAATTTCCTTCATGTAGACAAGTAATTTTACTTCTCTTTGATGCTTCAGGTTCCAACAATGTCATTATCCTTATAATATTAAACAGCAAACCTCTTTCTCAAAAATACTTGCTTATTTTCACTTTACTTCCATGACAACCATTCTCAAGATTCAAGACTTAAATAAAATACACACAATCCAAGACATACTGTAAACATTTTATTAGCTGGAAGCTTGTTCCATGGTATCACTAATTTGCAAGTACTATCATTTTGGAAGGATAATAAATAGTATAGGATCTTGGATAATGCTGCCACCCTAGGTCTTTCTGATCTCCACTCATTGGATAATAGCCAATATTTTTTATGATCTGACCCTACTCCATTAATCTGTGAAGTTAACATACTCAAGATTGTGTAGTAAAGATGAATGATGTTGTGAAGCATATATGTGAAGAGTTTAGTAGTACAAATGAATGGTGCTGTGAAGTGATGATATAGTTCATAAAGATGAGTAGTGCTGTGCAATAAAATGCACAGAATTTAGTAGTGAAGATGAATACTAATGTGAAGCAAAGATATGGAGTCACATAGTGAAGATGAATAATACACAAATAACCCGCACATAGAAGAGAGGAGCTCACGACGACGCTTCGGTTCGACTTGGACCATTTACAAAGTCACACTAACCAGAAGTGGAGCATGACGGCTATATATAGGCAGGCAGAGGTAGTGGTGGTAGTAGTAGTAGTAATGGTAGTAGTAGGAGGAGTAGTAGTAGTGGGGAACTAAGGAGGAGGAGCCAGTCAATTATAGAGACAGGGGAGCACTGCAAGGGAGCTAGGTGCCCACAGAGGGAGAGCAAGTGCACAGAGGTGGGGGGAAGGGGAAGTGATGAAATAAATAATGAAGAAACAGAAACATGCGACAGAAGAAAGACAAAAAAAAAGGAAAGAGGAAAGGGGAAGAGGGAGAAAAAGAAAAAAATGAGGAATCGGGTTAAGTCACGGGTGTTCTGAAGTTTGGAGCATTTTACAATGTAGTGGGAGAGGAAGGCATCTACAGAGACGAAGCCACGACTAAGATTCATACAAGGAAAGTTATGTATTAGAGAGGATTCAACAAGACGGTGACTGTTAAAGTTGGAAGTAGGGAAGACAGTTTTAGCAGAAGACCAGTCTATAGTCAGAGATCACAGCCATCCTATAGACTGGTCTTCTGCTAAAACTGTCTTCCCTACTTCCAACTTTAACAGTCGCCATCTTGTTGAATCCTCTCTAATACATAACTTTACTTGTATGAATCTTAGTCGTGGCTTCGTCTCTGTAGATGCCTTCCTCTCCCACTACATTGTAAAATGCTCCAAACTTCAGAACACCCATGACTTAACCCGATTCCTCATTTTTTCTTCTTCTCCCTCTTCCCCTTTCCTCTTTCCTTTTTTTGTCTTTCTTCTGTTGCGTGTTTCTGTTCCTTCATTATTTATTTCATCACTTCCCCTTCCCCCCACCTCTGTGCACTTGCTCTCCCTCTGTGGGCACCTAGCTCCCTTGCAGTGCTCCCCTGTCTCTATAATTGACTGGCTCCTCCTCCTTAGTTCCCCACTACTACCACTACTACTACTACTCCTCCTCCTCCTACTACTAACACTACTACTACCACCACTACCTCTGCCTGCCTATATATAGCCGTCATGCTCCACTTCTGGTTAGTGTGACTTTGTAAATGGTCCAAGTCGGACTGAAGCGTCGTCGTAAGCTCTTCTCTTCTATGTGCGGGTTATTTGTGTATTGTGCCTTTGTTTGTTAAAGATGAATAATACTGTGAAATGAAGATATAAAGGGTTCTTTTGCTAGTTCTACATAGAAAAAAAGGAGTATATGATTATATGAAGATGGAGAAAGGAGGCAGACCACAGATAAGAAGTATGCAATTAATGCTGACTAAGGAAACAGGTACATTAGACCCTCAATTTTAGAACTGCTCCCAACTCAACCAATTATGTAAGTGTATTTTTGTAAGTGCTTTTGTAAGTGTATTTTTGGGGGTCTGAAACAGATTAACCCTTTCAGAGTTTCTGACCTACTAGTATGGCTTACACACAAGGGCTATTGACGTACTAGTACACCTAAATTCTAGCGCCTTCAAATCTAGCAAGAGAAAGCTCGTAGGCCTACATAGGAAAGAACGGGTCTATGTGGTCAGTGTGCACAGTATAAAAAAAAATCCTGGAGCACACAGTGCATAATGAGAAAAAAAAACTTTGACTGTGGTTTTGGTTTAACCCTTAAACAGTCCAAATGTATATATACGTTCACTCGCGTAGCGCCCCGAATATTTTAAAAAAAAAAAAAAAAAATTTTTATAGAAAAAAAAGAGCACATTTTTTAAGTATTTTAGAATAAAGAATTTTTTGGGGGGGGTCAGTGCTTACCGAGATACGAGGCCGAGAAGTTGGCACTGGATGCTCACGTGACAGCAACATCGAGTCCTGCCGATTGCAGAAGTGTTGCCGATATACCTTTTCTTCTATTTTTCATATTATTTTATGTAATTTTTATGTTCTGATAATTATAATTTGTAGTAGGTCTTGTCATTTTATAACCAATCTTTGTTCTGACACTAGTATTAGGTACTGAAATTATACTCAAATTGTCACAAACACACTGACAGGTGGACATTTACACCTGCCTTAGCCATTTACTATTGTCTTGGAATATATACAAAGTATTTATGTGTCCCAGCAATGTTTTGGATATGTGGAAGTATATAATAATGAGGAGGAGGATGAGAAAGATGAAGAGGAGGAGATGGAGGAGGAGGAGGAGATGGAGGAGGAGGAGATGGAGGAGGAGGAGGGGGAGGAGGAGGAGATGGAGGAGGAGGAGGAGGAGGAGGAGGAGATGAAGGAGGAGGAGATGGAGGAGGAGGAGATGGAGGAGGAGTAGATGGAGGAGGAGGAGATGGAGGAGGAGGAGATGGAGGAGGAGGAGGAGGAGAATAATAATACGTAATAATAATAATAGGTAACAATAAGTTCCCTTGAACCACGAAAAACAAAGTCCACCCCTGACAGTGACATAAGGTGAGATGACAACTGATAAGAACTGACATTTGATGAACATACATGAGGGTGGGGAAGGGTGCAGCTGATAAGAAAAGATTAGAGGTGATATTTGATGAGCATTGCCCTCACTTTGTTTTCACTGGTACACAAACATGTCTGTCTATTTGTCTGTCAAGCTCCCTGTCTGTCTACCTGCCTAGCTCTCTGTCTCAGAGAGAGCCACAAGACTGCGTCGTCATCACGTTTACTCACATCTTCAAGTAGAGTATAGCACTTTGTCTGGATTTTTTGGGTTATCCTAGGTAATTTACACTATGTATACTTGTATTTATATGTACCTGTGAGACAGAGATAGACAGACAGATAGAAAGAGAGACAGACAGAGAGATACAGAGACAAAGACAGATAGAGAGAGAGAGAGAGAGATACAGACATAGGTAGACATAGAAAGAGACAGAGATAGAAACAGAAATAGATAGATACAGAGATAGACAGACCCTAAACTTGGGGTTAACATCACTTTCCTCTTAAAAGAGGAGTGTTAATATGATATTACATCAGTGAATCCTTGGTGTTTGCCGCACTGTTTGCTCTAGCTGGCGGTCAATTTAACTGGCGCTCCCACAAGGTACTAAGTGGTCCCAGATTTTTTTAATACCACGCACACTGAGTGTTAGGACCCATTCTATGCTGACAAGGCATCTCAGGCCAATCGTGCCAAATTTGAAGGCAGGAAAAATAAAATGTATACATGTATATACTTTTGGTTCGCTACGCGTAAGAACATATATATACGTTTGGACCGTTTAAGGGTTAAATTTGCACTGTATTTTCGTATGGTATTTATTGTTGTATTCTAGTTTTCCTGGTCTCATTTCATAGAATGGAAGACATATTACAGAAATTGAGATGATTTTGATTGGTTTCACAATGAAAAGTACCTTGAAATTGAGCTCAAAGTAGCAGAAATGTTTGATTTTTGCCAAAGTTCAAAAGTAAACAAATCATGCCACGCGTCCAATACACATCAACTGGCGAGTCTAGTATTGTTTCACAAGTGCGTTGATATTATTTATACCATTTCTACACTAATGTAGTCTGCATAACAGTAAATCTTCTATTTTTTGTGAGAATAAAAATTCAAAGTGGAAAGCAAAAGAAATGTAAGAAGGGCCTGGGGACGTGACTGGTGAACAGAGGAAATGTTTTTAAGTGCCAGGAATGTCTGTCTTGTTTATTCTGGACCCTATCTGGAAATTGGCATCTTTTGAAATTTGTGAAATTGGCAACATTGCCAATTTCTGATCACTTTATTGGATAGTTGAAATCGGTAAATGGGTGGTTTCTTGTACTCATTCGATAGAAAAAATGAAGTTCTAGCGAAATAGTTATGATTTTTGTCGACTAGTACACTGGAATTGGCCGAAAATAGGGCTCAAAGTGGGGCGAAATCGCCGATGCATAAACATCGTCGAAACCGCTAACTTCACGAGAGCATAATTCCGTAAATTTTCCATCAAATTTCATACTTTTGGTGTCATTATTATCGGGAAAAGATTCTCTATCTTTTCATAAGAAAAAATATTTTTTTTTCCGCAAAATTTCCGACCCTGTGAACAAGTTTAGGAGAGGGCCTCTCGATCCTGAAAGGGTTAATCTAATTTACATTATTCCTGACGAGAAGAAATTTGTTTGGTAACAGCACTTGAGCAGCCATCTGGAACGAAATAAGTTTTAAACTCGAGGGTCCACTGTATATCAGTAAGAGAAATTAATGATCTCATGGTGAGATTGTTTTCCCCAAATTGATGTCATCCATACTGATACTGATGTAAGATGGTTGTTCTTGCATCTTTTTCAGGATTTGTTGCCTTATGAATGCTAAAACACTCAGCTCCTTGTTCTAGTTAAACCAAAACTTATCCTTAGTAATTCCTCATTTTTATTTACTGTAAGTATTTAATAAATATTGAGACATTTTTCTTCCATTTTATTCATTTACTCAAACTGTTCTCACTCCCTTTATACATTCTTATTTACACAAATCTAGAACCACAAATTTTTTATCACAGACGTTAGTCCTTTGACAGTAAGGCGGTGTCAGCAGCTGCAATGCTCGAAAACTTTATATTATTCATATCTTAATACTGGAGAAAGAATACCATTACTGTTCACAGACTGAAATGAAATATCTGTAAGGCTTAGCCAGATTAGACACATGTGCAACTCTTGGGTATCTTTATTGAGGAAACGTTTCGCCACACAGTGGCTTCATCAGTCCATACAAAGGAGAATCTTGAAGAATAGGAGGAGAATGAGGTAATCAGTCCCTCAACCTTGAGTCGATGTGGTCAGTCCATCAAGATTGATGGACTGACCACATCGACTCAAGGTTGAGGGACTGATTACCTCATTCTCCTCCTATTCTTCAAGATTCTCCTTTGTATGGACTGATGAAGCCACTGTGTGGCGAAACGTTTCCTCAATAAAGATACCCAAGAGTTGCACATGTGTCTAATTTATCAACATGTCGGTTCTCTGAACCATTCATCTACAAGGCTTAGCCAGACTGGTCTGACTGCAGTGTTCTGCATGTACTGTAATCCACATATTTCTCTGTAATACATTGCATATGCTATACTGAATCATACTGCCCTATGCTGCATTCACCATTGTACTGTATACTGCAACAGCATACGTATTCCACATTAAATGCACTAAAATGGCAACAAGCCTTTTTTTAGTGAAGCTAAATGAAATCTCAAATTCAATATGAAATGTGATGGAAAACTCAACACTATCTTGAAATAAGTAGGTATCTACTTCAGTTACTCCTAGCTGCTTATTTCAAATTAAACTAAATTATTTTCTAGTAAACTTAATATATAATACATTTACATACAATTTTTAATAAAAACTGAAATATCTTGCAACATTAGTTTTAAAAGAATTTCTGAACACTTCTGTGCTATATATATCCAAACAGTAAATTACAGACATGGAAATATGTAAAATATTATACAGAGTAAAGTTATAAAATGAAGATCTTGTTGCAGTTTCAACATTTTGAAATGTACATAATTAGAAAATTTATATACCTCTTAACATGTATGTGACTAATTTCAAGGGATGTTTTACCCCCCTTACAGTCTAACCTGTGGCCAAGTTTCCATGCTGAGTGTCTAGTCAAGCAAGCTCATGCTTCCAGTGGCTTGAATGTGCATATAGCCATTACAACCTGGCTAATCAGGCACTTATACAAGGTAGTGGTCCAGTTTCCACTTGAAAAGTTTTACTGTTCATGCAATGATTTTTATACAAATACAGTAATACAAGCCATAAATTATTTCCCAGTCTCCCTAAGCCTATGCAAGATTCACTCAACTGCATGGAACTGCAGAACTGTGATAATCAATAGAGTACATTAATGAATGTTTCCTTACATGACCCAGATACTAATGTCTGCATAACAAGTAATGATGTGGCCATATATAGTCAGTGTAATGTGCACTGACTACATGATATATTATTAAGTTCAGAAGTTGCATAAAAGCCTTTAAATGAACTCTTATTGCAATATTACAATCAAATCATAGTTTCTACACTTCATTAGTTATATAAAAGTAAGTGCATGAAAAGATATGTGCTGACAGGCTGATCTTACATGATCACCAATTAGCATGTTTATGGCCTGATAATTTAGGATAAAACCATCCACACTGTTTACTAATACTTAGCCCCCAGTGCACAGATTACCTAAAGTTCTCTCTCCTATAATAGGTTTGAACTCAGTCAATTAAGTAGTTATCACATTGCATCTTTCCCCATATATTAAGGAAATATGAAAAATACACTTCTTAGTTAGGCCAGACTTCTTATTTTATTTTTGTTCTAAAGGCCCACTGATGTTAATATTTCTATTTTACAATAAAATTTAATTGAAAATGCAACTTTTTATTATTGCTGTTACTCTAAACATTTTCCTGATTACACTTGTTTCGTTTCTCTTGATATTTTGAAGCATTTTCCTTTAAGATTTAAATTTCTAAAAGAATTTGATTTTGATTTTATTATATATGAAATATCCAGACTGCTCACACTGCATGAATGAAAGGCATAGCATATACTTAAATGTTCAATGGAAGGTTTGGAAACTAACTCAACAATATAAATTACACTGAAATTTTTACCATTATTTAAAATGTCTTAATAATTAACATTTTGTCTTTGAAAAGAATTTTTATGTTAAATGTTGCATACTTATTTTATTCCTATTCCCAGCACTAAAAAATCTACATGTAAAACATGAAATAAAAAAGTCTGGCCTTAGGAGGTAAGAAAAAAGACAACTTCAGAAGTATAATAACTTTCTGGACAAAATGGTTTTAAAGTTTTTAATGCTAATATAATCATGATTTACATAAGTATTTTTATCATAATTTTCTCTATAGCACAATGAGAATGTCTTATGATAAAATTATTAACCAGATCCCAAACTTACTGGTTTAAAACAGTCTTTCTTAAAAGAGAAAATGTCACTCAAATATCAGAGTGCACATCAACAACAAAAAATGGACTTTACCATTTAGTACAATATATCTTCTTCTTTCAACACACCGGCCATATCCCACCGAGGCGGGGTGGCCCAAAAGAAAAAACAAAAGCTTCTCCTTTTAAATTTAGTAATATATACAGGAGAAGGGGTTACTAGACCCTTGCTCCTGGCATTTTAGTCGCCTCTTACAACACGCATGGCTTACGGAGGAAGAATTCTGTTCCACTTCCCCATGGAGGTAGTACAATATATGTTTCAATATAATTATTTACACATAAGCAGAAAGTGCCATTAGTAATGACAGTATGTGTGTGTGTGTAAAACTCTTAGACTACAGTGTTAATATGATTTTCTTAAACCACACTTGTGGTTAATGGCATACCTGCAACTGATAATTATACTGTCACTCTTGAATATAAACTTTAGTTTTCCTTCTTCATCACTTTTGTTGCAGTTATGGCTTGGTGTGTGAGCACTTGTGAATTTTTTGAAAGAACAGGTACTCAAGAATAATGAAATCTCAAATTATCATCATCGTTATTATTATTCTGAATGGCACAAAATACATCAATCCTTTTTAGTTTCTTTCTGCAAAATCTTATCAAAGAAAAACTCAGAGATAAATAATCTAGACTCAGAAGGACTAAGTTTGGTCTCAATAGCTCGAACTTGACTCCAGTGCTCACGCCTCCGCTCAACGTCCTCTGAGTCAACCCTGAAAATAAAAGATTTTTAATCTGTCTGCTCTATTACTTTACAGTTAATCCAAACATTGAAAAGGAAACTTTAGATGATAGTTTGGTCCATCCCAGACTATTATCAAGTTATGACAGAGAAAAACATGAGAAAAGAAGATAATGGGGAAGGGAGGATCAAAATGTTTGAAGTTTCCTCTCCAAAGTTTAAGTTATCTTGTGAATTATTCCAGCCAAGGCAATGTGACTTTTATTGGTCTTTTTCACATAATTTAAACAACTGAGTCAAACTGCTACAATGCTCCTTCAAGGTAATGTGTCAACTTACAAAATGAAAAAATTGTATTGTGATGGCTAGTATGTGAGATAGCAAGTTTTAACTCGTTAACTGTCCAAACGTAGATCTATGTTGTCACTGCTAGTGCTCTAAATATTTTGAAGAAAAAAAAATCAATGAAGAGGACAATTTTCTGTGTAATAAAACCAAAAAAAAATTTCAGGATCAGTACTTACCGAGATGTATTATTATTATAATCAAAAAGAAGCGCTAAGCCACAAGGGCTATACAGCGCTGCAGGGTAGGGAAGGAAGCAAGGGAATTGGATGGCAGAAGGGAGGGGGGATGATCAGCAGGTTACAGAAAACAGCGGGGCAGGGGATAGTACGGGGGTAGAGGGTAGCAAGAGATACAAGTAGAAAGGGCTGAAAGTATCAGAATTTGTGAAGTAAGTCAGTCGTTGTCAAAAAGTCAATGAGAGAGTCCGGATGAAAGGTGGGTCCATCAGCGAGAAGGGAAGGTAAAGATAGAGCAGCGGGGCGAAGACGACGACAGAGGTAAATTCTGCGTGCTCGTTGATAAAGTGGGCAGTCCAACAGAATGTGGCTGACTGATAATGGAGCTTGGCAATTCTCACAGAGAGGAGCAAGACGCCTCTCCATGAGATATCCATGAGTAAGACGAGTATGGCCAATGCGAAGACGGGAGAGAGTAGTCTCCCAACCTCGACACTGGTGATAAGAAGACGGCCAGTAACCTATACTCGGTTTAATAGACTGAAGTTTGTTGCCGAGCATAGTAGACCAACGTTGTTGCCAACGGGTGTGAAGGTGGGAAGATATTACAGCAAAATAGTCCGTACATGGAATACCTCTATAAGAAACTGGTAGGTCATGTACTGCTGACCGCGCAGCAGTGTCTGCCTGTTCATTGCCCTGTACGTCAACATGACCAGGGACCCAACAAAAAACAATATCTTTATGCTTAGTAAAGATGCGGCGTAGCCAAAGTTGGATACGGAGGACTAAGGGGTGAGGTGTATCAAATTTTTGTATAGCCTGTAAAGCACTAAGGGAGTCTGAGACAACCACAAATGATGACACAGGCATAGATGCAATACGGATAAGTGCTGTAAGGATGGCATATAATTCAGCAGTAAAAATACTAGCTGAAGATAGTAAATGCCCTTGTACGACGCTGTCCGGAAACACTGCTGCGAATCCTACGCCGTCAGAAGACTTAGAGCCATCTGTGTACACAGCAATGGCATGAGAATGAGAGTGAAAGTGGTCAAGAAAAAGAGAGCGGGAAGCGACCGTAGACAGTTGGGCTTTCGAGCAAGGGAGGGAGAAAGAACAGACTCGAACGGCTGGAACTTCCCAGGGGGGTAGGGAAAAGTGAGATGCTACATGTACATAGAAAGGTGGTAGTTGAAGAGAAGACAAGAGCGAATGAAGGCGAAGAGAGAAGGGACGGAGTAAGCAGGGGCGGCGAACAAATAAAGAATGTCTACTAATATCAGTGACCATTCTATAAATGGAAGGATTGCGGAGATCATGAGAGCGTACATAGTAGCGCAGGCAATGGGCATCACGGCGATCGGATAAGGATGGAACGTTCGCTTCTGCATAGAGGCTTTCGACAGGGGAAGAGCGAAAAGCACCAAGGCATAAACGTAATCCTTGGTGATGAATGGGGTTAAGGCTAGAGAGAGTAGCAGGAGATGCCGCTGAATAGATCTGGTCACCATAATCAAGTTTCGATAAAATAAGGGTGGAATGTAGGTGAAGGAGGGTTCGACGATCAGCTCCCCACGAAAGATGAGCAAGGGTTTTAAGAAGGTTCAGCCGGCTGTGACAAGTTGCCTTCAGAGAGGTAATGTGAGGTTTCCAGGATAACCTACGATCAAAGAGGAGGCCCAGAAACTTGACTGTATCACGTTCAGGGATACGTGAGCCATAGAGGTACAAAGGATGATCAGAGATGACAGAGCGTCTAGTGAAAGTGATTTGGTGGGTTTTAGTGCTGGAAAATTTAAACCCATGTGTGGTGGCCCAATTGGAAACACGGTCGACTGCATGCTGGAGAGAAACTGTAAGGAGGTGATAGTCAGCGCCTGCACAGGCAATAGCGAAGTCATCAACATAGAGTGATGACCAAATATTTGATGGAAGACTAGAGGCCAAATCATTAATAGCAAGGAGAAAAAGTGTTGTGCTCAGAACACATCCCTGGGGGACACCTTCAGCTTGGACAAAGTCCGGGGAGAGCACATTATTAACCCGAACACGGAAATGCCTGTCAGTTAAAAAGTTCTTAAGGAAGGATGGTAGATTGCCTCGAAGGCCTAAGGAGTGGGCTTGGGCTAAAATATTATACCTCCAAGTTGTGTCATATGCCTTCTCAAGGTCAAAAAATATGGCAATAACTGAGTGGTTATTCGCAAAGGCATTACGAACATACGTATCCAAGCGCAGTAAGGGGTCTATGGTAGAACGTCCCTTACGAAAGCCATATTGACGAGTGGAGAGACTGTTGTGTGTCTCTAAATACCACACTAAACGTCTATTTACTAGACGTTCCATTACTTTGCAAACTGCACTGGTAAGAGCAATGGGACGATAGTGGGAGGTTTCATGTCCCGTAGTGCCTGGTTTGCGGAAAGGGAGAACAATGGCGGATTTCCACAGCTGTGGAAGAACTCCTTGTGACCAAATAAGATTGTAAAGGCGTAATAGGACTGCAAGGGCTGACTGATGTAAATGTTGTAGCATACGAATATGAATGTCGTCGGGCCCAGCTGCCGATGATCGACAAGCTGAGAGTGTTGCCTCCAGTTCTTGAAGTGTAAAAGGCACATTATACTGTTCTTCTCTGAGAGAAGAAAAGTCCAAGGGTGCTAACTCTCTGGCAGACTTTGAGGAAAGAAATGAGGGGCTTAGATGGAGTCCCTGAGAAATACGGACCAGATGATTGCCAATTTCATTGGCAACATCTAGTGGGTTTGCTATATCAACACCGGCAACCCGCAGAACAGGAGCCGGGTCAGGAGAATATTTACCACTCAGTTTTCGTACTTTTTTCCAGACTGCACTCATAGAGGAAGCAGAGGTGATGGTGGAGACATAATCTCGCCAGCAAGTGCGTTTAGCGTCACGGATGACACGGCGAGCGATCGCACGCTTCTGTTTAAAATCAAGGAGTCGCTCTGTGGTTCTATTGTACCGGTACCTGCCCCATGCAGCGCGCTTCAAACGTACTGCACGAGCACAAGCAGGAGACCACCAAGGCACGCATTTCTGAGAATGCCTGCCCGAAGTTTGGGGTATAGAATGAGAAGCTGCGGTGAAAACGGAGGACGAGAAGAGGTGTAAAAGCTCATCGATGGAGGACGAAGAAGGAACCTCTTTAAAAACAGTCAGGTGTGAGTAAAGGTTCCAATTTGCCCGATTAAATTGCCAGCGTGGGGTGCGAAGAGGTGGCGAATATGAAGGGGAAGTAAGAATGATTGGGAAATGATCACTGTCATGTAAGTCCGGGAGAACAGACCAAGTAAAGTCCAATGCGGCGGAGGAAGAGCAAACTGAGAGATCGATGCAAGAGAGAGTATGAGTCCGAGGATCAAAATGGGTGTGAGTACCTGTATTTAAAACATGGAGGGGGTGGGTGGCAAGAAAAGCCTCTAACTGAATTCCACGGGAATCACAGTGAGACCCTCCCCAGAGGAAATGGTGGGCATTAAAATCACCAAGTAACAGAATCGGTGGCGGTAATGACGAAACAAGGAAGGCAAAATCCGGAATAGATAATGCCCGAGAAGGAGAGAGATATAAAGAACAGAGCGTATACCACCTATTTAAGTGGATACGGGCTGCTGTGTAATGCAGCGAAGTATGAATAAATAGCTGATGGTACGGAATATCAGTGCGGAGAAGAAGGGCACTTTCATTAAAGGTCCCATCAGGAAAAGGATCTGAAGAATACAATAAATTATAGCCTGAGATGTGAGAAATAACAGCAGAGTGTAATTTTGGTTCCTGTAAGCAAACACCAACAGGGGCAAACTGGGAGAGTAACATCTGAAGCTCACCCCGATTACCCCTGAGGCCGCGTATATTCCACTGTAAAAAGGCCATGATTGGCAATGATAAAGATACTTGAAATCCGCAGGTAAGGGTTCCTACGGACTAGAAGGGTTAGAAAAGTCCACATGCGGTGGCAGTGGAAAATGTTCAAGCAGCGAAGGAACGGTGCGCTGTGAAGAAAGGAGTTGCGCAGATGGAGCAGAGGAGAGAGAAAGAGCGGAAGGTGGATCAGTGTCCATTGATGGTTTGGTCTCTGCAATATATTCAGAGATTGCTTCAAGTGTTTCGGAATTCAGAGATGTCGTATGGGAGACAATATTGGGAATGGTAGGGGGAGGATGAGTAAAGATTGGAACTGTATTGGACTGTACCAAGGTAGGGGGGGCGAAAGGGTGGAGGGAACTGGAGAAGCGTGGCAGGGGACAGAAGAGACAGGAACCTGGGAGGTGGCAGAAGAGGAAGAAACTTGGGAGGGAACAGGGGAGGAAGGTACATTACTAGGAGGAGGGTGAACCTCTGCACTTGTAACTGAGCCAGTGAGAGGGGAAGAACTAGGGACAGAGACAGGGAGGGTAAAATGAGGAGGTGGAAGATGGGTAGGAGGTGTTACCGGACCTTTTTTTGACTTTTGAGAAGTAGAGGGACGATTGGGAAGAGGTGTCGTACGAGGTCTCGTCGATACTGAGGCTTGTAAGAGAGAACTCGAAGAAGCGAGATTAGACTGAGGCGTTGAAGTAGGGACGTCTGAGCCGAGGACAGCAAAAGGATTAGATACAGGAGTGATTATGGGAGAGGTAACCACAGAGGTGGGTGTAGAAGATGGGATACCAGAAGTGGGGGGACGTTTTGAAACACGGGAATAAGAAACACGTGGGAGTCTCCCTTGGAGGCGGAGATGAGAAACTGCCATGGCATAAGGGAGACCTTCTGTCTCTTTGAGGTAACGGATTTCCCGCTCGTTTAAATAGACCTGACAACGGCGAGAGTACGAAGGGTGAGCCTCATGACAGTTAAGGCAAGAGGGAGATCGATTGCAAGACGTATTAGAATGGTCATCGGCACCACAGACTGGGCATTCGGCGATAGATCTGCAATATTTCGCTGGATGGCCAAATCGCCAGCAATTTCTACACTGTTGTGGTGTAGGGATCACCTTTCGAACTTGTAACCGATGTCCTGCTATATAAACGGAGGATGGGAGTTCTCGGCTGTCAAAAGTTAAACGAGCCACATTGCTAGGGTATCGTCTCCGCCCACGGGCAGGAAGAACGTAAGTGTCTACCTTGAGGATTGGGAGATCTTGGAGTTCCAGCTGTTCTAGAATGTCGGTGCCACATGTCTGGAAATTTTGTTGAACTATGGTATGGGGCAGAATAACGGTACCACTACAAGAATTGAGGGAATGATGTTTTTCAAGGGTGACAGGAACAGTATCTATATGGGAAAGACGAGAGAGCTCACGAGCCTGGGTAGCATTCTGTACGGTAATGATGCGCGTACCGCTCTTAAGAGCATGAAAAGAAATATCTTTACCAACATGGCGTAGGAGTGCCTTGCCAATACTATGGTCAGAAAGATAGGCAGTAGAGGAAGTTGGTCGTAAAGTGAAGAATTTAGTCCACTGTTCAGTCTGAAACTGAGCGTGGAAAGGTAGTGAAGGACGTGTCGATCGTTTCTGAGAAGAACGAGAAGGTGAAGGTGGAGAAGTATCATCAGCAGGTAATTGTCGTTGACGTTTAGGCGTGGGACCAGAGTTGGTCCGACGTGGAACGGGTCGGCGATTTGAAAATTGCCGCACCGTAGAGGGAGAGGCCGGAAGCATAGTCAGAGGAGAGCGAAGGTCTGATAAATCGAAGGAGTCAGTCGAGGCCTCAGTACCTGAAGCGGGTGAGGAAACAGCACCGGCAATAGGTACAGAGGCATGAGGAATGTCTGAAGAGTGGTCCAAAGACGAGGCGGGGTCAGAACGGGGTGCGGTATCAAGAAGGGGCCCGGGGGTACCAGGTTCATGGACTAGGGCTGCCATGGTTAGGTTACTTCTTTCTTTTTGTTTTTAAGAAAAAAAAAGAAAGAAGAAAAGAAAATAAAAATAAAAAAAAAGAAAAAAAAAGGGGGGACCGGGGAGGGATAGTTCCTAGGAGGAATGAAAGGGCCAGAAATCTCCCTCCGCGCCCAAGAGGACTCGACACCGCTAGTAGCGCAGATGCAGCATGGAACCCGTGCCATACCCTACCCTTCATGCCAGTAAACCAGCAATCTGGGATAGCAACCTCACATCTGCCGAGCTACCTCGGTGGACAAAAGAGAGGGCGGCCGGATATCCGCCACAAAGCATACCTCCTTCAGCCACCACCCCCGGAATCCGAAAGGTGGCTTCCAGAGATACACCCGTCGCCCAAAAGACACCCAAAGCTACTCCGGGATACCGGAGAGGGATCGGGACATCCCTAGGCAATCCAGATTCCACGGCAAACTACGCCACCGCCAAGAAACCTCAACGGAATGGGATGGACCCCGGTGTCCTTTCCCCTACCTAGGAACTAGCGCGCCTGTGGGAGAAATCACGAAGGCTAAAAAGAGGAAGGGCAAAAGGGAGGGGTGAGGAGGAGGAGGAGGAATGGAAAAAGGGGAGGATGGGGAGGATGGGATAGGGGAGGGGAGAATGGGGGGTAATTAGGTTCGGTCTGAGGAAGAAGACCGACAGGGCTAATTCCTCAGACCAAGAGCCTCTTCACCACGCCAAGGAGCCCCCCTTGAAGAGGCTACCGAGATGTAATGCTGCGAAGTTAGTGCTGGATGTTTACCTGATGGCAACATGGAGTCCTGCTGCTTGCAGAAATGTTGCCTACATGCCTTTTTTTCTCTTTTTTTTTTATTTAATATATATAATTTTTATGTTCTGATAATTACAATTTATAGTAGTTCTTGTGATTTTATAGCCAATCTTTGTTCTGACACTAATACGTATTAGGTACTGAAATAGTAATCAAATAGTCACACTGACAAGTGAACATTTTTACCTGCATTGGTCACATACTATTATCTAGAAATATATACTACAGTGGAACCTCTACTTGCGAGTTTAATCTATTCCATGACCTTGCTCGCAACTGGATATGCTCGTTTGCAGTTAATTTTTCTCATTTAAATTAACTGAAATGCAATTAATCTGTTCCAGTGGAATTCTGTACTTCAATAATTTCACTAATATTCACTTTATGGCTTATTTATCTATCTCGCTTGATCTAATATGACATAATAAACAATATAAATAACACAGAAACCTGATACATACTCTAAAATGAATAAAATATGTAATTCACGTAGTGGTACGGGTGGTGTCGGAGGTGGACGACAGTTTGTCTGGAGACCGGACATAATACTACTTCTTGAATAATTTTGCTAATATGATCTATACGGCTTATTTATCTATCACAGTTCATCTAATGTGACATAACAAACAATATAAATAACATAGAAACCTGATATATACTCTAGAATGAATAAAATATGTCATTATGTATGTGGTGGTGGCGGCAGCCGCCGAGTGTTTGGAGTCAGTCAAGGAGTATTTTGTCCTATTTTGCTATCATCAACTCTACAGCTTATTTATCTATCAAATCAAAATCAAATCAAATCGAGGACGACGAGAGCTGTCGTAAGATGGGAAGGAAGAAGGATAAGGAAGGATGGAAATAACTGGAAAAGGATGGGGAGGAGGGGAAGAGGAGGAATCAAGGCAAGTGGCCCAACCACTTTGGGACATGTGGTACAAAAGTACTGGAGACGTAGATAGAGAGGCTTGACTGATGTCATTGCTTGGCTCACTAGGAGAGGATGGCGAAGGCAGTGGTAGGAGCTGGGAGCGTCAGAAGGCAGCAAGCAGGATGAGTTGGTTATGGTCTTATACCGTTTATCAGTGTGGTATATTGTTTTCACGAGAGTTGTATCACACTTATGGGAGAGCTGTAGTAGTATTCGTTGGTTTGGAGGTGGTGGAGTATCTGGTTGTAGGTAGGGAATGGTCTTTCTTCGCTTTGGTACGATACAGTGTTGTCTTGGAGATGTTGGACGAGTTCTAGGCGAGTCATGCTTGCAGGGTATAGCCTCGTGGTGTAGAATACGAGTCCTCTGTGTTTAAAGCATGGTGTTCCAGGTGAGCTAAGTAGAGAAGGCGGTGGTGGAGTAGAGGAAGGTGGTGTTGCTTCGTTTTCAACTTCAGTAGACGAATTAGAAGATGTTTCTGGTGGTAAGGCTTCTGATTGGTTGGATTCAGTGAGAGGTGGTGGCGGTGGAGGCTTCTCATTGGTCGTTGTTGGATTGACGTCACTAGTTGGTGGTGTTGATGGGACTTCTGCAGAAGAGTTGGCGATTAAGTTTTTGGTGAATTTGAGAATTTCTTCAGAAGGTGAAGATACTGGAAATGTAAATGAAGGCATGTTATTTAATGCAAATAACTCGTTGATGGTAGAGTTAAATGATCCAGGTACATCCATGTTCTGCATGTGAGCATATAGTAAGCAGTAGTGGATCTTGGTTACGTCACATGTTGGAGGAGTGATGATGGTGGAGGTGGGCTGAGTAGATGCTTGGAGTAATTTTGTAGTGTTTGCTTGTATCTTTGCAATTTCTGCATACGTTGGAGTGTTGCTTGTAGGTTTTTTCTTTGCTGCATCTTGTTTTTTTTTCATAATATCCTTTCTTGTAGGACATTTTGCTGCCAGTGTATGGTGGTCATTACTCTTGCAGTTTAAGCACGCTGGTTGTGATGGAGCAGCAGCGTTGCAAGAACTGAAGGTGTGTCCCTCACTACCACATGTAGTGCAGAACTTCTTGTCTTTTACTGGACATGCTTTGGTGGTGTGATGGTATGAATAACAGTTCCAGCAATGTTGAATGTAGTGGTATCTCTCTGCTTCAATATAGGTAGGACTGATATAGTAGTAGTAGACAGCAAGACCTTCGTTCAGAGCAGTGGCAGCCATGTTCACGTCGGTGAAGGTGACCTTGAGCATGGACGTTGCATTTGGGATTTTTGTAATGCTGTCAACAGTAGCCCAAGTATTTTGCATCTCGATGGATAACTTGAGTTCAGCAGTTGATTGAGAAGTCAGAATCTTGTCAAGTTTTTTAAGGAATACTGATTTCCTTGCCCTGAGGGCAGGAGATGATGTAACAGTAAACCCTTGAGCAGTAAGAGTAGTGGTGGCTTCTGTAGTAAGTAACTTCTCTGCTTCAGCATCATCGTGACACACAACAATGAATGCTTCTTTCAGTGACAATATGGTGTTGAATTTTACTTCCAGTGCTACCTGAACAACAGTTGCAAGAGCAATCTTCGTTGAATCATCAACGGTACCATTTCTTGGTTTGATCTTTACACGATTTGCGTAGCTCATCGTGTAATTCAAGGCGATGACAACGCTGGTAAAGGTTCCCCTCCCCAACGGGGATCGTAGGGAGACAGAGTAAGTACGGAGAGCTGCTATGACCTGCCTGGGCGAGAGTCAAGAGCAGAATCCGAATTTTCTATTTATCTATCACAGTTCATCTAACATGACGTAACAAATAATATAAATAACATAGAAACCTGATATATACTCTAGAGTGAATAAAATATGTCGTTATGTAACAGGTGGAGGTGGCCACAACTGCTCCCTCTTTGTTGTTTACCTGGAGTTTACCTGGAGAGAGTTCTGGGGGTCAACGCCCCCACGGCCTGGTCTGTGACCAAGCCACCTGGTGGATCAGAGCCTGATCAACCAGGCTGTTACTGCTGGCTGCACGCAATCCAACGTACGATCCACAGCCCAGCTGGTCAGGTACCAACTTTAGGTGCTTGTCCAGTGCCTGCTTGAAGACAGCCAGGGGTCTATTGGTAATCCCCCTTATATATGCTGGAAGGCAGTTGAACAGTCTCGGGCCCCTGACACTTACTGTATGGTCTCTTAACGTGCTAGTGACACCCCTGCTTTTCATTGGGAGATGTTGCATCGTCTGCTGAGTCTTTTGGTTTCATTGTGAGTGATTTTCGTGTGCAAGTTCGGTACTAGTCCCTCTAGGATTTTGCAGGTGTATATAATCATTTATCTCTCCCGCCTGCGTTCCAGGGAGTACAGGTTCAGGAACTTCAAGCGCTCCCAGTAACTGAGGTGTTTTATCTCCGTTATGCGTACCGTGAAGGTTCTCTGTACATTTTCTAGGTCAGCAATTTCACCTGCCTTGAAAGGTGCTGTTAGTGTGCAGCAATATTCCAGCCTAGATAGAACAAGTGACCTGGTAAACACTGCCATCTAGTGACAGCCTTTTGAAACCGTTTTAATTATTATTATGTAGTACATTATTATTATATATGTATTATTATTATACATATTATTTTTTATTATTATTATTGTATTACATTATTATACTATTATTATTATTACTATTATTATTACAATATAAATAATTTGTAATTTTTATTCACACAAAAAATATAAGATTTACTGTTATGCCTTATTGCAATAATTGTATAAATAATGTCAACCCATTCACGACTGCATATTGGAATGGACAGTGACTTCATTTGTTTACTCTTGAACATAGTCAAGCAAATGAACATTTCTCCCTGGTTGAGCTCAATTCAAGGTACTTTTCATAGAAAAAGCAATCAAAATCATATCTATTTCTGTAATATATCTTCCATTCTATCAAGTGAGACCAAAAAACGAGAATGCAACCATGAAAACCATACAAAAATACTGCTAAGGGGTGGCTAATTGCTGAGAAGTGAACTCCATTATTTATGCTCCAATTTTTCATTTTTGGTGTACGTTAAGAAGCATCTTTCCATCATACATTGCCCAAGTTTCAATAAGATAGTCCAACAAACAAATGAGATACAATTCCCTAGATCAAGAGCAAGAGCCCCTCACCAGTGTCAAGGAACCTGCCTTGAGGTCTGCTCGCTTGTGGAAATTATGCTTGTACATGGAAGCAAAAAATCAACCCATCAACTGCTCATATTTGGAAAAACTCACACGTGGATGCGCTTGCAAGTAGGGGTTCCACTGTACAAAGTATTTATAGGTCCCAGCAATCAGAGCCGGCCTTAGGAGGTGTGGGGCTTAATTGGGAACAATTTTGGTGGGCTCCATGTATGGAAAGCAATCAAACTGTGCGCCTAAAAAATGCATGCAAGTTAAGACCAAAAAAGGTGTAAGCTACATTTTAATATAAAACTGCATACATGTAAGTTTACAAGTAACAAACAAAATTTGTATATCACCTCTGAAACGTACAGTCACAATATCACTTACTTTAGTGACTGTGAAATGATTTATTGAAAATATTAATTTATTTTTGTTCAGAAAATTTTATTTACCTTGGCTACAGCCCTCTTCTTACTGCCACTTAAATATTTTCTGCTGATGTCTCTTGGCCTTTTACTCATATTTACAGAAACCATAGGATTCTAAGATAAAAAAAATCAAAGTGGCATCCATTTCAGAACTGATAAAGAAAACACAGCATACTGTTTTTAATGTCCGATGTTGGGTACGATCACCATCCCATTGGGCAACTTTGCCACCGCTTTCAGGGAAATTAGCCAACATATTATATCCAAAGCCCTCCCCCCCCCCCATTTTTTTTTTACTTCATGTTGTTGTGTGTACTTGACAAGCCAAGACTAGATTACACTCTAGCGCAGAGCCCAATTGGGAACAATTGGTCCGACCGACTTAAGGCCGGCCCTGCCAGCAATGTTTTAGACATGCTGGAGTATATGAAATTCCTTGAAGAATTGTGTAAGACAAATGCCATTCCACTGCTGACAGTGCAGCACTCTCAGTGAACCTTTGCTTTATTTGTTTTTACTGTTACACATAAACATGTCTGTCTGTCTAGCTCTGTCTCTGTTTATCTCTATCTATGCTTATCTGTCTTTCTGTCTGCTTGTGTGTCTGCTCGTCTCGCTTCATGTCTCAGAGAGAGAGCCGCTCATGAACCAACAGGTATTACACACAATGCAGAGCCGTCATGTCTGATTCCTGAGCAAGTGAAAATGTGTATGATTTGCCAGTCATGCTCATAATGTCTTATATCTACAAGCACAGTATAGCACTCTGTCTGGATTTTTTGGTACTGGAGTACCACAGGGAAGTGTCCTTGGCCCCCCTGTTATTCCTCTTATACATCAATGATCTTCCAAATGTATCACAACTTAGACCTATTCTCTTTGCTGATGACATGACTTATGTCATCTCCTGCCCTAATCTTGCCTCACTCAACACTATGACATTCCCTTTGTCCCACTAAACCTTTACAAAAATTCAATGTATGTCAAAGGCCCTAAAATCTGGAACACACTACCTGAAAACTCTAGAACTGCAGACACATTCATCACCTTCAAAACTACCATCAGAAAATATCTTATCTCCCTGATACACCCTGTCAACTAATTACACGAATACCACCTGGTGGTTCACACTTACACTCACTCACCCATTTGACCATAAACAGAAATATCAATCTCAATCTTAAAATAATGAATCTTAACTAGTCATAAGTTGGCCTGTGATACTCCAATACTGAAACTATGTATAGTGCCAAAAGAAAAGCATTCACATTGCTAAACTCACAAACTAGTATTTAGTCACTTAGCCATAATACCAACTTACCTCATAATTTGTAATATTTTAAATTTAAGAATTAATCTAAGTCTGCCCGAAATGTCTAGCCATGCTAGGTGTTCTAGTGGTACATTCTGTAATTATTATTTTACTACATGTAAACCACACAATAACCAAATTCTGTAAACTCAGCATTGTAATCCTTATAGAGAATAAACTTTGAATTGAATTGAATTGTTAACCCTTTAAGGGTCGACAGGCTCTCTCCCAAATTTGTTCTCAGGGTCGGAAAAAAAAAAATATTGATGAAATGATAGAGCATAGTTTTGTGAGTGTTATAGGCCCCCCCCCCAAAAAAAATTGTGATCAATACTTACCGAGATATGGAAGCGTGAAGTTGACAGAAAATGAGCCGCTTATGGCAACACTGCCGGCTGCTGGTCATGCGGTAATAGCTTATTTTTCTATTTTTTTCTTTTATTTTTAACATTTTTAACATTATTTGATCATCACTTTATTTGTATTAGTCCCTCTTATATTGTCTCCTTTATTTTAGCTTAAAAAAAAAAAAAAAAACTACCTTAGCTCATTATTTTACATTTGTTAAATAATTCAGGTGCTATTTTTTAGCTTAAGACTATTTACTTTGTTTTATACTTAATTCTAACTATAGATTCACTACAAATCTTATGATTACAAACATTGATCCTGATACCAACCTCTTATTTAATGACTTAAATGAATCAAACAGTTACTGTAATTACTACACTGCAGAACAATCAAAGGCACTTCTCAGTGCCAACAACAACATAACTATCTTTAACTACAATATCAGATCTTTAAGCAAGCATTACGATGACCTCATGGCATTACTAAATTCCTTACATGCCAATATGTCCATCATTACACTAACTGAACCTGGCTAAAGCCTGATAGTACAGATGTCTATGCCATTCCTGGTTACACAGCCATACACAACTGTAGGCCAGACCAACAAGGGGGTGGCACAGCCATATACTACTCAGACCAACTAGAATGTGTCACTAATACTTGCACAAGGGATGAACATGGGGAATATATAATAGCCAAATTCAAATCCAAATACCTACAAAAACCTCTCACATTGATAAACATCTACAGAGTTCCACAGTCAAACATTAGCCAATTTAGTCAAAACCTAGGAAGTATGATAATTGATGCACGCATGAACAAAGATCACTTACTACTCTCAGGTGACTTCAATATAAATCTCCTGCAAGACCAGGACCCACACGTTACTGAATTCACAAACACAATGAGTAACTGTATGTTGCTACCAACAGTAACAAAACCTACAAGAGTTACAGAGACTAGTGTTTCCCTACTTGACCACATCTGGACCAACACCATATCCCCTTTAAAATCAGGCATAATTACAGATAATACCACAGACCACTACCCTACTTTCCTCATAACAACTCTTGGTAAACTACCCCAAGACACTACTAAAGTCACCTTCAGACTTCACAATGAGGCAGCCATTAATAACTTCACAACAGCAGTAGCAAACATTGACTGGCACACTGAGCTAGAAATCTATACAGATATTGACGAATGTATTAATAATTTTCTAAAAAAGACCCAATACCTCTATAACAAGCACTGCCCTAAAAAAACTAAACAGATGACAGCTAAGAGACTGAACAGTCCCTGGCTAACACCCAGCATTCTCAAATCCATAAATACAAAACACCAATATGAAAAACAGTACAGAATGGGTCACATAACCAGAGACCAAACAAAACATTACTCGTCAATCCTAACCAGCCTGATAAGAAGGGCAAAAAAATTGTATTATGAGAACAGATTATCCAACTTACGAGGTGATATAAAAAAGACCTGGAAAACTCTATCAGAAATTCTGGGAACAAAAAAGATATCACGAAATAGCGAAATAAAATTAGCAAAATCAGATGAACCCCAACTCCCACCAACAGAAACAGCAGACTCAATGATTTCTTCTCCACTATAGGACAAAACCTTGCCAATAAAATCCCAAGCTCAGATACCCCACCAAATGACTACCTCACCGGCAACTACCCGAACACACTGTTCCTAGCTCCGACTAACCCATACGAAGTCTCCCTTATTATCAACGCACTAAAAAATAAGGCAGGAGATTTAAATACCTTACCACCCTTTATATACAAAAAAGTGTCACAAGTGCTATCACCAATCATTGCAACACTCTTTAACAAATCCATTGAATCCTCAACCTTCCCTACAGTTCTCAAAATAGCAAGGGTCACCCCGATCCACAAAGGAGGAGACCAAACAGAGTTGAATAACTATAGGCCAATATCCAACTTACACCCTCTCTCAAAAATCTTCGAAAAATTAATTCATAAACGAATCTACTCCTACCTTATCTCCCAAAACATACTCAACCCCTGCCAATTTGGATTCAGGCCTAATAAAAATACTAATGATGCTATTATACACATGCTAGAACATATATACACTGCAATAGAGAAAAAAGAAGTCCCACTGGGGATCTTCATTGACTTACGTAAAGCTTTTGATACAGTTGACCATGACTTGCTCCACGTAAAATTGTCACACTATGGTATAAGAGGGCACTCCCTCAACTACCTCAAGTCATACCTCAGCAACAGAAGCCAATATGTGTACGCAAATGGGGCAAACTCTTCTGCACAACCAATTACAGTTGGTGTCCCACAGGGAAGTTTCCTTGGCCATCTTCTCTTTCTCCTATACATAAATGACCTACCAAATGCTTCGCAATTACTCAAACCCACACTATTTGCAGATGACACTACATACATCTTCTCCCACCCGAGCCCAGTCACGCTAGCCAATACTGTAAATACCGAATTACAGAAAATATCTACCTGGATGAGGACTAACAAACTTACACTAAACATTGACAAAACCTACTTCATTCAGTTTGGTAACAGAGCTACAGATGTCCCTCTTAACATAATGATAAACGGATCACCTATCACAAAGCTAACAGAGGGAAAATTCTTAGGAATCCACCTTGATAATAGACTCAAATTTCATACACATATACAACAAATTTCTAAGAAAATTTCCAAGACTGTAGGCATACTATCGAAGATACGGTACTAAGCTCCACAGTCAGCCCTCCTGGCCCTATATCACTCTCTTATTTACCCCTATCTCACCTATGGAATTTGTGCATGGGGCTCAACAACAATTAACCATCTCAGACCACTAATTACCCAACAAAAGGCTGCAGTTAGAATAACAAATTCTCACTACAGGCAGCACACTCCACCAATATTCAATACACTAAACCTACTCACCATACAAAACATCCATACTTATTACTGCACCTATTACATACATAGAACACTTAACTCTGATATTAACCCTCCCCTCAAACATCTCCTTGCCAACCTCAACAGGACACATGACCATAACACAAGGCACAAATCACTCTTTGATGTTCCTTGTGTCCATCTCACACTATGCAAAAACTCAATGCACATAAAAGGCCCTAAAATCTGGAATTCATTACCTGTAAATATAAAAGAAACACTACCTGTTTATAAATTCAAGTCTCTTCTCAAAGATCACTTACCCAAAACCAAATAAATACTGAATAACTGAACCTTATAAATTGTATATCTTAAATGTTTCTCACAATTATATCACATAAATGTTAAACCTAAAACCCAATCTAACTTTATTATTTTTTAAATACACTACCTAACAGAATACTCCATACGACTGAATGTACAACAATGCATGCAACCATATGACCTGTCTTTGTAATACTCACTTGTGCTTTATAGTAATCTGTTTACATTAATGTTTTATCACTGATTTCATCATTGCTTAGTTAATCTTAAGTTAATTTTAAGCCAGCCCGTAATGCTATGCATAGTATAAGTGGCTTTGGCATGCTGCTCTTATCTTTATTTTTTTGTACCTCTGTATGTGTGCTCAAATTGTTAATAAATAAATAAATAAATAACTTTTATGGCCTGTGAGACCAATATAAGCCATATTTTGGATATATACACTTGTTGTATACTACACAGTAATTGCACAAACATTGACAGGTGAACATTTTCACCTATTTTAGTCACATACTATCGTCTAGAAATATATACATAGTATTTATAGGTCTCAGCAATGTTTTGGTGGGGAAGGGAGTGTGGGTTTGTGTCAACAACATGGCTGGCTGGCTGGCTGGCTGGCTGGTTGGCTGGCTGGCTGGCTCTGTCTCTGTCTCTCAGGTACACAAATACAATTATACATAGTGTAAATTGCCTAGGATACAGGGGAGAATATAATAATAATAATAATAATAATAATAATAATAATAATAGTAATAATAATAATAATAACAATTAAAGCATGGTGTAAGATGTGTGTCACTCATTTTATCTTATTACTCCACTAATGACAGTGGTGACATCTGATAAGGGTCATTTTATCTTGTCACTCCACTAATGACAGTGGTGACATTTGATGAGGGTACACTGCCTTGCTTTATTTGTTTTCACTTTACACAGACATGTCTGTCTGTCTGCTTGCCTCTCTTCCTGTCTCTCTCTGTCTTGGAGAGAGCCACTAGTGAAGCAACGCGTATTACACACAACGCAGTGAGCCACATCTGAGCCCTGATACTATTATTTGCCAGTCTGGATTTTTGGGGTTATCTTAGGAAATTTACACTATGTATCATTGTATTTATGTGTACCTGTGAGACAGACAACCAGCCAGCCAGCCACCAGACCAACCAGCCGGCCATCAGACCAGCCACCTAGCCACCTGACCAACCAGCAAGCCAGCCACCCAGCCAGCCAGCTAGCTAGCCAAATTCATGCTGCCTTCCCCACCACCACACTGCCTTCCTCATCTTCAGTGATACTTCAGTCTGTGTTAGAATTATCACTTGGAAAGAGAACTGTCTCAATTCGAGGAAGAGTGAGGTCTTCCTTACCCTTGGCTTGGTGACAAAGGAGCACTGAATTACCACTCCCACAATGCAATGTGGGTGCCTAGATTTTTTCCTACTGCACACACTAACCACGCAGACCCATCCTATCACAAGCAGGCCTAACAGCTTTCTTCTGCTTGATTTGAAGGCACTAGAATTTTTGGGTACAAGTACATGACCGATCCTGGCTGCAATGACATACTTGTACGTGACCAACCCTCAAAGGGTTAATGAAGAGCTAGTAAAAATATTGATCTGGATGACTGCCAATAAACTTACACTTAATACTAATAAAACTTTCTACATTATGTATGGGAGAAGAACTGGTGATGCCCAACTAAACAGTATGATTGACAACACTCGTATTGCTAAACATAATGAGGGCAAATTTCTGCGTCTGCACCTTGACAGCAACTTGAAATTCAACACCCATATCCAACACATAACAAAAAAAGTATCCAAAACAGTTGGGATCCATTCAAAGATACATTGTTATGTAGCACACTCAGCCCTACCCACACTATACTATTCACTTGTCTAACCCTACCTCACTATTTGTGCCTGGGGATCAACAGCAGCCGCTCACCTAAAGCCAATAATAACACCCCCCCCAACTCTTCAAAGACCCAAACCTACTCACTGTATAAACCATTCACACCTACTACTGTGCAACCTACATTTGCAAAATCATAATTCTAATATTAACCCCTTGAGGGTCCATGTCATAGATCTACGGCTTTGCATTGAGGGTCCAAAAGGTAGATCTACGCCATGAGCTCAGCTCACTCTGATAAGCTGTGAGCGGTAAATTTTGGCCTTGATATGAGAGAATACATCTATGTGGTATGTGTGCACCACATAAAACAAATCCTGCAGCACACAGTGCATAATGAGAGAAAAAACTGAGACCATAATTTTCGATTAAAACAGCGAGTTTGCAGTGGTTTTTCGTATGTTTTTATAGTTGTATTTGTGATTTCTTGGTCTCATTTGATAGAATGGAAGACATATGATTTTGATTGGTATTAGTACTGGAAATGGCTTGAAACTGAGCTCAAAGTAGCGGAAATGTTAAATTTTTGCCGATGTTCAAGAGTAAACAAATGACCTCACACGTCTATACACGCCTGCTGGTGGATCTAATATACGTTCACAAATATGCTGATATTATTTATACAATTATTACAATATTGCATAACAGTAAATCTTCTATTTTTTGGTTTGAATAAAAATTCATTATGTGAATAAAAAATCAAAATGGAATTCATTAGTAAAGCCTGAAAATGTAACTAATGAACAGAGGAAATGTTAGTTTAGTGCCAGGAATGCCTGCACTGTTTATTCTGGACCCTATTTTGAAATTGGAGTATTTTGAACTTTGCATTAACCCTTTGAGGGTCGACAGGCCCTCTCCGAAACTCGTTCTCAGGGTCGGCCAAATTTAAAAAAAAAAAAAATTATTTTCTCTTATGAAAAGATAGAGAATCTTTTCCCGATCATAAAGACACGAAAAGTTTGAAATTTGATAGAAAACTTACGGAATTATGCTCTCGCAAAGTTAGCGGTCTCGGCGATGTTTACGCATCGGCGATTTTGCCCACTTTGAGCCCCATTTTCGGCCAATTTCACTGTACTAGTCGACAAAAAACATGAATATTTCGCTAGAACTCCATTTTTTCTATCGAATGGGTGCAAGAAACCACCCATTTATAAATTCAACTATCCAGTACAGTGGTCAGAATTTAGCAATTTTGCCAATTTCACACAAATTTCAAAAGATGCCAATTTCCGAATAGGGTCCAGAATAAACAAGAAAGACATTCCTGGCACTAAAATGACATTTCCTCTAGTCATTAGTCACATCTCAAGGCCCCTCTTATATTCTTTTGCTTTCCACTTTGAATTTTTATTCTCACAAAAAATATAAGATTTACTGTTATGCAGACTACTGCATTAGTGTAAAAAATGGTATAAATATTATTGGTGCACTTGTAAAAGAATATTAGACTCACCAGTTGACGTGTATTGCACGCTTGGCACGATTTGTTTACTTTTGAAGTTTGGTAAAAATCGAACATTTCTGCTACTTTGAGCTCAATTTCAAGGCACCTTTCATTGTAAAACCAGTCAAAATCATCTCAATTTCTGTAATATGTCTTCCATTCTATAAAATGAAACCAAGAAAACTAGAATACAACAATAAATACCATACGAAAATACACTGCAAAGTCGCCGATTTATTGAAAAAAAATGGTCAAAGTTTTTTTTTTCTCATTATGCACTGTGTGCTGCAGGATTTTTTTTAGACTGTGCACACTGACCACATAGACGCATTCTTTCATATGAAGGCCTACCAGCTTTCTCCCACTAGATTTGAGGCTGCTAGAATTTATGAGTACTAGTACGTCAAAAACCCCTACGCGTAAAACGTACTAGTACGACCAAAACCCTCAAAGGGTTAAATTGGCCAAATTACCAATTTCCGATCACTTTATTTTGTAGTTGAAACTGTTGACTTGGCGAATTCTTGTGCTCAATCGATAGAATAGAAGTAATACTAGTGAAATAGCTAAGAATTTGGTTGACTGGAATAATGTAATTGGCCTAAAATGGAAGTCAAAGTCCGCAAAATCGCCAATGCGTAAATATCGCTGACATCAAAATTCACGAGAGCATAATTTCGTCAATTTTTCATCAAATTTCGTACTTTTTGTTTTATTACCTTCAGAAAGAGATTCTCTACCATTTCATAAGAAAAAATAACAAAATTATTTTTTGTAAATTCTTGGACACTGGTGCACACTTTGAAATTTGGACTCTGGACCCTGAAAGGATTAATCTTGAACTAAAACACTTTCTTGATAGTTTCACCAGGATCCATAGATATAATACCAAACACAAAAATCTCTATGACATTCCTTGTGTCTGGCTAAATTTCTTCAAAAACTCATTGTCCATAAAAGGGCCTAAAATCTGCAACTCCCTGCCAAATATTTCTAGAAATGCAGACTCAACCAGTATTTTCAAAACCACCATTAAAAAACACATTATCTTCCTAACACACCCCATCATCAGCTATGTGAAAACAACACATGCTATTTTCTGTATCATGAACACATCCAAAACAAAATACATGTATGTACACTTACTCTTATTATCTGTAATTATCCCTATTTTACACTTACACTCACCCAAATGACTGTAAACATGAAATTCCTAATAGTTATTGCCTAATTAATCTTAAGTTAGTCCTAAGTTTGTCTGAAATGCTCTGCCAATATAGAAGCTCTTATGGAAACAGTATATCATGCCAAGATAAAACCATTCCCATTACTAAATTTACTAATGGTAATATTGTTATATGTTTTGAACTACCTCAGTATTATCAATCTTATTTTATTTTTTAAAACATCGGCTGTTTCCCACCAAGGCAGGTTGGCCCGAAAAACAAAAACTTTCATCATCATTCACACCATCACTGCCTTGCCAGAGGCATGCTTACACTACAGTTATAAAACTGCAACATAAACACTCCTCCTTCAGAGTGATGGCACTGTACTTAACATCTCCAGGAATCAAGTCCGGCCTCCCGGTTTCCCTGAATCCCTTCATAAATGTTACCTTGCTTACACTCCAACAGCACGTCAAGTCCTAAAAATCATGTCTTCATTCGCCTATCTAACATGCTCACGCATGCTTGCTGGAAGTCAAAGCCCTTCACACACAAAACTTCCTTTATACTCTCCCTCCAACCTTTCCTAGGCTGACCCCTACCCTGCCTTCCCTCCACTACAGATTTATACAGTGGAACCTCTACTTGCGAGCGTGTCCACATGCGAGTTTTTCCAAATGCGAGCAGTCAATGGGTTGATTTTTTGCTTCCATACGCAAGCAAAATTTCCACAAGTGAGCAGACCTCAAGGCAGGTTCCTTGACACTGGTGAGGGGCTCTTGCTCTTGATCTCGGGAATTGTATCTCATTGTTTGTTGGACTATCTTATTGAAACTTGGGCAATGTATGAAGGAAAGATGCTTCTTAACATACACCAAAAATGAAAGAAATCGAAGCATAAATAATGGAGTTCACTTCTCAGCAATTAGCCACCACATAGCGGTAATTCTGAATGGTTTTTATGGTTGTATTCTCATTTTTTTTGGTCTCATTTGATAGAATGGAAGATATATTACAGAAACAGATATGATTTTGATTGCTTTCGCGACAAAAAGTGCCTTGAAATTGAGCTCAACCTAGGAGAAATGGTCCATTGCTTGGATGTTTCAGAGTAAACAAATGACATCACTGTCCACTCCAATATGCAGTCGTGAATGGGTTGACATTATTTATACAATTATTGCAATAAGGAATAACAGTAAATCTTATATTTTTTGTGGGAATAAAAATTACAAATCATTTATATAATAAAAATAATAATAATAATCATAATAATAATAATAAGTACAATAATAATAATAATAATAATAACCTAGGTAGTAGGTTGGTAGACAGCAACCGCCCAGGGAGGTACTACCGTCCTGCCAAGTGAGTGTAAAACGGAAACCTGTAATTGTTTTACATGATGGAAGGATTGCTGGTGTCCATTTTTCTGTCTCATAAACATGCAAGGTTTCAGGTACGTCTTGCTACTTCTACTTACACTTAGGTCACACTACACATACATGTACAAGCATATATGTATATACACACCCCTCTGGGTTTTCTTCCATTTTTCTTACTAGTTCTTGTTCTTGTTTATTTCCTCTTACCTCCATGGGGAAGTGGAACAGAATTCTTCCTCCGTAAGCCATGCGTGTTGTAAGAGGCGACTAAAATGCCGGGAGCAAGGGGCTAGTAACCTCTTCTCCTGTATATATTACTAAATGTAAAAGGAGAAACTTTTGTTTTTTCTTTTGGGCCACCCCACCTCGGTGGGATACGGCCGATGTGTTGAAAGAAAGAATAATAATAGTATAATAATATAATACAATAATAATAATTATAATAATAATATATGTATAATAATAATACATATATAATAATAATGTACTACATATAATAATTATAATAATAGATGGCTTCAAAAGGCCGTCACTAGATGGCAGTGTTTACCACAACAAAGAGGGAGCGGTTGTGGCCGTCTCCACCTGTTACATAATGACATATTTTATTCATTCTAGAGTATATACATGTATCATGTTTCTATGTTATTGTTTGTTATGTCATATTAGATGAACTGTGATATATAAATAAGCCATATAGATGATATTAGCGAAATTATTCATAAAGTATTTTGCCCGGTCTCCAGACAAACTCGTCCACCGCCAACACCGTCCATACCACTACATGAATGACATATTTTATTCATTCTAGAGTATATATCAGTTTTCTATGATATTTATATTGTTTATTATGTCACATTAGATGAAGTGAGATAGATAAATAAGCCGTAGAGTTGATATTAGCGAAATTATTGAAGTACAGAATTCCACTGGAATGGATTAATTGCATTTCAATTAATTTAAATGAGGAAAATTGACTCTGCAAACGAGCAAATCCAGTTGCAAGCAAGGTCATGAAATGGATTAAACTCGCAAGTAGAGGTTCCACTGTACTCTAGAAGTCATTCCATTTTGTTCCATCCTCTCTACAGGTCCAAACCATCTCAATAACCCCTACTCAGCTCTCTGGATAATAGTTTCGGTAATCCCGCACCTCCTCCTAATTTCCAAACTATGAATTCTCTGCATTATATTCACTTCACACATTGCCCTCAGACTTGACATCTCCACAGCCTCCAGACTTTTTCTTGTTGCAACATTCACAACCCATGCCTCACACCCATACAAGAGCACTGGTATAACTATACTCTCATACAGTCCCCTTTTTGCTCTCACAGATAAAGTTCTTTGTCTCCAGAGACTCCTTAGTGCACCACTCACCTTTTTTCCCTTGCCAATTCTGTGATTCACCTCATCCTTCAGAGACCCATCTACTGCCATGTCCATTCCCAAATATCTGAACACACTCACCTACTCTATACTCTCTCCCTCCAATCTGATATCCAATCTTCCATTACCCAATTATTTTATTATCCTCATCACCTTATCTTTCCTATACAGTGGACCCCCGCATAGCGACCTTAATCCGTGCAAGAGGGCTGGCTGTTATGCGAAATGTTCGGTATGCAAATGAATTTTCCCCATAAGAAATAATGGAAATCAAATTAATCCGTGCAAGACACCCAAAAGTATGAAAAAAAAATTTTTACCACATGAAATATACATTTTCCTACACACAAAGAGAAGGATACATGCACAATAGTAGAGTAGTACATGCACAATATATATTGTGCATGTACTACTCTACTAAATGAAGAATAAATGACACTTACCTTTATTGAAGATGCAGCAATGACTGATGAGACACTGTGTCCTAGGAGTGCCTTTTCCTCCTGAGTACTGTAGGTCCTGTTTGGTATTTTCTTCCAGAACAGGCCTTATCACACTGTGTATGCCACTACGATTCTTAAATCTCTCAAACCAACCTTTGCTGGCTCTAAATTCACCAATATGAGCACTAGTTCCAGGCATTTTCCCTGTTCACCTGGGTGTTAGTCGACTGGTGTGGGTTGCATCCTGGGAGACAAGATTAAGGACCCCAATGGAAATAAGTTAGACAGTCTTCGATGACACTGACTTTTTTGGGTTATCCTGGGTGGCAAATCCTCTGGGGTTAATTGTTTCTTGGTATTCTCAATAAGCCACACCAACAACGGTGGTACAGCAGCTGACGGTGGTACAGCAGCAACAGACGATGCTACAGCAGCAACAGACGATGCTACAGCAGCAGCAGACGATGCTACAGCAGCAGCAGACGATGCTACAGCAGCAACTGACGATGTTACAGCAGTAGCAGACGATGCTACAGCAGCAGCAGCAGACGATGCTACAGCAGCAGCAGCAGCTGACGGTGGTACAGCAGCAACAGACGATGCTACAGCAGCAACAGACGATGCTACAGCAGCAGCAGACGATGCTACAGCAGCAACTGACGATATTACAGCAGCAGCAGACGATGCTACAGCAGCAGCAGCAACAGACGATGCTACAGCAGCAGCAGCAGCTGACGGTGGTACAGCAGCAACAGACGATGCTACAGCAGCAACAGACGATGCTACAGCAGCAACAGACAATGCTACAGCAGCAGCAGACGATGCTACAGCAGCAGCAGACGATGCTACAGCAGCAGCAGACGATGCTATAGCAGCAGCATATGATGCTACAGCAGCAGCAGACGGTACTACAGCAGCAGCAGCAGCTGACGGTGGTACAGCAGCAGCAGCAGCAGCTGACGGTGGTACAGCAGCAGCAGCTGACAGTGCAGCAGCAGCAGCTGACAGTGCAGCAGCAGCTGACGGTGGTACAGCAGCAGCAGCAGCTGTACCACCAATAGTAGCGATGGTTGATTGGGGTTTATTATACAACCTGGCCAGCTCGGAGACACGCACTCCACTTTCATACTTATCAATGATCTTTTTCTTCATCTCCATAGTAATTCTCACCCTTATTGCTGTAGGGTTGGCACTAGAAGCTTTCTTGGGGCCCATGGTCACTTATTTTCCAGAAAAAATCACCAAAAACATTGTAATAATACGAAATGTTCCGATTGTATGCTTGGATGTTACCGCGGAGGCTGGCTGGTAAACAATGCCACCGGCGGAACATGTGAGCGTGGCTCAGGCCGCACATTGGACGCGTCTCGGACGAAGGGCGTTGAGCGGGTTTTTGGGCGGTATGTGAGGCAAAATTTTTGCGATCAAAGCGTCCGGTATGCGGATTGTACGGTATGCGATGCGTCCGGTATGCGGGGGTCCACTGTATTCACTTTTAATTTCCTTCTTTTACATACCCTAAGACCTAAGTCATCAACCAACTTCTGCAACTTTTCTTCAGAATCTCCTAAAAACACAGTGTCATCAGTAAAGAGCAACTGTGACAACTCCCACTTTGTGTTAGCATTCAGTTCTCTTACATCTATAAATATACTGAAAAACCATGGTGACATCACACATCCCTGTCTAAGGCCTACTATTACTGGGGAATAATCTCCCTCTCGTCTACATACTCTAACCTGAGTCTCACTATCCTCGTAAAACTTTTTACTGCTTTCAATAACCTACCTCCTATTCCATACATTTACAACATCTGCCATATTGTCCCCATATCTACCCTATCATATGCTTTTTCCAAATCCATAAATGCCACAAATACCTCTTTACTTTTATCTAAATACTGTTCACCTATATGTTTCACTGTAAACACTTGGTCTACACACCCCCTACCCTTCCTCAACCCTCCTTGTTCATCATCTATCCTGTTCTCCTTCTTACTCCTAATTCTTTCAGTAATAACTCTACCATACACTTTACCAGGCATACTCAACAGAGTTATTCTCCTATAATTTTTACACTTTTGTCCCTTTTGCCTTTATATAAAGGAACTATGCATACTCTCTGCTAATCTCTAGGTACCTTACCCTCTTCCATACATTTATTAAATAAAAACACTAACCACTCCAAAACTATATCTCTACTTGCTTTTAACATTTCTATTTTTATCCCATCAATCCCAAGTGCTTTACCCCCTTTCACTCTACTCACTGCCCCATGCACTTCTCCCACATTCACAACTAGTTCTTCCTCACTCCTACAAGATGTTATTCCTCCTTGCCCTATACACGAAATCACAGCTTCCCTATCTTCATCAACATTTAACAATTCCTCAAAATATTCCATCCATCATCCCGATATCTCTAACTCTCCATTTAGTAACTCTCCTATTTTTAACTAAGAAATCCATTATTGCCCAAGGCTTTCTCAACTTATTAATCTCACTCCAAAACCTTTTCTTATTTTCAACAAAATTTGTTGATAACATCTCATCCACCCTCTCATTTGCTCTCTTTTTACATTTCTTCACCACTCTCTTTGACTCTCCATATACTCCTCCCTCCATGCATCACTTCTACTTTGTAAAAACCTCTAATATGCTAACTTTTTCCCTCTAGCTACTCTCTTTACATCATCATTCCACCAACTGCTCTCTCTCCTCAACACTCCTCTCTTCTACAGGTGCATACACACTTATTATGACCCACTTTTCACATCCGACTCTTATTTTAATCCACATAATCCTTGAATTTATACATTTATGTTCCCTCTTCTCTCTCTATAACTGATCCTTCAACATTACTGCTACCCCTTCCTTAGCTCTAACTCTCTCAGATACTCCTGACTTAATCCCATTTATTTCTCCCCACTGACACTCCCCTACCCCATTCAGCTTTGTTTTGCTTAGGGCTAGGATATCCAACTTCTTTTCATTCATAACATTAGCAATCATCTCTTTCTTATCATCTGCACTACATCCATGCACATTCAAACATCCGAATTTTATACAGTTTTTCTTTTCCTTATTTTTTTTTCATTAACACATCGGCCGAGTCCCACCAAAGCAGGGTGGCCCGAAAAAGAAAAACTTTCATCATTCATTCTATCACTGTCATGCCAGAAGGGTGCTTTACACTACAGTTTATGAAACTGCAACATTAACACCCCTCCTTCAGAGTGCAGACACTGTACTTTCCATCTCCAGGACTCAAATCCAGCCTGCCAGTTTCCCTGAATACCTTCATAAATGTTACTTTGCTCACACTCCAACAGCACGTCAAGTATTAAAAACCATTTGTCTCCAGTCTCTCCTATCAAATACGCTCACGCACGTTTGCTGGAAGTCCAAGCCCCTCGCACACAAAACCCCCTTTACCCCCCTCCAACCTTTCCTAGGTCAACCCCTACCCTGCCTTCCATCCACTACAGATTTATACACTCGAAGTCATTCTGTTTCGTTCCATTCTCTCTACATGTCCGAACCACCTCAACAACCCTTCCTCAGCCCTCTGGACAACAGTTTTGGCAATCCCACACCTCCTAACTTCCAAACTACGAATCCTCTGCATTATATTCACACCACACATTGCCCTCAGACATGACATCTTCACTGCCTCCAGCCTTCTCCTCGCTGCAACATTCATCACCCATGCTTCACACCCATATAAGAGCGTTGGTAAAACTATACTCTCATACATTCTCCTCTTTGCTTCCAAGGACAAAGTTCTTTGTCTCCACAGACTCCTAAGTGCACCGCTCACCCTTTACCCCTCATCAATTCTAAGATTCACCTCATCTTTCAGAGACCCATCTGCTGACACGTCCACTCCCAAATATCTGAATACATTCACCACCTCCATACTCTCTCCATCCAATCTGTTATCACTCTTTTCCTTGTTTTTAGTAATTTATACAGGAGAAGGGGTTACTAGCCCATTGCTCCTGGCATCTAGTCGCCTCCTATGACACACAGCTTACAGAGGAAGAATTTTGTTCCACTTCTCCATGGAGATAAGCAGAAATAAACAAGAACAAGAACTAGGAAGAAAACAGAAGAAAACTGAGAGGGGTTAGTATATATATGCCTGTACATGCATGTGTAGTGTGACCTAAGTGTAAGTAGAAGTAGCAAGACGTACCTGCAACCTTGCATGTTTATTAACCCTTAAATGGTCCAAACGTATATATACGTTTTTTCAACATCTGAAAGTATGCAAAAAAATGTAGATCTTCTTTTTTGTTTTACATTTGAAAATGTGTAAAAAAAACTTTTATCTACATGTTTTTTTTTTGTTACATTTGAAAATATGTTAAAAAAAAGTAGATCTACTTTTGTAGCACTACGAATCTGAACGTCAATCTCTTTGGACCGTTTAAGGGTTAATGATAAACTTTTTAATTACCTAACTTTTACGTCAATATGCATTAATGAACATTAAAATGTACTGTTCCATAATGTGTCAATACAGAGTAGTTAGTAAGAATTAGGATTAGGTATTTCGGGCAGACTAACTTTCGTTATCCCAGGTAATTTACACTATGTACTTATGTGTACCTGTGAGATTGAGACATATACTGAGACAGATACAGACAAAGATAGATACAGACAGACAGAGACAGATACACAGACATAGACAGACACAGCCAAAGTCAATCAGCCAGCCAGCAACCCACCTACCCAGCCAGTCAGCCGATCAGTCAGCCGGCCACCCAGCCAGCTTGCCTGCTGAACGCATGTTACACATATTCCACACAATTGTTGCACATGGGTTATTATCGAGGTTTTTGATATTTCCTCAACCGCTTGTCGCCACATCCATCTCAAAGCCACTAAACTCAGGGTCAGCATCACTTTCCTCTCAAAAGGGAAGTGTTAACCTTCTGACTGTCACAAGCCCCTTTCTGAAACTGTCATTCTATGTCGCAAAATTTTTCGAAAAAAAAAAAAAAAAAAAAAAAAAAAAAAAAAAAAAAAAAAAACTTATAAAATGATAGAATCTTTTCCTGATGGTAATGACACCAAAAGTATGAAATTTGGTTGAAAACTCACAGAATTATGCTCCTGCGAAGTTAGCAGTCTCGGCGACATACGCATCGGCGATTTTGCCGACTTTGAGCCCTGTTTTTGGCCAATTCCATTGTTCCAGTTAACCAAAATCAAAGTTATTTCTTTAGAACTCCATTTTTTTCTATCAGTTGAGTACAAGAAACTGCCCATTTACCAATCTGAACTACCCAATACAGTGGTCAGAAATTGGAAATTTGGCCAACTTCATGCAAATTAAAAAAGATGCCAATTTCAAAATAGGGTCCAGAATAAACAATGTAGACATTCTTGGCACTAAAATAATGTATCCTCTGTTCATTAGTCACGTCTCTAGGCCCCTCTTATATTACTATTGCTTTCGATTTTGATTTTTTATTCATACAAAAATTACAAAATTTACTGTTATGCAGACTAATGCATTATTGTAAAAATGGTATAAATAATATCAGTGCTCTAGTGAAATAATATTAGACTCCCCAGCTGACGTGTATTGAAAGTGTGGTGTGATCTGCTTGCTCTTGAACATTGGTAAAAATCAAACATTTCCGCTACTTTGAGCTCAATTTCAAGGTCGTTTTCACCGTGAAATTAATCAAAATCATCTCTATTTCTGTAATATGTTTTCCATTTTATCACGGGAGACCATGAAAACGAGAATACAATGATAAATACTGTACGAAAATACACCTCAAATTCGGCGTTTTAATAAAAAAAAAAGTCAGGTATTTTTTTCTCATTATGCACTGTGTGCTGCAGGATTTTTTTTATGTGGTGCACACTGACCACACAGACCCATTCTCTCACATGTGGGCCTACCAGCTTTCTCCTGCTTGATTTGAAGCCACTAGAATTTACGCATATTAATACGTCGAAACAGTGGTTCGTAAGATGTATATATACGAGCAAAACAGTCAATGGGTTAATATGACATGGCATCAGTGAATCTCTTATGTTTGCCATGCTGTTCACTCTAGTTGGTGCCCAATTGAACTGGTGGTCTCAAATTTTTTTAATATTGTGCACACCGAGTGTTAATACCCATTCTATACTGACCAGGCATCTCAGGCCAATCATGCCATATCTGGAGGCAGGAAAAGTAAAAAGTTGATTACATTTGTAGTGGTAGCAGTAAGAATGCAGATCTACATTTGGACAGTTAAGGAGTTAAGCTAGGACTCAAGCAGCCCTCACCAACCTTTCCCTAACACTTCCTCCCACTACATTTTTTATATTATTTTTTCTTGGTTGTTAGTTTATCAGATATATTTGAGTTTCGTATATGGTTCACTGGTGTAAATATAATAAGTTCCCAATTGTTGAGTACAACTTGATCAAGAAATGTAGAGTCTCTAAACTGCAATTGTGTTCACATGTACTGGAAGCTTATGCAATCACCAGGGAGCTCACTGCTTAGTCAACAACATTTCACAAGGTGTGTCACATTGCTTAACCCCTAAATGGTCCAAACGTATATACAGTGGACCCCCGCATACCGATTTTAATCCGTGCAAGAGGGCTCATTGGTATGCGAAATAATCGGTATGCGAATGAATTTTCCCCATAAGAAATAATGGAAATCAAATTAATCCGTGCAAGACACCCAAAAGTATGAAAAAAAAATTTTTACCACATGAAATATACATTTTCCTACACACAAAGAGAAGGATACATGCACAATAGTAGAGTAGTACATGCACAGTATATATTGTGCATGTACTAGTCTACTAAATGAAGAATAAATGACACTTACCTTTATTGAAGATGCAGCAATGACTGATGAGACACTGTGTCCTGGGAGTGCCTTTTCCTCCTGAGTACTGTAGGTCCTGTTTGGCATTTTCTTCCAGAACAGGCCTTATCACACTGTGTATGCCACTACGATTCTTAAATCTCTCAAACCAACCTTTGCTGGCTTTAAATTCACCAATATGAGCACTAGTTCCAGGCATTTTTCCCTGTTCACCTGGGTGTTAGTCGACTTGTGTGGGTTGCATCCTGGGAGACAAGATTAAGGACCCCAATGGAAATAAGTTAGACAGTCTTCGATGACACTGACTTTTTTGGGTTATCCTGGGTGGCAAATCCTCTGGGGTTAATTGTTTCTTGGTATATTCTCAATAAGCCACACCAACAACAGTGCTACAGCAGCAGCAGACGATGCTACAGCAGCAGCAGCAGCTGACAGTGCAGCAGCAGCAGCAGCAGCTGTACCACCAATAGTAGCGATGGTTGATTGGGGTTTATTATACAACCTGGCCAGCTCGGAGACACGCACTCCACTTTCATACTTATCAATGATCTTTTTCTTCATCTCTATAGTAATTCTCACCCTTATTGCTGTAGGGCTGGCACTAGAAGCTTTCTTGGGGCCCATGGTCACTTATTTTCCAGATAAAATCACCAAAAACACTGTAATAATACGAAATGTTACGTTTGTATGCTTGGATGCTACCGCGGAGGCTGGCTGGTAAACAATGCCACTGGCGGAACATGTGAGGCTGGCTAAGGCGCACATTGGACGCGTCTCGGACGAACAGTGGTGAGCGGGTTTTTGAGCGGTATGCGAGGCAAAATTTTTGCGATTAAAGTGAGCGGTATGCGGAATAAACGGTATGTGATGCCAACGGTATGCGGCGGTCCACTGTATATGTTCTTACCACTAGTGCCCCAAACGTACATATATGTTTTATTTTTCCTGCCTCCAAATTTGACACGATTGGCCTGAGATGCCTGGTCAGCATAGAATGGGTCTTAAAACTCAGTGTGCACCATATTAAAAAATCTGGTACTGCTTAGTACCTTGTGGGAGAACCAGTTAAATTGAGCGGCAGCTTGAGCAAACAGTGCGGCAAACACCAAGGAGTCACTGATGTAATGTCATATTAACACTCCCCCTTTCACCCTTTGAGGGTCGACAGGCCCTCTCCGAAACTCGTTCTCAGGGTCGGCCAAATTTCAAAAAAAAAAAAAATTATTTTTTCTTATGAAAAAATAGAGTTTTTTTTTCTAAACATTATAGGATAAACAAAAAAATTTTACCATCAATACTTACGGAGATATGGATGCATGAAGTTTGCAGAAAATGAGCCGCGTATGGCAACAGCGGCGACTGCCACTCACCCGGTAAACTTTGATTTACTTGTATTTGAAGGTTTGTTGTTTTTTTCACTATTTTATTTTTTCACATAACTTATGTGGCCTATGAGACCAAAGTAAGGTGCAATGTACATATATACACTCGTTGTATACAACACAATAAGCACACAAACATAATTATCAATATATTGTTTACAAAACTTGTTTACAAAAACAAACAATACAAAACATTGTTTATTATTATTGTTCTATAATATATATACCAATATACAGTCACTGAACATATTCCTATTAGTTCTGCAGCTTGTGGAACTCTGAAACATGGTGTCATACACAATGGTGTTTTATCTTTCTCCCTCATTCTATCTCTTTCAATCTGTCTCTCTCTTGCTATCTGTCTGTCTATCTCTGTCTCACAGGTACACATAAATACAAGTATACATAGTATAAATTACCTAGGATAACCCAAGAAACCCAGACAAAGTGCTATACTCTGCTTGAAGATGTGAGTAAAAGTGATGATGCAGTCTTGTGGCTCTCTGAGACAGAGAGCTAGATGGATAGACAGGGAGCTTGACAGACAGGCAAATAGACAGACAGAAATGTTAGTATACCAGCAAAAACAAAGGGAGGGCGATGTTCATCTCATCTTTTGGCATCAGCTCTACCCTCATTTACCCTCATCAAACGTCAGCACTTATCAGATGTTATCTCCCCTTATCTTGTTACTGTCATGGGTGAACATTTATTATTACATATTATTATTATTACCTATTATTATTATGTATTATTATTATTATGTATTATTATTATTATGTATTATTATTATGTATTATTGTTATCATTACGTATTCTTCTTCTTCTTCCTCCTCCTCCTCCTCTTCCTCCTCCTCCTCCTCTTCCTCCTCCTCCTCCTCTTCTTCCTCCTCCTCCTCCTCCTCTGCCTCCTCCTCCTCTTGCCTCCTCCTCCTCTTGCCTCCTCCTCCTCTTGCCTCCTCCTCCTCTGCCTCCTCCTCCTCTGCCTCCTCCTCCTCCTCCATTCTTGGAACAAGTTTGAAGAGCTTGTAGTTCATAATCACTATCATTATCATCACCAATGCTCACATCTGAGTCTGGGATTTTGGAAAATAGGAGTTTCCTCTTTGATTCTGGTACAACTGAACGACGGCCCAGCACCAGAGGTGGAAGGCTGTGGGTTGTCTGGGTTTTCCTCACTATTACCCATATTATGGTCATTAGTTTCGGTCAAAACCTCACCAGAACCTTGAAACTCATCTTCACTGTCACTTCCATCTGTATTAGAACTGTCACTGGGGAACAAAAGTGTCTCAATTCGCCGAGGAGTGAGGAACTTCTTACCGCAGGGCACGTGGAAATTGTGTACTATGATGGCATTCCCACAATGCACCACTGGGTCCCAGATTTTTTTCCTACTGCGCACACCCACCACACAGACCCATTCTCTCACATCTAGGCTTATCAGCCTTTTCCTGCGAGATTTGAGGCCGCTAGAATTTATGCGTACTAGTACGTCAAAAACCCCTACGCGTAAGACGTACTAGTACGACCAAAACCCTCAAAGGGTTAAGAGGAAAGTGATGTTAACCCCAAGTTTAGGGTCTGCCTATCTCTGTCTATTTGTCTCTGTATCTGTCTCTGTCTGTCTGTCTGTCTATCTGTCTCTGTCTATCTGTCTCTGTCTATCTGTCTCTGTCTATCTGCCTCTGTCTGTCTCTCTATCTCTTTTTATCTGTCTCACAGGTACACACAAATACAATTATACATAGTGTAAATCACCTAGGATAACCTAAAAAATCCGAAGTGCTATACTGTGCTTGTAGATATAATGCATATGAATATCTGTTGGTTCACAGTGGCTCTCTCTCAGACAGACAGACAAGCAGAGAGACAGAAAGGGACAAGCAGACAGAGACACAAGACTGAGAGACAGATAATCAGAGACAGAGATACAAGCTCATCAAATGTCACCCCTTATGTCTGCACCCTCGCTGGTGCCCATCAAATGTCATAGCTTATCTCCTCTTATCTCTGCACTCTCATATTATCTCTGTACCCTTGCTGGCACCCATTAAATGTCATCCTATATCTCATCACTGCCCTCCCGGATGCTTGTCACATTGCTTCTAGGAAGCCTCTTCCTTCTTCTTCCTCCTCCTTCCTTCTTTCTTCTTTTTCTTTTACACTCCCATGTATCCAAAACATTGCTGGAACTTGTAAATACTTTATATATATTCCTAGACAATAGTAAATGACCAAGGCATGCATTTGTGACAATTTGAGTACAATTTCAGTACCTAATATTAGTGTCAGAACAAATATTGGTTATGAAATGCCAAGAAATACAATAAATTGTAATTATTAGAACATAAAAATTATATAAAATAATATAAAAATGAGAAAAAATGGTATATCGGCAACACTTCCTCAAGCAGCAGGACTCGATGTTGCCGTCAGGTGAGCATTATGTGCCAACTTTGCAGCCTCATATCTCAGTAAGTACTGACTACACACTGTAACATTTGCAAAGAAATAAAATCTTTATCTTAACAAACAAATGCATATAAACAAAGAGGTTTGATGATATATTGTACCCTTAGTGACACTCTTTATTGCGACCCCTGAATGGGTCACAATGTATAAAATGTATAATACCTGTTCATATAATTTTATGTTGCTGATATTTGCGATATTAGCTAAATCGTAAATATGTTGCTTTATATTATTATTTGACTTAGTTATATTATTAGGTAGGATGTAACATTTACACCTTATTCAGTGCTCATTGCTCGAGAGTGTTAAGTAGCTGCCGCATTGTCTAACTATTGTAACTACCACTTCGCTTGTTTCACTGCCAGCTTCTCTGTAGTTGCTGGGCAGCAACAGTCCATGGAGAGTCACGTGATCAGGGTGGGGTGATCACACCTCACCTGGGTGAGAGGACTGCCTTGCCTTCACTAGCACTCTCTCTCTCTCTATTTGATGGTGATTCCAACAACACCTCCCTTTCCAGCTCTTCCTTGCTGGCCCTTGTTGGATCATCATCTCTGTCGCTCTCTCTTGTTGTTAGTTCTGTGTAACTCTGTTCATAGAGCATAGCCTAGACTTAGTGATTTTCGACGTTTTACTGAGGTTGTCGCACTGACACTCTGAGAAACTCAGGTCCTGAGCTGTAGCTTCTGACCTAATTTGTACAGGTATCTGTGCACTGTCACAGTCGGGGATTTTCTTATGCTGAACTTAGATTCAGTAGTATGGGAGTTTTGTGACTTTTGTGGAGGATCTGCAGATGGTCCCTACTTAGGGTCATTACGTTATCTCCTTGTTCCTGATTCTGTGTTGCTGCTGCTTGTTATATTGCTGTTCGGCAAATTGATCGTTTTACTGTTCAAGCAAGCTGTTTTGATTGCCAGGTTGGTCAAGAAGTTAGTTTATGTGAGGACTTTTAGTCAGTCACTGGTTACGTCTAATCGAGTTTTGAGACATAGTGAACTACTTAGAGCACTTACACACATACTCACTTGTATATACGTATTAGTATTATGTTCTTAAATGCTGACAATGTACCAGATGGTACTTAAAAGCCATAAAGAGATGATATGTGCCTTCAGAACAATACTACTGTACACGAGAGAAGTGTAGGAATTTGTATCCTATATTATATTAAATTGATTACCTTGATTTACTTTGACATTGTCCATCAAGACAACTTTATCTTTATTAATAAACTTCTTAAATTTTAATTTCTTTAGTTAGTAGCCTACCAGTTGTAATCCTGAAGCACTATTGAATCTTACTATTAAATTCTAATGGATAATTGGACCAGGATACTACTTGTTACAAAAACCCAGTAACAGGCTGGATGCTAGAGGGGCAGACCTTTCTAGTATTCACTGGAGATCTCTATCATTATTAGATATCGTGTTTTTTGTAACACTTTTAAACTCAAACTGTTCTCAATGGGCAAAAAACATGTTCTCACTGGAAATAGGACCTCTGTTCCAAGGTGTGCCTAAAAGCTATTTACTGTTATAAGTGGCTTAAATGCAGGACAAAACTTGTTGGCAAGAATGAAAATTATGTCAATTATGTATACATTAAAGTTATGAAGAGAAACTTTTTTTCTGTTGGGCCACCCTGTCTCAGTAGAATATGACTGGTTTGTTGAAAGAAGAAAGAAGACTTAAAAAAATATAGCTAGCCAGTCCACTATAGTACTTTATACTTACTTGAAAGTGTGTGGGTCGATGTAAAAATTCCATAGAGTCCAAAGCACCAGAATTATGAATATGGTCATCCACAATGTCACTACATGGCTGGAAGAGATAATCAGCAATGAGTCTACCTGATAAAGAAAGATTGAATATTCTGAAGATCTGTTAAATGTTGCTGTTGACAGGAGATAATGATTTCATGCACTGCTCAGGGACTAATAATTCCTCATACATATGAGGAAGTGCTAGAGGTGGATGTGGAGAAAGAGTGTGAGGCAGTGGGTAGAATGATAAGGGATTAAGCAGCTGGGACAGAGGGGATCAGTCTGATATTAAACAACACATGGAAATGCAGCTTTGAAATTGATGGTGTAATTATTCAGCATATCCAAGAAAAAAAAGGGAAGGTATCTAAGGATTGGCAGAGAGCATGTATAGTTCTTCTGTAAAAAGAAAAAGGGAACAAGAGAGAATAAGAATTGTTGAGTATGCTGGGTAAAGTGTATGGCAGAATTATTATTGAAAAAAGTTAGGGGTAAGACAGAAAGTAGGACTACAGAGGAACATGGAAGATATAAGAAGGGCAGGGAATGTGTAGACCAAGTGCTGACATGAAGGGTAGGGAATGTGTAGACCAAGTGCTGACATGGAAAGACACAAGTGACCAATACTATGACGAAGGTAAGGAAGTGTTTGTTGCATGTGACTATAATGATGACACAATGTATGCACACATCAACACAGTGGTGCAGAAAGACAGTGTCCTAGGAATCATCATACATGCTGATAACACTCAATATTGGTAAGACCTATTATATAATGATCAGTAATAACCAAATATAAAGATAAATATGACAAAATATTGATAGGCAAGAAAAGGGGAGATTTTAAGGTATTCATATTGACAGCAAATTTAACAAACTTATCCAGCACATCACTAAGAAAGTTTTTAAAAGGTAGGCATCTATATTCATGGGGAAGTGGTCAGCCAGTAGGGATCATTTAGTGTCTGGGGAATGAGGCAATCAAATTTAATACAAGGAAATGGAGAATAGGTCTGGTTCATTGGATCAAGAGCCACTCATCAGCATCAAGGCACATTGATGCTGAAGAATCATCCAAACTGTCTGAATTATCATTCGGACTCTCTGAAGTATTACCCACATTGTGTACTTACCTATTAAGGTGAGCACACAGTCTGGATGATACTTCAGGTAGTTTTCATGATATTTCAGGCAAACTGGATGATACCTCAGAGAGTCCAAATGACAATTCAGTGTATTTGGATGATTCTTCAGCTTGAATGATGTGCCTTGATGCTGAGGGGCTCTTGATCCAAGAAAGTGAACCCATCCAAAATTTCCTTGTGTATTTGTGTGTGTGCTTGAACATGTACAGTAGGGCCCCACTGTACAGCATTTTGCTTGGTGGTGTTTCACTAATACAGACATTTCAAATTATGACCAAAACTTGTTATATGGCTTACCCCCCCCCCCTACCTAACTCTCTAATATGGTCACTGCGTGCCACTGTCCTTACATTCTCTGTGAGCTCCATGTCTCTCCATTATGCATGGAAACTTTCCAAAATTTCAAGTGTTTTAAAGTTATTGCATATTTTATATATACAGTGGAACCTCAGCTTACGAGTGCCCCTCCATACTCGTTTTTCAGGATATGAGCAGTTGCTCAGTCTATTTTTTGTTTCTGGATACAGGCAAAAATTCAGGATGCGAGCTTCCCCCTCAAACAGCATTTTTTTATTTTTTTTAGACCTCCAGATCTTACAAAAATAAAAGTGAATATATAAGTGTAGTTCATTGTTGTGATGTATTATGTTGTTTTTACTGCTTAAGACTATAACTGCAACAGAAATAATAGTATTTCTTACCTTAAATTGTGGGTGCTGGTGTTTGTGGATGATTGTGGAGAGTTATGTTGTGGTCCTACTGGGCTGAGGTGGATGGTAGACATACTGGTACTGAAGTTGATGGTTGTACTGGAGTGTGCATAAATTCTGTAGTGGATTTCTGTTCTATTTTACCCTGCAGTACATTATACAACTGGCAGTAAGGCATCAGCTGCTCTAGACACTGTTTCAGGGCCCTCTTCAGTGAAAAAGTCTAACTTTAAGTCATTCAGTAAGTCAGTTGGTTAAGTCATTCAGTCAAATCAGTAAGTCAGTCAAGTCAACAAGTTATTCAGTCAAGGCAGTACATCAGTCAAGTCAGAAAGTCAGTCAGTCAAGTCAGTAAGTCATTCAGTCAAGTCAGTAAGTCATTCTGTAAGTCAGTAAGTCATTCAGTCAGTTGGTCAAGTCAGTAAGTCAAGTCAGAAAGTCAGTCAAGTCAGAAAGTCAGTCAAATCAGTCAGTCAAGTCATTAGGTCAGTCAGTCAAGTCATTAAGTCATTCAGTCAGTTGGTCAAGTCAGAAAGTCAGTCAAGTCATTAAGTCATTCAGTCAAGTCAGTAAGTCATTCAGTCAGTTGGTCAAGTCAGTAAGTCAGTCAAGTCATTCCATAACAAATGAGAATGAACTATTAAGATTTCTTTGGGACACAAATCTCATAGACTTACTAATCACAATGCCCAAACAAACTCCTACGTGTTAGTGTATTTTGTTGCTCAATTATTGCACTAATTCCTCAGTACAATCCTTAATTTGTTAAGTTCAACTACCCCATCTTTTTTATTTTTTATATATTTTTCTATATTTTTTAATTGCTATTACTTGCTGAATGCTTAAGTGTATAACTGAATTATCTATTCTGTAAGTTGTAGATTCAATACACAGTAGGGCCCCACTTATATGGCGGGTTAGGTTCCAAGCTGTCGCCAGAAAGCAGACATCGCCGGAAGGCAGAACGCCATTTTTTTCCATTTATAAATGCATATAAATGCCAGACAACAAGTTTACACTAAATTATATTAAGTTAGTAATAGAACTAGGCATTAAAAACACACAAAATAAAATACATTCACAGTAAATTCATTACTTATCTTAAAGTACGTATTTGTAATCTTAATGTAGGGAGAGAGGTGAGTAGTACTTATTTGTAGGAAGTCAGTGTAGGTAGCCGGTAGGCGTAGCCCGCCTGGGCTACACCTACCGGCTACTTACACTGTGGCCCAGAGCCATATTATTAATATTGACATACCTTGTTCACTGAATTTAACCCTTAAACGGTCCAAACGTATATATACGTCCACGTGCGTAGCGCCCCAAACGTGTATATACGTTTTCTTTGTCATTCATTCAACATTGCCACATTAAGCCTGAGTCACCTAGACATGAGAGAATGGGTGTGCGCACTCACTGTGTGCCATATTAAAATAATTGGGGATGCCTGGGTACCATATGCTCTTTTTTCCTTTTAAAAGAAAAGATTGTTTTTTTCCTCAAAAAAGTTGGGGTGCTACGCGAGTGAACGTATATATACGTTTGGACCGTTTAAGGGTTAATCATTTCTAACAACTACCTTTAGATGCCATCATAAACGAAGGGAGAAGTAATGAATAATTCATGCTGAAAATTGTAAACAAAAGCGGAGTGTGGGAGTGGCTGGGCCAAACGCAGATTCATACACATTTTCTCTGATGGCTGAGCAGAGAAAATGTAATGTAATGTCCCTCCATCCGGCTGCCACACAGCTCCACAAGTATTATTATCAGAGCACATATAAAATATGCAATAAATGCCAGACAATACACAAATAACCCGCACATAAAAGAGAGAAGCTTACGACGACGTTTCGGTCCGACTTGGACCATTGACAAAGTCACTTTGTGTGACTTTGTCAATGGTCCAAGTCGGACCGAAACGTCATCGTAAGCTTCTCTCTTTTATGTGCGGATTATTTGTGTATCATTCCAGTCACGGTATTGTGCCTTTTTTGTTATTAATGCCAGACAAGTTTACATTAACTTATATTAAGTTAGCAATAGAAATACACATTAAAAATGCAAAAGGAGAGCAGATGACAGAGTGGGAGAGGCACTGACAAAAAATTTTAATGAAAATAAGAAAAAATTTGGGAGTGTGTTAAGAAAGCCTAGAGAACGAATGGATTTGTTAGTTAAAAACAGAGTAGGGGAGTTAGTAGATGGAGAGATGGAGGTTTTGGGTAGATGGCGAGAATATTTTGAGGAACTTTTAAATGTCGACGAAGAAAGGAAAGTGGTAATTTCATGCACTGGCCAGGGAGGTATACCATCTTTTAGGAGTGAAGAAGAACAGGATGTGAGTGTGGGGGAGGTGCGTGAGGCATTACATAGAATGAAAGGGGGTAAAGCAGCTGGAACTGACGGGATCATGACAGAAATGTTAAAAGCAGAGGGGATATAGTGTTGGAGTGGTTGGTATTTTTGTTTAATAAATGTATGAAAGAGGGGAAGGTACCTAGGGATTGGCAGAGAGCATGTATAGTCCCTTTATATAAAGGGAAGGGGACAAAAGAGATTGTAAAAATTACAGAGGAATAAGTTTACTGAGTATACTAGGAAAAGTGTACGGTAGGGTTATAATTGAAAGAATTAGAGGTAAGACAGAATGTAAGATTGCGGATGAGCAAGGAGGTTTCAGAGTGGGTAGGGGATGTGTAGATCAAGTGTTTACATTGAAGCATATATGTGAACACTATTTAGATAAAGGTAGGGAAGTTTTTATTGCATTTATGGATTTAGAAAAGGCATATGACAGAGTGGATAGGGGAGCAATGTGGCAGATGTTGCAAGTGTATGGAATAGGTGGTAAGTTACTAAATGCTGTAAAGAGTTTTTATGAGGATAGTGAGGCTCAGGTTAGGGTGTGTAGAAGAGAGGGAGACTACTTCCCAGTAAAAGTAGGTCTTAGAAAGCGATGTGTAATGTCACCATAGTTGTTTAATATATTTATAGATGGGGTTGTAAAAGAAGTAAATGCTAGGGTGTTCGGGAGAGGGGTGGGATTAAATTATGGGGAATCAAATTCAAAATGGGAATTGACAAAGTTCCTTTTTGCTGATGATACTGTGGTCATGGGAGATTCTAAAGAAAAATTGCAAAGGTTAGTGGATGAGTTTGGGAATGTGTGTAAAGGTAGAAAGTTGAAAGTAAACATAGAAAAGAGTAAGGTGATGAGGGTATCAAATGATTTAGATAAAGAGAAATTGGATATCAAATTGGGGAGGAGGAGTACGGAAGAAGTGAATGTTTTCAGATACTTGAGAGTTGACGTGTCGGCAGATGGATTCATGAAGGATGAGGTTAATCATAGAATTGATGAGGGAAAAAAGGTGAGTGGTGTGTTGAGGTATATGTGGAGACAAGAAACATTATCCATGGAGGCAAAGAAGGGAATGTATGAAAGTATAGTAGTACCAACACTCTTATATGGGTGTGAAGCTTGGGTTGTGAATGCAGCAGCGAGGAGGCGGTTGGAGGCAGTGGAGATGTCCTGTCTAAGGGCAATGTGTGGTGTAAATATTATGCAGAAAATTCGGAGTGTGGAAATTAGGAGAAGGTGTGGAGTTAATAAAAGTATTAGTCAGAGGGCAGAAGAGGGGTTGTTGAGGTGGTTTGGTCATTTAGAGAGACTGGATCAAAGTAGAATGATATGGAGAGCGTATAAATCTGTAGGGGAAGGAAGGCGGGGTAGAGGTCGTCCTCGAAAAGGTTGGAGGGAGGGGGTAAAGGTGGTTTTGTGGGCAAGGGGCTTAGACTTCCAGCAAGCGTGCATGAGCATGTTAGATAGAAGTGAATGGAGACGAATGGTATTTGGGACCTGACAATCTGTTGAAGTGTGAGCAGGGTAATATTTAGTGAAGGGATTCAGGGAAACCGGTTATTTTTATATAGCTGGACTTGAGTCCTGGAAATGGGAAGTACAATGCGTGAACTCTAAAGGAGGGGTTCGGGATATTAGCAGTTTGGAGGGATATGATGTGTATCTTTATAGGTATATGCTTCTAAGCTGTTGTATTCTGAGCACCTCTGCAAAAACAGTGATTATACGTGAGTGAGGTGAAAGTGTTGAATGATGATGAAAGTATTTTCTTTTTGGGGATTTTCTTTCTTTTTTGGGTCGCCCTGCCTCGGTGGGAGATGGCCGACTTGTAAAAAAAAAAAACCACTTGGAATCGACCGAAAGGGCTTGTAAACACTGGCACACTGACTGTCCATGGAGTCATGGAGTGGTTGGGCTCGTGTAGGCTGCGCTCCGGCCCCATGGACAAGTTCAGGACGAATGTCGTTTGATGAGTTTTTCACTGTTGGTAGAGCCATTTCTTTTATGCCAAAGAGCGTCGTTAGACAAATTTGCCCTTACTTGATGCCGCCGTTAGTTGAGGGTCCACTGTACTTTAAAATTAAACATCATAACATTTTAATATTACTGAATTCAGTTTCCTAGTAGAAATAAATTATAACCCATAGCCTCTAAAAATATATTAATCATTTGACTGTTTTGGCTGTATATATACGTCTTACGAGCCAGTGTTTCGGACACATATACAGTATACTCAATAATTCTAGCGGCTTCAAACCAAGCAGAAGAAAGATGGTAGGCTCACATGTGAGAGAATGAGTGTTTGTGGTCAGTGTGCACTGTATAAAAAAAATCCTGCAGCACGCAGTGCATGAGAGAAAAAAAACTCCGACCGTGTTTCTTGATTAAAATGCCGACTTTGAGGTGTATTTTCCTATAGTATTTATGGTTGTATTCTCATTTTCTTGGTCTCATTTGATAGAATGGAAAACACATTACAGAAATAGACATGATTTTGATAAGTTTCATGATAAAAACGACCTTGAAATTGAGCTCAAAATAGTGGAAATGTTCGATTTTTACCAATGTTCCAGAGTAAGCAAATCACATCACACATCCAATACACATCAACTGGGGAGTCTAATATTCTTTCACTAGTGCACTGATATTATTTACACCATTTTTACAATAATGCAGTAGTCTGCATAACAGTAAATCTTCTATTTTTGTGTGTGTGAATAAAAAATCAAATCAGAAAGCAAGAGTAATAAAAGAGGGGCCTGGAGACATAACTAATAAAGAGAGGATATGTTATTTTAGTGCCAAAAACATTTGCATTGTTTATTCTGGACCCTATTTTGAAATTGGCATATAATTTGCATGAAATTGGCCAAATTGCCAATTTCTGTCCACTTTATTGAGTAGTTGAAATTGGTAAATGGGCAGTTTCTTGTACTCATTTGATAGAAAAAATGGAGTTTGAAAGAAGTAGCGATGAGTCTGGTTGACTGGAACAAGGGAATTAGGCAAAAATAGGGCTCAAATTCGGCAAAATCGCTGATGCGTATATATCGCTGAGATCGCTTCCTTCGCTGGAGTGTACTTCTGTAAGTTTTCGATCAAATTTCGTACTTTTGGTGTCATTACTATCGGGAAAAGATTCTCTATCATTTTAAAATATTTTTTTGTTTTTCCCCAAAAATTTTTCGACACCAGGAGACATATCAGTATTTAGGGTCGTGACAGTCAAAGGGTTAAACTAGCTTTTGAGCCAATTTCTTGTTGTCTGAAAGGGATAATCTTTGATATAGGCCAAATTCTGAAGTTCTTTATAAAATTCCAAGGAATAAAAATTCTTAAGTCCCTTACTCGCAACACATAGTACAAATTCTCTGCAGACATTGGTGGATGAGTTTGGTAGGGTATATAAAAGAAGATAAATTAAAAGTGAATATAGGAAAGAGTCAGGTGATAAGGGTAACAAAAACATTAGGTAACGAAAGATTTAATATCAGATTGGAGGGAGAAAGTATGGAGGAGGTGAATGTATTCAGATATTTAGGAGTGGATGTGTCAGTGGAGGGGTTTATGAAAGATGAGGTGAATCACAGAACTGATGAGGGGAAAAAGGTGAGTGGTGCACTGAGGAGTCTGTAGAGACAAAGAACTTTGTCCATGGAAGCAAAGAGGGGAATGAATGAAAGTATAGTTATACCAATGCTCTTGTATGGGTGGTTAATATGGCAAGACAGTGACAATGTTGAAGAATGGGTTGTTAATGTTGCAAGGAGGTGGAGATGTCATGTGTGAGGGCAATGTGTGATGTGAATATAATGCTGAGAATTCGTAGTTTGGAAATTAGGAGGAGGTGCGAGACTACCAAAACTATTATCCAGAGGGCTGGGAGAGGGTTGTTGAGGTGATTTGGACATGTACAGAGGCTAGAACAAAAAGAATGACTTTATGAGTGTATAAATCTGCAGTGGAGGGAAGGCGGGGTAGGGGTCGACCTACAAAAGGTTGGAGGGAGAGGGTAAAGGAGGTTTTGTGTGTGAGGGGCTTGGACTTCCAGCAAGCATGCATGAGGGTGTTAGATAGGAGCAAATGGAGACAAATGTTTTTTTAGGATTTGACGTGCTGTTGGAGTGTGAGCAAGGAAACATTCATGAAGGGATTCAGGGAAATTGGCAGGCTGGACTTGAGTCCTGGAGATGGGAAGTACTGTGCCTGCACTCTGAAGGAGGGTTGTTAATGCTGCAGTTTTATAACTGTAGTGTAAGCATGCCTCTGGCAAGACAGTGATGAAGTGAATGATGAATAAAGTTTTTCTTTTTTAGGCCACCCTGCCTTGGTGAGAGACAGACGATGTGTTAATAACAATAAAAATAAATTCTCTGCATAATATTCACACCACACATTGCCCTCAGACACAACATTTCCACTGCCTCCAGCCTCCTCCTCACTGTAGCATTTACACCCCATGCTTCACACACATATAAGTATGTTGGTAAAAATTAACTGTGTCAGCTCCCATTTTGTATTTGATTCCCCATAATTTCATCCCACCTCTCTCCCAACACCCTAGCATTTATTTCTTTTACAACTCCATCTATAAATATGTTAAAGAACCATGGTGACATTATGCATCCCTGTCTAAGACCTACTTTTATTGGGAAGTAATCTCCCTCTCTCCTACACACCCTAACCTGAGCCTCACTGCCCTTATAAAAACTCTTTACAACATTTAGTAACTTACTACTTATTCTATACACTTGCAACATCTGCCACATTGTTCCCCTATCCACCTTATCATATTCATTTTCTAAATCCATAATTTTATTATTATTATTAACACACTGGCCGATTCCCACCAAGGCAGGGTGGCCCGAAAAAGAAAAACTTTCACCATCATTCACTCCATCACTGTCTTGCCAGAAGGGTGCTTTACACTACAGTTTTTAAACTGCAACATTAACATCCCTCCTTCAGAGTGCAGGCACTGTACTTCCCATCTCCAGGACTCAAGTCTGGCCTGCCAGTTTCCCTGAATCCCTTCATAAATGTTACTTTGCTCACACTCCAACAGCACGTCAAGTATTAAAAACCATTTGTCTCCATTCACTCCTATCAAACACGCGCACGCATGCCCGCTGGAAGTCCAAGCCCCTTGTACACAAAACCTCCTTTACCCCCTCCCTCCAACCTTTCCTAGGCCGACCCCTACCCCGCCTTCCTTCCACAACAGACTGATACACTCTTGAAGTCATTCTGTTTCGCTCCATTCTCTCTACATGTCCAAACCACCTCAACAACCCTTCCTCAGCCCTCTGGACAACAGTTTTGGCAATCCCGCACCTCCTCCTAACTTCCAAACTACAAATTCTCTGCATTATATTCACACCACACATTGCCCTCAGACATGATATCTCCACTGCCTCCAGCCTTCTCCTTGCTGCAACATTCATCACCAATGCTTCACACCCATATAAGAGCATTGGTAAAACTATACTCTCATACATTCCCCTCTTTGCCTCCAAGGACAAAGTTCTTTGTCTCCACAGTCTCCTAAGTGCACCGCTCACCCTTTCCCCCTCATCAATTCTATGATTCACGTCATCTTTCATAGACCCATCCGCTGACACGTCAACTCCCAAATATCTGAATACATTCACCTCCTCCATACTCTCTCCCTCCAATCTGATATCCAATCTTTCATCACCTAATCTTTTTGTTATCCTCATAACCTTACTCTTTCCTGTATTCACTTTTAATTTTCTTCTTTTGCATACCCTACCAAATTCATCCACCAACCTCTGCAACTTCTCTTCAGAATCTCCCAAGAGCACAGTGTCATCAGCAAAGAGCAACTGTGACAACTCCCACTTTATGTGTGATTCTTTATCTTTTAACTCCACGCATCTTGCCAAGACACTCGCATTTACTTCTCTTACAACCCCATCTATAAATATATTAAACAACCACGTTGACATCACACATCCTTGTCTAAGGCCTACTTTTACTGGGAAATAATCTCCCTCTTTCCTACATACTCTAACTTGAGCCTCACTATCCTCGTAAAAACTCTTCACTGCTTTCAGTAACCTACTTCCTACACCATACACCTGCAACATCTGCCACATTGCCCCCTTATCCACCCTGTCATACGCCTTTTTCAAATCCATAAATGCCACAAAAACCTCTTTAGCCTTATCTAAATACTGTTCACTTATATGTTTCACTGTAAACACCTGGTCCACACACCCCCTACCTTTCCTAAAGCCTCCTTGTTCATCTATCCTATTCTCCGTCTTACTCTTAATTCTTTCAATAATAACTCTACCATACAGGTATACTCAACAGACTTATCCCCCTATAATTTTTGCACTCTCTTTTGTCCCCTTTGCCTTTATACAAAGGAACTATGCATGCTCTCTGCCAATCCCTAGGTACCTTACCCTCTTCCATACATTTATTAAATAGTAGCACCAACTACTCCAAAACTATATCCCCACCTGCTTTTAACATTTCTATCTTTATCACAACAAACCCAGCCGCCTTACCCCCTTTCATTTTACCTGCCTCACGAACTTCCCCCACACTCACAACTGGCTCTTCCTCACTCCTACAATTTGTTATTCCTCCTTGCCCTATACACGAAATCACAGCTTCCCTATCTTCATCAACATTTAACAATTCCTCAAAATATTCCTTCCATCTTCCCAATACCTCTAACTCTCCATTTAATAACTCTCCTCTCCTATTTTTCACTGACAAAATCCATTTGTTCTCTAGGCTTCCTCAACTTGTTAATCTCACTCCAAAACTTTTTCTTATTTTCAACAAAATTTGTTGATAGCATCTCACCCATTCTCTCATTTGCTCTCTTTTTACATTGCTTCACCACTCTCTTAACCTCTCTCTTTTCTCCATATACTCTTCCCTCCTTGCATCACTTCTACTTTGTAAAAACTTCTCATATACTAACTTTTTCTCCCTTACTACTCTCTCTCCATCATCATTCCACCAATCGCTCCTCTTCCCTCCCGCACCCACTTTCCTGTAACCACAAACTTCTGCTGAACACTCTAACACTACATTTGTAAACCTACCCCATACCTCTTCGACCCCATTGCCTATGCTCTCATTAGCCCATCTATTCTCCAATAGCTGTTTATATCTTACCCTAACTGCCTCCTCTTTTAGTTTATAAACCTTCACCTCTCTCTTCCCTGATGCTTCTATTCTCCTTGTATCACATCTACCTTTTACTCTCAGTGTAGCTACAACTAAAAAGTGATCTGATATATCTGTGGCCCCTCTATAAACATGTACATCCTGAAGTCTACTGAGCAGTCTTTTATCTACCAATACATAATCCAACAAACTATGTACTGTCATTTCGCCCTACATCATATCATGTATACTTATTTATCCTCTTTTTCTTAAAATATGTATTACCTATAACTAAACCCCTTTCTATACAAAGTTCAATCAAAGGGCTCCCATTATCATTTACACCTGGCACCCCAAACTTACCTACCACACCCTCTCTAAAAGTTTCTCCTACTTTAGCATTCAGGTCCCCTACCACAATTACTCTCTCACTTGGTTCAAAGGTGCCTATACATTCACTTAACATCTCCCAAAATCTCTCTCTCTCCTCTACATTCCTCTCTTCTCCAGGTGCATACACGCTTATTTTGACCCACTTTTCGCATCCAACCTTTACTTTAATCCACAATCCTTGAATTTGCACATCCATAAATGGGATGAAAACTTCCCTACCTTGATCTAAATATTTTTCACATACATGCTTTATTGTAATCACTTGATCTACACCTCCCCTACCCATTGTAAAGCCTCCTTGTTCATCTGAAATACTGCTCTCTGTCTTACCTCTAATTCTCTCAATAATAACCCTACCATACTCTTTACCTAGTACACCTACCATCTGACTTACGACCTACTCGACATACGACCACTCGACTTATGACCATGCTTTTTATGCCAGATTTCTGGGAAATAAACAACTGTTTGTGTTGTACACTGTTATACCTTATGGTATAAAATACAGTACTAACAGCATAAATAGTAAAGTAAAAAATGAAATACCAAAATAAAACAATAAAATAAAATCATTACAAAAGTGTGATGTTGATATTCAATAGTAAGATTCGACTTACGTCCATTTTGACTTACGACCGGTTGGTCGGAACCAAGCTTGGTCGTAAGTCGGATGATACCTGTATACTCAGTAAACTTATTCCCCTATATTTTTTACAATCTCTTATGTCCCCCTTCCCTGTGCACTGAGGAACTATATGTGCTCTCTGCCAATCCCTAGGTACCTTCCCCTCTTTCATACATTTATTGAACAAAAATACCAACCACTCCAACACTATATCCCCCCCTGCTTTTAACATTTGTCATAATCCCATCAGTTCCAGCTGCTTTACCCCCTTTCATTCTATGTAATGCCTCATCCATCTCCCCCACACTCACATCCGGTTTTTCTTCACTCCTAAAAGATGTTATACCTCCCTGGCTTATACTAAAGTAAATTAAATAAATAAATAAATAGATATAACATCACATCGAACACCTAAAATCACTAGTGTCCATTTACTGCCCCATTTAAGATGATATTAGAGGTCCACTAGATGCCCGACACTAAAGAAGTGCAAAATAAAACATTCTGGTGCCTCCACACAGTCACTTCAGTGTGTGCCCATCTGAACCCTCTGTCTTACCAGTACCAACACAAGTCTCATGAAACCTAAGCATTCACATAGAATGAACAATGGGCAACATAAAAGTTCACCTAGGTTGTTACTGATCACCTAGGAATTAATTTCTCAGAATTCTAAGTACATTACTGTCCTAAGTTTATTTTTCAACTGTCAAGTACAGTATACAATACCAATGTCTCTAAAATTATATAGCAAACTAGGTAGGTAGGGGTGTGTGTGTGTGTGTGTGTGTGTGTGTGTGTGTGTGTGTGTGTGTGTGTGTGTGTGTGTGTGTGTGTGTGTGTGTGTGTGTGTGTGTGTGTGTGCGCGTGCGTGCGTGCGTGCATGCGTGCGTGCGTGCGTGCATGCGTGCGTGTGTGGAGGGGGGTCTCTTTCAGGGTTTACGATCTTCTCATGTGCACAGGTGGTAAGAATGCTTGTCAAAACATTTGTATCTCATATACACAACTCCATGAATTACTGTCAATAGCATGTTTTTACAGCTCATGTCTGTTTACATAAAAATTTAACAGTAGACTTAGCTTTACCAAAAACAATCAACTCTTATCAAATATTCTGAACAGGAGAAGTAACTGGTTACCTTGGGAAAGGAATGGTGACAGTTTCCCAGCCAAACTTGACAACAATGAGCAGTTCTGTGGTGACAATAGCCAGGAAGAGCCATGACTGTCGTCCAAACTTCATACAGTCACTGCAAGTTTAATATCTCATTACAATGGATTACAAACTTCAGTATACACTTAATTACTACGGACAACATACGAAATATACTAAACAATTAAGTGAACAATGCTGGAACCTGAATTGTGATGGTTGTGCATTTCAGACAAGATGGGTAGTAAATGAATGATGGTGAATGCTTCTTTTTCTATCATACATTATCTTCATGGGAGACAGTCAGTGTGGAGAAACAACAACACATCTGAACCTTTCAAAAGCATTTTTGCTAATTCCTTCACCTTGGATAAGAGTATAGTAACAGTTTTAACCCTTTCAGGGTCCGTGCCGTAGATCTACGCCATGAGCTCAGCTCACTCTGATAAGCTGTGAGTGGTAAATTTGGGCCTAGATATGAGAGAATACATCTTTGTGGTACGTGTGCACCACATAAAGCAAATCCTGCAGCACACAGTGTATAATGAGAGAAAAAACTGAAACTGTGATTTTTTATTAAAACAGTGACTTGCAGTGTTTTCTCGTATATTTTTTATAGTTGTATTTGTGATTTCTTGGTCTCATTTGATAGAATGGAAGATATATTACAGAAAAAGAGATAATTTTGATTGGTATTAGCACTGGAAATTACTTGAAACTGAGCTCAAAATAGCAGAAATGTTAATTTTTTGTCGATGTTCAAACAAACGACCTCACATGTCTCATACACGCCAGCTGGTGGGTCTAATATACATTCACAAATGTGGTGATGATATTTATACAATTATTACAATATTGCATAACAATAAATCTTCTATTTTTTGGTTTGAATAAAAATTCATTATGTGAATAAAAAATCAAAATGGAATTCATTTGTAAAGCCTCAAAACGTAACTAATGAACAGAGGAAATGTTAGTTTAGTGCCAGGAATGTCTGCATTGTTTATTCTGGACCCTATTTTGAAATTGGAATATTTTGAACTTTGTGTTAAATTGGGCAAATTACCAATTTCCGATGACTTTATTTTGTAGTTGAAACAGTTGACTGGGCAATTTATGGGTGCTCAATTGATAGAATAGAAGTAATACTAGTGAAATAGCTAAGAATTTGGTTGACTGGAATAATGTAATTGGCCTAAAATGGGAGACAAAGTCGTCAAAATCGCCGATTCGTAATTATCGCTGACACATCAAAATTCGCGAGAGCATAATTTCGTCAATTTTCCATCAAATATCATACTTTTTGTATTATTACCTTCAGAAAAAGATTCTCTACCACTTCTTAAGAAAAAATAATTTTTTTTTTTTTTGAAAATTCTTGGACTTTGGTGCACACTTTGAAATTTGGCCTCTGGACCCTGAAAGGGTTAAACCATAAAACTACCACACACCAGTGTCTTTCACACCAGTGTCTCAAACTAGTGTCTCTCACACAAGCGTCTCTCACACTAGTGTCTCACACAAGCGTCTCTCACACTAGTGTCTCTCACACCAGTGTCTCACACACTGGTATCTCACATATGAGTGTCTCACAAACTATTGTATCTCACACCAGTGTCTCATATTAGTATCTCTCGCACCAGTCTCTCACACACTACTATCTCACACACTAGTCTCTCACACCAGTGTCTCACACACTATCTCTCACACAAGTGTCTCTCACACTAGTCTTTCACACCAATGTCTCTCACACAAGTGTCTCACACACTAGTATCTCTCATACCAGTGTCTCACTAGTATCTCTCACACCAGTGTCTCTCACACTAGTGTCTCACACACTATCTCTCGCACCAGTGTCTTACTAGTATTTCACACACTAGTATCTCTCACACAAGTGTCACACACTGGTGTCTCTCACACTAGTATCTCTCACACAAGTGTCTCACACACTAGTGTCTCACACACTAGTGTCTCTCACACAAGTGCATCAAACACTTGTGTCTCACACATTAGTGTCTCACACTAGTGTCGCTCACTAGTGTCTTACACACTAGCGTCACACACGCTACGTCTCACACACTAGCGTCTCTCACACTAGTGTCTCACATGCTAGCGTCTCACACACTAGTGTCTCACACACTAGTGTCTCACACACTAGTGTCTCACACACTAGTGTCTCACACACTAGTGTCACACACACACTAGTGTCACACACACTAGTGTCACACACACTAGTGTCTCACACACTAGTGTCACACACACACTAATGACACTCACACTAGTGTCACACACACTAGTGTCACACACACTAGTGTCACACACACACTAGTGTCTCACACTAGTGTCTCACACACTAGTGTCTCACACACTAGTGTCTCAAACACTAGTGTCTCACACACTAGTGTCTCACACACTAGTGTCTCACACACTAGTGTCACACACACTAGTGTCACACACACTAGTGTCACACACACTAATGTGTCACACACTAATGTCTCACACACTAAAGTCTCACACACTAGTGTCACACACACTAGTGTCTCACACACTAGTGTCTCACACACTGGTGTCTCACACACTGGTGTCACACACACTAGTGTCTCACACACTAGTGTCTCACACACTAGTGTCTCACACACTAGTGTCTCACACACTAGTGTCTCACACACTAATGTCTCACACACTAATGTCTCACACACTAATGTCTCACACACTAATGTCTCACACACTAGTGTCACACACACTAGTGCCTCACACGCTAGTGTCACACACACTTGTGTCACACACACACTAGTGTCTCACGCACTAGTGTCATGCACACTAGTGTCACACACTAGTGTCTCACACACTAGTGTCACACACACTAGTGTCACATTAGTGTCACACACACTGTCACTCATAGTAGTGTCACACTCACACTAGTGTCACACACACTAGTGTTACACACACTAGTGTCACACACTAGTGTCACGCACACTAGTGTCACACACACACTAGTGTCTCACACACTAGTGTCTCACACACTAGTGTCACACACACTAGTGTCACACACACTAGTGTCTCACACACTAGTGTCTCACACACTAGTGTCTCACACACCAGTGTCACACACACTAGTGTCACACACACTAGTGTCTCACACACTAGTGTCTCACACACTAGTGTCACATACACATTAGTGTCACACACACACTAGTGTCACACACACTAGTGTCACACACACTAGTGTCTCACACACTAGTGTCACTCACACTAGTGTCTCACACACTGTCACACACACTAGTGTCACACACACTAATGTCACACACACTAGTGTCTCACACACTAGTGTCTCACACACTAGTGTCACATACACACTAGTGTCACACACACACTAGTGTCACACACACATTAGTGTCACACTCACACTAGTGTCACACACACTAGTGTCTCACACACTAGTGTCATGCACACTAGTGTCACACACACACTAGTGTCTCACACACCAGTGTCACACACGCTAGTGTCACACACACTGGTATCACACACACTGGTGTCTCACACACTAGTGTCACACACACTAGTGTCTCACACACTAGTGTCACACACACTAGTGCCTCACACACTAGTGTCACACACACACTAGTGTTTCACGCACTAGTGTCATGCACACTAGTGTCACACACTAGTGTCTCACACACACTAGTGTCTCACACACTAGTGTCTCACACACACTAGTGTCTCACACACTAGTGTCACACACACTAGTGTCACACACTGGTATCTCACACACTAGTGTCACACTAGTGTCACACACTAGTGTCACACACACTAGTGTCACACACACTAGTGTCTCACACACTAGTGTCATGCACACTAGTGTCACACACACACTAGTGTCTCACACACTAGTGTCACACACACTGGTGTCACACACACTAGTGTCTCACACACTAGTGTCTCACACACTAGTGTCACATACACACTAGTGTCACACACACTAGTGTCACACACACTAGTGTCACACACACTAGTGTCACTCACACTAGTGTCTCACACACTAGTGTCTCACACACTCACACACATTAGTGTCACACACACTAATGTCACTCATAGTAGTGTCACACTCACACTAGTGTCACACACACTAGTGTCACACACACACTAGTGTCTCACACACTAGTGTCTCACACACACTAGTGTCTCACACACTAGTGTCACACACTAGTGTCACACACACTAGTGTCTCACACACTAGTGTCTCACACACTAGTCTCACACACTAGTGTCTCACACATTAGTGTCTCACACACTAGTGTCTCACACACTAGTGTCTCACACACTAGTGTCACACACACTAGTGTCTCACACACTAGTGTCACACACTAGTGTCTCACACACAAGTGTCTCACACACTAGTGTCTCACACACTAGTGTCTCACACACTAGTGTCATACACACTAGTGTCTCACACACTAGTGTCACACACACTAGTGTCACACACACTAGTGTCTCACAAACTAGAGTCACAGACATTAGTGTCTCACACACTAGTGTCACACTCACTACTGTCTCAAACACTAGTGTCTCACACACTAGTGTCTCATACACTAGTGTCTCACACACTAGTGTCTCACACTAGTGTCACACATACTAGTGTCTCACACACTAGTCTCACACACTAGTGTCTCACACTAGTGTCTCATACACTAGTGTCACACACACTAGTGTCTCACACTGTCTCACACACTAGTGTCTCACACTAGTGTCATACACACTAGTGTCTAACACACTAGAGTCTCACACACTAGTGTCTCATACACTAGTCTCACACACTAGTGTCTCATACACTAGTGTCTCACACTAGTGTCACACACACTAGTGTCTAACACACTAGAGTCTCACACACTAGTGTCTCATACACTAGTCTCACACACTAGTGTCTCATCAACCAAATCTTTCAGTGGGCTGCAGAAAACAATATGAAGTTCAACGATGAGAAATTTCAATTACTCAGATATGGTAAACATGAGGAAATTAAATCTTCATCAGAGTACAAAACAAATTCTGGCCACGAAATAGAGCGAAACACCAACGTCAAAGACCTGGGAGTGATTATGTCGGAGGATCTCACCTTCAAGGACCATAACATTGTATCAATCGCATCTGCTAGAAAAATGACAGGATGGATAATGAGAACCTTCAAAACTAGGGAGGCCAAGCCCATGATGACACTCTTCAGGTCACTTGTTCTATCTAGGCTGGAATATTGCTGCACTCTAACAGCACCTTTCAAGGCAGGTGAAATTGCCGACCTAGAAAATGTACAGAGAACTTTCACGGCGCGCATAACGGAGATAAAACACCTCAATTACTGGGAGCGCTTGAGGTTTCTAAACCTGTATTCCCTGGAACGCAGGAGGGAGAGATACATGATTATATACACCTGGAAAATCCTAGAGGGACTAGTACCGAACTTGCACACGAAAATCACTCACTACGAAAGCAAAAGACTTGGCAGACGATGCACCATCCCCCCAATGAAAAGCAGGGGTGTCACTAGCACGTTAAGAGACCATACAATAAGTGTCAGGGGCCCGAGACTGTTCAACTGCCTCCCAGCACACATAAGGGGGATTACCAACAGACCCCTGGCAGTCTTCAAGCTGGCACTGGACAAGCACCTAAAGTCAGTTCCTGATCAGCCGGGCTGTGGCTCGTACGTTGGTTTGCGTGCAGCCACCAGCAACAGCCTGGTTGATCAGGCGCTGATCCACCAGGAGGCCTGGTCACAGACCGGGCCGCGGGGGCGTTGACCCCCGAAACTCTCTCCAGGTAAACTCCAGGTAATACACTAGTGTCTCACACACTAGTCTCACACACTAGTGTCTCACACACTGTCTCACACACAAGTGTCTCATACACTAGTCTCACACACTAGTGTCTCACACACTGTCTCACACACTAGTGTCTCATACACTAGTCTCACACACTAGTGTCTCACACACTAGTGTCACACACACTAGTGTCTCACACACTAGTGTCTCACACACTAGTGTCACACACACTAGTGTCACACACACACTAGTGTCTCACACACTAGTGTCTCATGCACTAGTGTCACACACACTAGTGTCACGCACACTAGTGTCACACACACTAGTGTCACACACACACTAGTGTCTCACACACCAGTGTCACACACACTAGTGTCTCACACACTAGTGTCTCACACACTAGTGTCACACACACTAGTGCTCCACACACTAGTGTCTCAAGCACTAGTGTCACACACACACTAGTGTCTCACACACTAGTGTCACACACACACTAGTGCCTCACACACTAGTGTCACACACACTAGTGTCACACACATAGTGTCTCACACTAGTGTCTCACGCACTAGTGTCACGCACACTAGTGTCACACACACTAGTGTCTCACACACCAGTCACACACACTAGTGTCACACACACTAGTGTCTCACACACTAGTGTCATGCACACTAGTGTCACACACACACTAGTGTCTCACACACCAGTGTCACACACGCTAGTGTCACACACACTGGTATCACACACACTGGTGTCTCACACACTAGTGTCACACACACTGGTGTCTCACACACTAGTGTCACACACACTAGTGTCTCACACACTAGTGTCACACACAGTAGTGCCTCACACACTAGTGTCACACACACACTAGTGTTTCACGCACTAGTGTCATGCACACTAGTGTCACACACTAGTGTCTCACACACACTAGTGTCTCACACACTAGTGTCTCACACACACTAGTGTTTCACGCACTAGTGTCATGCACACTAGTGTCACACACTAGTGTCTCACACACACTAGTGTCTCACACACTGGTATCTCACACACTAGTGTCACACTAGTGTCACACACACTAGTGTCACACACTAGTGTCACACACACTAGTGTTACACACACTAGTGTCTCACACACTAATGTCATGCACACTAGTGTCACACACACTAGTGTTACACACACTAATGTCATGCACACTAGTGTCACACACACACTAGTGTCTCACACACTAGTGTCACACACACTAGTGTCACACACACTAGTGTCTCACACACTAGTGTCTCACACACTAGTGTCACATACACACTAGTGTCACACACACTAGTGTCACACACACTAGTGTCACTCACACTAGTGTCTCACACACTCACACACATTAGTGTCACACACACTAATGTCACTCATAGTAGTGTCACACTCACACTAGTGTCACACACACTAGTGTCACACACACTAGTGTCACACACTAGTGTCTCACACACAAGTGTCTCACACACTAGTGTCGCACACACTAGTGTCTCACACACTAGTGTCATACACACTAGTGTCTCACACACTAGTGTCACACACACTAGTGTCACACACACTAGTGTCTCACAAACTAGAGTCACAGACATTAGTGTCTCACACACTAGTGTCTCACACACTAGTCTCACACACTAGTGTGTCACACTCTAGTGTCTCACACTAGTGTCTCACACATTAGTGTCTCACACACTAGTGTCACACACACTAGTGTCTCACACACTAGTGTCACACACTAGTGTCTCACACACAAGTGTCTCACACACTAGTGTCTCACACACTAGTGTCATACACACTAGTGTCTCACACACTAGTGTCACACACACTAGTGTCTCACAAACTAGAGTCACAGACATTAGTGTCTCACACACTAGTGTCTCACACACTAGTGTCACACTCACTACTGTCTCAAACACTAGTGTCTCACACACTAGTGTCTCATACACTAGTGTCTCACACACTAGTGTCTCACACTAGTGTCACACATACTAGTGTCTCACACACTAGTCTCACACACTAGTGTCTCACACTAGTGTCTCATACACTAGTGTCACACACACTAGTGTCTCACACTAGTGTCTCATACACTAGTGTCACACACACTAGTGTCTCACACTGTCTCACACACTAGTGTCTCACACTAGTGTCACACACACTAGTGTCTAACACACTAGAGTCTCACACACTAGTGTCTCATACACTAGTCTCACACACTAGTGTCTCATACACTAGTGTCTCACACACTTGTGTCTCACACACTAGTCTCACACACTAGTGTCTCACACACTGTCTCACACACAAGTGTCTCATACACTAGTCTCACACACTAGTGTCTCACACACTGTCTCACACACTAGTGTCTCATACACTAGTCTCACACACTAGTGTCTCACACACTAGTGTCACACACACTAGTGTCTCACACTCTAGTGTCTCACACACTAGTGTCACACACACTAGTGTCACACACACTAGTGTCACACACACACTAGTGTCTCACACACTAGTGTCTCATGCACTAGTGTCACGCACACTAGTGTCTCACACACCAGTGTCACACACACTAGTGTCTCACACACTAGTGTCTCACACACTAGTGTCACACACACTAGTGCTCCACACACTAGTGTCTCAAGCACTAGTGTCACACACACACTAGTGTCTCACACACTAGTGTCACACACACACTAGTGCCTCACACACTAGTGTCACACACACTAGTGTCACACACACACTAGTGTCTCACACTAGTGTCTCATGCACTAGTGTCACGCACACTAGTGTCACACACACTAGTGTCTCACACACTAGTGTCACACACACTAGTGTCTCACACACTAGTGTCACACACACACACTAGTGTCACACACACTAGTGCCTCACACACTAGTGTCACACACACACTAGTGTCACACACACTAGTGTCACACACACTAGTGTCTCACACACTAGTGTCACACACACTAGTGTCTCACACACTAGTGTCACACACACTAGTGTCACACACACTAGTGTCTCACACACTGTCACACACACTAGTGTCACACACACTAGTGTCACACACACTAGTGTCACACACACTAGTGTCTCACACACTAGTGTCACACACACTAGTGTCACACACACTAGTGTCACACACACTAATGTCACTCACAGTAGTGTCACACTCACACTAGTGCCTCACACACTAGTGTCACACACACTAGTGTCACACACACTAGTGTCACACACACTAGTGTCACACACACTAGTGTCTCACACACTAGTGTCTCACACACTAGTCTCACACACTAGTGTCTCACACAGTAGTGTCTCACACTAGTGTCTCACACATTAGTGTCTCACACACTAGTGTCACACACACTAGTGTCACACACACTAGTGTCTCACACACTAGTCTCACACACACTAGTGTGTCACACACTAGTCTTACACACACTAGTGTCTCACACACTTGTGTCACACACACTAGTGTCACACACACTAGTGTCACACACACTAGTGTTACACACTAGTGCCACAGACATCAGTGTCTCTCACACTAGTGTCCCTCACACTAGCGTTTCACACTAGTGTCTCACACTAGTCTCTCTCACACTAGTGTCTCACACACTAGTGTCTCACACACTAGTGTCAGGCACACTAGTGTCACACACTAGTGTCTCACACACTAGTGTCACACACACTAGTGTCTCATAAGAACATAAGAACATAAGAACGAAGGAACACTGCAGAAGGCCTACTGGCCCATGCGAGGCAAGTCCAAGTCCCTACCGGCTTAAGCCAATGCACCCAACCTAGTCAGGTCAGGTCACATTGACTTAAGGGAGGAACACGGCAACCGACCTGTTAGCACAAGCTATCAGGTCCAACTCACACCCACCCACATCTACTCATGTATTTATCCAACCTATTTTTAAAGCTACACAACGTTCTGGCCTCTATAACGGTACTTGGGAGTTTGTTCCACTCATCCACAACTCTATTACCAAACCAGTACTTTCCTATATCCCTCCTGAATCTGAATTTTTCCAACTTAAAACCATTGCTGCGAGTCCTGTCTAGGCTAGATATTTTCAGCACACTATTTACATCCCCTTTATTTATTCCTGTCTTCCACTTATAAACCTCAATCATATCCTCCCTAATTCTACGTCTTTCTAGAGAGTGCAGTTTCAGGGCCCTTAGTCTATCCTCATAGGGAAGGTTTCTGATACATGGGATCATCTTTGTCATCCTCCTTTGTACATTTTCCAGAGAATTTATATCCATTCTGTAATACGGTGACCAAAACTGTGCAGCATAATCTAAATGAGGCCTAACCAAGGATGTATAGAGTTGAAGAACAACCTGAGGACTCCTATTATTTATGCTTCTTGATATGAAGCCAAGGATTCTATTAGCTTTATTGCGAACACTTATGCACTGTTGTCTTGGTTTCAGATTACTGCTAACCAGAACTCCTAAATCTTTTTCGCAATCCGTAATATTAAGATCTACATTATTTAGTTTATATGTGGCATGGTTATTGTCCTGTCCAACATTTAGAACTTTGCATTTGTCTATATTAAACTGCATCTGCCACTTCTCCGACCACTGCATCAGTCTATTCAAATCTTCCTGGAGTGCTCGAATGTCCTCGTCAGAATGAATTCGACGGCCTATTTTGGTGTCATCGGCAAACTTGCCGATGTCGCTCTTTATGCCCTCATCTATGTCGTTTATGTAGATTGTGAACAGCAGGGGGCCCAACACTGACCCCTGTGGAACACCGCTCGTGACGCTTCCCCACTCTGATTTCTCCCCATTTATGCAAACTCTCTGCTGCCTATTTGTCAACCATGCCTCTATCCAGGAAAAAATTTCTCCTCCTATTCCATGTGCTTTAATTTTCCTCAATAGTCTCTGATGTGGGACCCTGTCAAAAGCCTTACTGAAGTCCATATACACAATATCATATTCATTACCATGATCTACCTCCTCAAATACCTTAGTGAAAAAAGTTAATAAATTCGTAAGGCAGGAACGCCCCTTTGTAAAACCATGCTGAGATTCGTTGATTAATTTATGCTTTTCAAGGTGGCTACGAACTGCCTCGGCAATTATTGATTCCATAAATTTTCCCACTATGGAGGTTAGGCTTATTGGTCTATAGTTCGAAGCTAAGGACCTGTCACCTGTTTTGAAAATAGGTATCACATTTGCCATTTTCCACTTATCTGGCACCATGCCAGTTTGTAGTGATATGTTGAAAAGATTAGCCAAAGGTGTGCTAAGCTCCTCTTTACATTCCTTTAGAACCCTTGCATACAGTTCATCAGGGCCTGGGGATTTGTTAGGTTTTAATTTATCTATTTGCCTAAGGACCATGTCACTTGTGACCCTAATAGTGCACAGTTTATTATCGTCCTGTTCTACATAATTTATCATTACTGGAATATCGCTGGTATCCTCCTGTGTAAAAACTGAGAGGAAGTATGTGTTAAAAATTCTACACATTTCCTTATCACTGTCAGTGAGCTGACCCGAGGAACTTTTGAGTGGGCCTATCTTGTCCCTGATCTTACTTCTGTATACCTGAAAGAATCCTTTTGGGTTAGTCTTCGATTCTCTTGCAACTTTAACCTCATAATCTCTATTTGCTTTTCTAATTCCCTTTTTTATTTCTCTCTTTAACTGAATATATCGATTTATTAATTGCCCCTCTCCTCTTTTGATTTGCCTATATATGCCTCTCTTTTGACCAATCAGATATTTTAATCTATTGTTCATCCATTTAGGATCATTTTTGTTTGATCTGATTTCCCTATTTGGAACATAATTTGACTGAGCAGCTAGAACTATGCCCTGGAAAGCATCATATCGGCAACCATCACCACCTACCTGACCCCTAGTCAGGTCATTCCAGTTCAGCCCACCTAAGTAATTTTTCAGTCCTATGAAATCAGCCAAGCGAAAGTCAGGGACGGAGACTTGATTGCCATTATTAGGGGAATTCCATGATATGTTAAAACTGAGTGATTTGTGATCACTCTCCCCAAGCTCATCATTAACCTCAAGATTATTAATTAGTGTTTCCCTACTGGCAAGAACCAAGTCAAGGAGGTTATTTCCCCTAGTTGGCTCTGTCACAAACTGTTTTAAAAAACAATCCTGGATCGTATCAAGAAAGTCACCCGACTCTAAATTTCCTGTCAAATTGCTCCAGTCAATCTGTCTATAGTTGAAATCTCCCATTAGCACAACATTTTCGTATGTAGATGCCTTACGAATTTCGTCCCATAGAAGTTTACTGCACTCCCTATCAAGATTTGGGGCCCTGTAAATCACACCCAAAATTAGTTTTTCTCGGCCCTCGAGAAGCTGTAACCAAACAGATTCAGTGGCTGACGCTTCTAATTTAATATCTTGTCTAACACAACAATTTAAATTGTCTCTGACATACATCGCTACTCCACCACCTTTCCTGTTGACCCTGTCAGTGTGGAATAATTTATAGCCTTGTATGTGACATTCAGAGGGCATCTCTCTATCTTTCAGATTGAGCCAGGTCTCTGTTATAGCAATAATATCTATGTTTCCTGCACTTGCAATTAATCTTAGCTCATCTATCTTATTTCTAACACTCCTGCTATTAGTATAGTAAACCTTAAGGGAGCTAGTCCCTTGCTGCCCTCTGCTGTCCCCCTTTGTTTGCTGACCTGTTCTTTTGTCTTTATTTATAACTTCATGCTGAATGCCTTTTATACATTTACTGTTTCCAACCCTAGTGTTGCAACCTGCTTGTTTCCCACACACACCCATACCTCTATCTTCCATCAGTTTAAAATCATAGGCATTTCACCAATGGCCTTCTCAATCGAGTCTGCAAGTGCTACCACCCCTGCCCCAGAGAGATGAACCCCATCCCTTGCATACATATCATGTTTGCCATAAAAGTTGTTCCAGTTGTCAATGAATGGGATTGCAAGTTCCTTGCAGTATCTGTCTAGCCAGCAATTTACACCAATTGCCCTAGACAACCATTCATTTCCTACTCCCCTTCTAGGCAAGATGCTACATATGATTGGGATCCCTCCCTTAGACTTAATGAAATCTATAGCTGACCTGTACTTATCTAGCAGCTCTTCTCTCCTACCCTTCCCAATATCATTTCCACCAGCACTGAGACAGATAATGGGCTTGTTCCCATTACCTGACATGATATTATCCAGTCTGTTGACAATGTCCCCAACACCAGCTCCAGGGAAGCACACTCTATCTCTCATCTTCTTATTCCTATTACAAAAAGCACGATCAACATATCTTACCTGAGAGTCACCAACCACAAGAATGCGCTTACCTTCATTAGCAGGGGCAGTAGTACCCTTACCTTCACTGGCCACTGAAGTACATTCATCCTGGAGAACAGAGAAGCGATTTCCTACCTTCAGATCTGCACTCTTAACTTTCCTTACTCTGATGCGCCTCCCATTACTGTGAACAACTCGCCACTTGTAGCAGGTGCTGGGCTGCACCTCACTGCTGGTAGCCGTTGCTACCACCCCACCTACAGCCTCCTCACAGTGAGAGACAGACTGCACCTCACTGCTAGAAGCCTCATTCCCCACATCTCCAACCACCTCACACTCTCTCCCAGGCCCATTGAGGTGGACCTTCAGCCTCCTAATCTCCTCCTGGAGAAGCAAGACCTCCTCCTTCAACTCTCCAACCTCAGCTTTTAAAACACTGTAGAAGCAAGCCATGCTTTGTAACCGTCCACGCTAATCCCCAAGCAGCTCAGGGTCTGTGACCTCACGTGACGACTGACCACTGAACACTAGTGTCTCACACTGTCTCACACACTAGTGTCTCGCACTAGTGTCACACACACTAGTGTCTAACACACTAGAGTCTCACACACTAGTGTCTCATACACTAGTGTCTCACACACTTGTGTCTCACACACTAGTCTCACACACTATTGTGTCACACACTAGTGTCTCACATAAGTGTTTCACACACTATTGTCTCACACACTAGTGTCTCACACACTAGTGTCTCACACACTAGTGTCTCATACACTAGTGTCTCACACACTAGTGTCTCACACACTAGTCTCACACACTAGTGTCTCACACACTAGTGTCTCACACACTAGTGTCTCACACACTAGTGTCTCACACACTAGTGTCTCACACACTAGTGTCTCACACACTAGTGTCTCACACACTTGTGTCTCACACACTAGTGTCTCACACACTAGTGCCTCCCACTAGTGTCTCATACACTAGTGTCTCACACACTAGTGTCTCACACACTTGTGTCTCATACACTAGCATCACACACACTAGTGTCTCACTCACTAGTGTCTCATACACTAGTGTCTCACACACTAGTGTCTCACACACTAGTGTCTCACACACTAGTGTCTCACACAGTAGTGTCTCACACACTAGAGTCTCTCACACTAGTGTCACACACACTAGTGTCTCATACAGTAATGTCTCACACACTAGTGTCTCACACGCTGATGTCACACTAGTGTGTCATACAGTAGTGTCTCACACACTGTCTCACACACTAGTGTCTCATACACTAGTCTCACACACTAGTGTCTCACACACTAGTGTCTTGCACACTAGTCTCACACACTAGTGTCACACACACTAGTCTCACACACTAGTGTCTCATACAGTAGTGTCTCACACACTAGTGTCACGTACACTAGTGTCACATACACTAGTGTCTGACACTAGAATCTCACACACTAGTGTCTCACACACTAGTCTCACACTAGTGTCTCACACACTAGTGTCTCACACACTAGTGTCTCACACACTAGTATCTCACACACTAGTGTATCATACACTAGTCTCACACACTAGTGTCTCATACTAGTGTCTCACACACTTATCATGTGGGGTTCGAACACGTGGATAGGGTAAAGTAATAGAGGAAGGACAACTCAATGTAAAGGACTATTGGCCAAGAAAAAAAAGAATACATTGAAATATACAAGTAAAAATATTACTGGAGACTGAATTAAATTCAAAATGAGCTGTCTTTACTCTTGCAGTGTATCTTAGACATTTTTTTATTACTTATGCAGAATTGTTAAGCATTTTCTTCCACTTAAGCTTACTGTGTCATTTCTCTATTTTTTTTGCCTTATGTCCTTGAGTAAGTTCCCTGAGATCATGTCCCAGTCACTTTTGAATGTTCACTTAGTGTATCATGCCAGTCAAAGTCAATATGAATCAGTCCACAGTACCAACATTCCCTTACTCACTGAAAGACAATACCTAGCCCTTGAGCAATGTGTTTGTTCTCACAGCTTGTATCTGAGATTTGTTAAAGTGCTGCAAAATGTGAAGTTCAGATTAAGTTCCTATAGATCCGTGAATTACTTATTAACGTAGCCGAGCGGTCAGGCACTAGTAATACTGTCACTCCTGTCTGGACTCGGCCACAATATCATGCACGCAGGATAGTGCGACTACTATCCTTGCGATGGCGACTTGTTCAAGTATTCGTTCCTTCCTAGGGGACGCTTTGAGAAGAACTTTACTTGCAACGAGTTATGCCATCTCTTGCTGATGCCACAAGCCGTTGCAGAAAGACGTTTCTGTGGCTAGTGTGCTCACTTGAGTGTTGTTGTTGTCCCTTGTGTTTCAGATTGTGATCCCATCCTAGTTGACAGTAATCAGTGCATTGTAAGAAGTTATTTCTCAAGTAACTTCCACGTTGTTAACGTTTGTAAGTGAAGTTTATAGCTGATACCTCGTGTCACTGTGTGCGACTCAGATTGAATATCAGCATTGTTCACCGTGTTCATTTCTTTTCTCCTGTGCTTGCAGTTTGAGATAGTAGATTCGTTCTCCCTTGCTCATATTGCGTGTTATAGCGTTAATTTTTTTCAACCGGGGGGAGTCATCCACTCCACCGAGTTTGTTTATTCCTCCAGTAAGAAAGAACCGATCCCTTGTGTTCTGGTGTGATTCGATTCCTGCTCCAGGAAGATCTTATTCTTACTGTGAAGCCACCAGCACCCATTAGTGACTTTGTAATGAGCCAAGAATTAGTAATTCCACAGTCACTAGTGATTGTAGCTGTATCTTTTGTAGATACTCGTTCAGACTGTCCTCAGTCAAGGCATGTGTTAGCCATTGCAGAGGAATTCGATCCTCCCAGAGATGATAACCATTCTGCATATGTCAATCTTACCCTAGCAGAGTTGGGGTTAAATGTAAACAACCTGTATAGATGAATAATTACAGTATCAACTTATCAGTATTCAAGAATTTTTTTTTGTGTTCACGTTCTCTCCGAATTCTGAGAGTTAACAGTCTAGATTTGAGTGCACCGAATCTGCCTTTCTGTTAAACACTCTTTCTTTGTATATATTCCTTCCTCAGAATCCGTAGATCACATGAATACAGATCGATCGATCAAATTTTTTTTATCACTTCCACTGTGTAATCCCAACGTTGAGTTTCATTCGATGAGTTGTGCTATATTATACCTTGTATTGCATTACAGTTTCAGTTACGTAAGCTTCCATTCCAATGTTCTACTTATGTATGTTATAATGTTAAATTGTTGTGTACCACAGCAGTATTCAAAGACCCCCTCACATATGGGTACTGTGGGCGGTCAGTTATACGAGAGTGAGCAAGGAGGCAGGCCGGCTGTTTGGCGCTACCCACATTATCCGTAATATACGTACTACCAGCCTACGTGAGTATTACTTTACCCTATCCACGTGTTTGAACCCCACATGATACACTAGTGTCTCACATTAGTGTCTCACACACTACTGTCTGACACACTAGTGTCACACACTAGCGTCTCACACACGAGTGCCTCCCACTAGTGTCTCACACACTAGTGTCACACACACTAGTGTCTCACACACTAGTGTCTCACACACTAGTGTGACACACACTAGTGTCTCACACACTAGTGTCTCACACACTAGTGTCTCACACACTAGTGTCTCACACACTAGTGTATCATACACTAGTCTCACACACTAGTGTCTCACACTCTAGTGTCTCATACTAGTGTCTCACACACTATTGTCTGACACTCTAGTGTCTCATACTAGTGTCTCACACACTATTGTCTGACACACTAGTGTCACACACTAGTGTCTCACACACTAGTGCCTCCCACTAGTGTCACACACACTAGTGTCACACACACTAGTGTCACACACTAGTGTCTCACACACTAGTGCCTCCCACTAGTGTCTCACACACTAGTGTCTCACACACTAGAGTCTCACACACTAGTGTCTCACACACTAGTGTCACACACACTAGTGTCTCACACACTAGTGTCACACACACTAGTGTCTCACACACTAGTGTCACACACACTAGTGTCTCACACACTAGTGTCTCACACACTAGTGTCACACACACTAGTGTCTCACACACTAGTGTCACACACACTAGTGTCTCACACACTAGTGTCACACACTAGTGTCTCACACACTAGTGTCTCACACACTAGTGTCTCACACACTAGTGTCTCACACACTAGTGTCACACACACTAGTGTCTCACACACTAGTGTCACACACACTAGTGTCACACACACTAGTGTCTCACACACTAGTGTCTCACACACTAGTGTCTCACACACTAGTGTCTCACACACTAGTGTCTCACACACTATTGTCTGACACACTAGTATCACACACTAGTGTCTCACACACTAGTGCCTCCCACTAGTGTCTCACACACTAGTGTCACACACACTAGTGTCTCACACACTAGTGTCTCACACACTAGTGTCTCACACACTAGTGTCTCACAAACTAGAGTCACACACACTAGTCTCTCACAAACTAGAGTCTCACAAACTAGAGTCTCACACACTAGTGTCTCACACACTAGTGTCACACACACTAGTGTCACACACACTAGTGTCTCATACAGTAGTGTCTCACACACTAGTGTCTCACACACTAGTATCACACACACTAGTGTCACACACACTAGTGTCTCATACAGTAGTGTCTCACACACTAGTGTCACACACACTAGTCTCACACACTAGAGTCTCTCACAGTAGCATCTTACGACAATGACTGTAGTGTGGTCACTCACCAGTCATCACCACAATGACTGTAGTGTGGTCACTCAACAGTCATCACCACAATGACTGTAGTGTGGTCACTCAACAGTCATCACCACAATGACTGTAGTGTGGTCACTCAACAGTCATCACCACAATGACTGTAGTGTGGTCACTCAACAGTCATCACCACAATGACTGTAGTGTGGTCACTCAACAGTCATCACCACAATGACTGTAGTGTGGTCACTCAACAGTCATCACCACAATGACTGTAGTGTGGTCACTCAACAGTCATCACCACAATGACTGTAGTGTGGTCACTCAACTGTCATCCCCACAATGACTGTAGTGTGGTCACTCAACTGTCATCCCCACAATGACTGTAGTGTGGTCACTCAACTGTCATCCCCACAATGACTGTAGTGTGGTCACTCAACAGTCATCACCACAATGACTGTAGTGTGGTCACTCACCAGTCATCACCACAATGACTGTAGTGTGGTCACTCAACAGTCATCCCCACAATGACTGTAGTGTGGTCACTCACCAGTCATCAGCACAATGACTGTAGTGTGGTCACTCAACAGTCATCACCACAATGACTGTAGTGTGGTCATCCAACAGTCATCACCACAATGACTGTAGTGTGGTCACTCAACAGTCATCATCACAATGACTGTAGTGTAGTCATCCAACAGTCATTACCACAATGACTGTAGTGTAGTCATCCAACAGTCATCACCACAATGACTGTAGTGTGGTCACTCAACAGTCATCACCACAATGACTGTAGTGTGGTCATCCAACAGTCATCACCACAATGACTGTAGTGTGGTCATCCAACAGTCATCACCACAATGACTGTAGTGTGGTCATCCAACAGTCATCACCACAATGACTGTAGTGTGGTCACTCAACAGTCATCACCACAATGACTGTAGTGTGGTCACTCACCAGTCATCACCACAATGACTGTAGTGTGGTCACTCAACAGTCATCACCACAATGACTGTAGTGTGGTCACTGAATAAATTAAAAAAAAAATAATTTATATTGTATATCTCATTACTCATACAAGTTAATTACAGTAGTTATACAGGTGGGCCCTGTTTGTACGGCCCAAGTTCCTGACCCCGTACAGTAAATGAAAATCGCCTGTGGATGGAAAAGAGCATTTTTTCTTTATCAAATAAATTTAAAACAGCTGATAACATTTTTACACTATCATATATTAAGTGCCTGGTACAGCTAGACATTAAAAATAAAGACAAAAATTAAATTTAATACACAGCACACAATACTTACCTTAAAACATGGTGTTAGTTGCCTCTCCCTTATGCAACTGTTGTGCGGAAATAGCAAAAACAGCTGTAAAGCAATAAAAGCACTGAACATAATGAACAGTGACTCAATCAAAAGCCAACGACAATGTGGAACACCGATAAGAGGGTGCTGTACATGCGAGGCTCTCCTGTACATTCAAATTGATTACAATTTGACTTTGTTCTTATTACAGTAGACCCTTATATTACACGGATTTATTTGGCACATTTTAGTTGTTACGCAACTGTAAAATTGCAGCATAATTTTGTTCAACACTTCATAAAATTAGCTTGCTGTGGATGAGACCATTGTCTCCAGTTTGTACAATTAAAATGAATGAGGTAAATATACGAGTTTATGTGATGAATAACTGACTGACTTACTTGACTGACTTACTGACTGACTGACTGACTTGGCTTACTGACTGACTTGACTTATTAACTTTAGTGACTTATTTCCTCTGTTCACATTATACACAGTGTGCTGCAGGAATTGTTTTATGTGGTGCACAAATACCACATAGATGTATTCTCTCATATCTAGGCCCAAACGTACCACTCACAGTTTATCAGAGTGAGCTGAGCTCATGGCGTAGATCTACGGTTTGGACCCTGAATGTAAAGCCGTAGATCTACGGGACGGACCCTGAAAGGGTTAAAGTTAGACTTTTCACCGAAGAGGACCATGACAAATCTAGAAGCAGTGTTCTGAAATGGCGTCTAGAGCAGCTGATGCCTTACCGTCAGCAGGGTAAAAGAGCCCAGAAATCCATTACAGAATTTATGTACACTCCAGTACAACCATTGACTTCAGTACTAGAACCTATACCATCCACCTCAGCCCAGTAGGGCCACAGCATAACTCTCAACTCTCTTCACAATCATCAACACCAGCACTCACAATTTAAGGTACAAAATACTTTTATTTCCGTTACATTTGTAGTCTTAACCCTTTCACTATTGGTGCCATAATATTATGGCTTGCAAGCCAGTGTTGGTGCCATACTACGGTTTGGACCCTCAACTCAAAGCCGTAGAACTACAGCACAGACCATGAAAGGGTTAAATATTGATGAAGAAAGGGAGGTGGCAATTTCATGCACTGGCCAGGGAGGTATACCATCTTTTAGGAATGAAAAAGAGCAGGATGTGAGTGTGGAGGGAGGTGCGTGAGGTAAGGCAGGTAAGGGGGTAAAGCAGCTAGAACTGAAGGGATTATGACAGAAATGTTAAAAGCAGGGGAGGATATAGTGTTGGAGTGGTTAGTACTGTTGTTTAATAAATGTATGAAAGAGGGGAAGGCACCTAGGGATTGGCAAAGAGCATGTATAGTTCCTTTATAAAAAGAGAAGGGGGACAAAAGAGATTGTAAAAACTATTAGCCTCTTTTTCTCAATATAATAGGTTGTGCAAATGATAAGAAAGAGATGATTGTGGATGTTATGAATGAGAAGAAGCTGGATGTCCTGGCTATAAGTGAAACAAAGCTGAAGGGGGTGGGAGAGTTTCAATGGAGAGGAATAAATGGGATTAGGTCAGGGGTTTCAAATAAAGTTAGAGCTAAAGAAGGAGTAGCAATAATGTTGAAGGATAAGCTATGGCAGGAAAAGAGGGACTATAAATGTATTAATTCAAGGATTATGTGGAGTAAAATAAAGATTGGATGTGAAAAGTGGGTTATGATAAGCGTGTATGCACCTGGAGAAGAGAGAAGTGTAGAGGAGAGAGAGAGAGATTTTGGGAAATGTTGAGTGAATGTGTGGGGAGTTTTGAATCAAGTGTGAGAGTAATGGTGGTTGGGGATTTCAATGCTAAAGTGGGTAAAAATGTTATGGAGGGAGTAGTAGGTAAATTTGGGGTGCCAGGGGTAAATGTAAATGGGGAGCCTTTAATTGAGCTATGTGTAGAAAGAGATTTGGTAATAAGTAATACATATTTTATGAAAAAGAGGATAAATAAATATACAAGGTATGATGTAGCACGTAATGAAAGTAGTTTATTAGATTATGAATTGGTGGATAAAAGGCTGATGGGTAGGCTCCAGGATGTACATGTTTACAGAGGGGCAAGTGATATATTGGATCATTATTTAGTTGTAGCTACAGTTAGAGTAAGAGGTAGATGGGAAAAGAGGAAGGTGGCAACAACAAGTAAGAGGGAGGTGAAAGCGTATAAACTAAGGGAGGAGGAAGTTCGGGTGAGATATAAGCGACTATTGGCAGAAAGGTGGGCTAGTGCAAAGATGAGTAGTGGGGGGGGGGGTTGAAGAGGTTTGGAAAAGTTTTAAAAATGCAGTATTAGAATGTGGGGCAGAAGTTTGTGGTTATAGAAGGGTGGAGAAAAGAGGAGTGATTGGTGGAATGATGAAGTAAAGGGTGTGATAAAAGAGAAAAAGGTAGCTTATGAGAGGTTTTTACAAAGCAGAAGTGTTATAAGAAGAGCAGAGTATATGGAGAGTAAAAGAAAGGTGAAGAGAGTGGTGAGAGAGTGCAAAAGGAGAGCAGATGATAGAGTGGGAGAGGCACTGTCAAGAAATTTTAATGAAAATAAGAAAAAATTTTGGAGTGAGTTAAACAAGTTAAGAAAGCCTAGGGAAAGTATGGATTTGTCAGTTAAAAACAGAGTAGGGGAGTTAGTAGATGGGGAGATGGAGGTATTAGGTAGATGGCGAGAATATTTTGAGGAACTTTTAAATGTTAAGGAAGAAAGAGAGGTGGTAATTTCATGCACTGGTCAGGGAGGTATACCATCTTTTAGGAGTGAAGAAGAGCAGAATGTAAGTGTGGGGGAGGTACATGAGGCACTATGTAGAATGAAAGGGGGTAAAGCACCTGGAACTGATGGGATCATGACAGAAATGTTAAAAGTAGGGGGGGATATAGTGTTGGAGTGGTTGGTACTTTTGTTTAATAAATGTATGAAAGAGGGGAAGGTACCTAGGGATTGGCGGAGAGCATGTATAGTCCCTTTATATAAAGGGAAAGGGGACAAAAGAGATTGTAAAAATTATAGAGGAATAAGTTTACTGAGTATACCAGGAAAAGTGCACGGTAGGGTTATAATTGAAAGAATTAGAGGTAAGACAGAATGTAGGATTGCGGATGAGCAAGGAGGTTTCAGAGTGGGTAGGGGATGTGTAGATCAAGTGTTTACATTGAAGCATATATGTGAACAATATTTAGATAAAGGTAGGGAAGTTTTTATTGCATTTATGGATTTAGAAAAGGCATATGATAGAGTGGATAGAGGAGCAATGTGGCAGATGTTGCAAGTATATGGAATAGGTGGTAAGTTATTAAATGCTGTAAAGAGTTTTTATGAGGATAGTGAGGCTCAGGTTAGGGTGTGTAGAAGAGAGGGAGACTACTTCCCAGCAAAAGTAGGTCTTAGACTGGGATGTGTAATGTCACCATGGTTGTTTAATATATTTATAGATGGGGTTGTAAAGGAAGTAAATGCTAGGTTGTTTGGAAGTGGGGTGGGATTAAATTTTGGGGAATCAAATTCAAAATGGGAATTGACACAGTTACTTTTTGCTGATGATACTGTGCTTATGGGAGATTCTAAAGAAAAATTGCAAAGGTTAGTGGATGAGTTTGGGAATGTGTGTAAAGGTAGAAAGTTGAAAGTGAACATAGAAAAGAGTAAGGTGATGAGGGTATCAAATGATTTAGATAAAGAAAAATTGGATATCAAATTGGGGAGGAGGAGTATTGAAGAAGTGAATGTTTTCAGATACTTGGGAGTTGACGTGTTGGCGGATGGATTTATGAAGGATGAGGTTAATCATAGAATTGATGAGGGAAAAAAGGTGAGTGGTGCGTTGAGGTATATGTGGAGTCAAAAAACTTTTTCTATGGAGGCAAAGAAGGGAATGTATGAAAGTATAGTAGTACCAACACTCTTATATGGGTGTGAAGCTTGGGTGGTAAATACAGCAGCAAGGAGACGGTTGGAGGCAGTGGAGATGTCCTGTTTAAGGGCAATGTGTGGTGTAAATATTATGCAGAAAATTAGGTGTGTGGAAAGTAGGAAAAGGTGTGGAGTTAATAAAAGTATTAGTCAGAGGGCAGAAGAGGGGTTGTTGAGGTGGTTTGGTCATTTAGAGAGAATGGATCAAAGTAGAATGACATGGAAAGCATATAAATCTATAGGGGAAGGAAGGCGGGGTAGGGGTCGTCCTCAAAAGGGTTGGAGAGAGGGCATAAAGGAGGTTTTGTGGGCGAGGGGCTTGGACTTCCAGCAAGCGTGCGTGAGCGTGTTAGATAGGAGTGAATGGAGACGAATGGTACTTGGGACCTGACGATCTGTTGGAGTGTGAGCAGGGTAATATTTAGTGAAGGGATTCAGGGAAACTGGTTATTTTCATATAGTCGGACTTGAGTCCTGGAAACGGCAGTTTGGAGGGATATGTTGTGTATCTTTATATGTATATGCTTCTAAACTGTTGTATTCTGAGCACCTCTGCAAAAACAGTGATAATGTGTGAGTGTGGTGAAAGTGTTGAATGATGATGAAAGTATTTTCTTTTTGGGGATTTTCTTTCTTTTTTGGGTCACCCTGCCTCGGTGGGAGACGGCCGACTTGTTGAAAAAAAAAAAATTGGTTATACTATAGACACACACACACAATTTAAATAAGTAGTTTATAAAGTTGTATTTCTTTTGTAAAAGTAAATAAGGTGTGGAAATGGGAAACACTATTGTGGTGGCTAGAGAATTGTGCCTGGCAACAGTCTTTTGGTTGTTTTGGGTGGGCTTATGGGAGGAGCTAGCTTGCTCTCTCTCTCTCACTCTCTCCTTGTGGCTTCCAGCTAGTTGATCTCTTGGTCTTCTTCTTTTACTTCTGGGATTATCCCATTCCACACCTTATTTACTAATACAAAAGAAATACAACTTTATAAACTACTTATTTAAATTGTGTGTGTGTGTCTATAGTATAACCTATTATACTGAAATAAACAGGCTTGACCCAGCTGCCTCTCAGCCCCTTAGAGTGATCTGCCCTTAGGACCATTAAGTAGTTGTGCCCCCATCAATTCAATATAATTAGGTATTCCAGAGTAACTGTTACTTAAATACATCAATAAGTGTTGGGTTCCTATGGTCCCATAACAGTTGTTTAAAATACATGTATTTATAGATGGGGTTGTAAAAGAAGTAAATGCTAGGGGGTTGGGGAGAGGGGTGGGATTAAATTATGGGGAATCAAATAGAAAATGGGAGTTGGCACAGTTACTTTTTGCTGATGATACTGTGCTTATGGAAGACTAAAGAAAAGTTGCAAAGGTTAGTGGATGAGTCTGGGAGGGTGTGTAAAGGTAGAAAGTTTAAAGTGAACATGGATAAGAGTAAGGAGATGAGGGTATCAAATGATTTAGATAAAGAAAAATTGGATATCACATTGGAGAGAGGGAGTATGGGAGAAGTGAATGTTTTCAGATATTTGGGAGTTGACTTGTCAGCAGATGGGTTTATGAAAGATGAGGTTAACCATGGAATTGATGAAGGAAAAAAGGTGAGTGGTGTATTGAGATATCTGTGGAGACAAAAAAATGTTACCCATGGAGGCAAAGAAAAGAATGTACAAAAGTAGAGTGGTACCAACACTCTTATATGGGTGTGAAGCTTGGGTTGCAAATGCTGCAGCGAGGAGATGGCTGGAGGCAGTGGAGATGTCCTGTCTAAGGGCAATGTGTGGTGTAAATATTATGCAGAGAATTCAGAGTGTGGAAATTAGGAGGTGTGGAGTTACTAAAAGTATTAGTCTAAGGGCTGAAGAGGGGTTGTTGAGGTGGTTTGGTCATTTAGAGAGAATGGATCAAAGAAGAATGGCTTGGAGAGCATATAAATCTGTAGGGGAAGGAAGGCGGGGTAGGGGTCATCCTTGAAAAGGTTGGAGGGAGGGGGTAAAGGAGGTTTTGTGGCCGAGGGGCTTGGACTTCCAGCATGCATGTGCGAGAGTGTTAGATAGGAATGAATGGAGACAAATGATTTATGGGACCTGATGAGCTGTTGGAGTGTGAGCAGCGTAATATTTGGTGAAGGGATTCTGGGAAACTGGCTATTTTTATATAACCGAACTTGAGTGCTGGAAATGGGAAGTACAATGCCTGCACTTTAAAGGAGGGGTTTGGGATATTGGCAGTTTGGAGTGGTATGTTATGCATCTTTATATATGCTTCTAAACTGTTGTATCTGGGTGCCTCTGCAAAGACACTGATTATGTGTGAGTGAGGTGAAAGTGTTGAATGATGGAAGTGTTTTCTTTTTGGGGATTTTCTTTCTTTTTGGGTAACCCTGCCTCGGTGGGAGATGGATGACTTGTTATAATAAAAAAAAATATAAAACATGAAATAACTTTAAAACACTTTAAATTTTAGAAAGTTTCCAGACATAACGGAGAAAGTGCTCATGGAGAATATAAACAAACCGAGTGGGGTGTGGTGACCATATTAGAAAATCAGGTGGAGGGAGCCATATAGCGAGGTTTGGTCATAATATGAAATGTCCGTATTAGCACAACACCATAAAGTGAGACCCTACTGTACATTAAAAAATACATAAAAGTGTGATGACTTACGGGTCATCTAGGAACTGGAACACTTCTCTGAGAGCAACAGCACCCCAGGGTAAAATGAAGGTAAGACGAACGAGGTTAGCCCAGTGTCCAGGCTCTACCCATAACACAAACTTCAAATAAAATGTGTTGAGCTCTGCTAGGAGGAACTGCAAAGAAAAAAAAATTACATTAAATACAGTATGTAATTTTATTTTAGGGCTAGTATAAATTATTAAATTTATAAAGTAAAAACTTTGGTTTTTCTTTTTAGGTTACCCTGCCTTGGTGTGATATGGCCAGTTCATTAAAAAAATAATTATTTTCAACTCACTGGACATTTCCCACCAAGACAGAGTGACCCCAAAGAAGAAAAATCACATTCATCATCACTCAATTCCTAGATGTCTTTCCAGAAGAGCAAGAACATCACAATTCAAATGATCCACCAATCTGCAACATTACTACTGAAACTCCAGAGAAAAGATCATGTGTTTGCCACCATCAGAGCTCAAATGTGGCTAACTGGTATTCCCCAACTATTTTGCAAGTGTAACCTTGTCACACTCCTATAGTACACAAAATATAAACACTTGTCGCCACTCACTAGAATTCAACATTCTTATACATAACTGCTGGTTTTAATAGCCAAGTCCTACTGGAGTTTACCTGGAGAGGGTTTTGAGGGTCAATACCCCCACGGCCTGGTCTGAGACCAGGCCTAATGGTGGATCAGGGTCTGATCAACCACACTGTTACTGCTGGCCGCACACAAGCTGACGTACGAACCACAGCCCGGTTGGTCAGGTACTGACTTTAGGTGCCTGTCCAGTGACTTCTTGAAGACAGCCAGGGGTCTATTGGTAATCCCCCTTATGTATGCTGGGAGGCAATTGAACAGTCTTGGGCCCCAGACACTTATTATGTTGTCTTTCAGTGTACTCGTGGTGCCCCTGCTTTTCATCGGGGAAATGTTGCATCTCCTGCAGAGTCTTTTGCTTTCATATGGAGTGATTTTCATGTGCAAGTTTGGTATCAATCCCTCCAGGACCTTCCAAGTGTATATTATCATGTATCTCTCTCGCCTGCATTCGAGGGAATACAGATCAAGGACCTTCAACCATTCCCAGTAGTTTAGGTACCTTATTGCACTTATGTGTGCCTTGAAAGTTCTTTGTACACTCTCCAGGTGTGCAATGTCACCAGCCTTGAAGGGGGCCGTTAGTGTACAGCAGTATTCCAGCCTAGAGAGCACAAGCGATTTGAAGAGAATCATCACAGGCTTTGCATCCCTAGTTTTGAAGGTTCTCATTATCCATCCTATCATTTTCTTGGCAGATGAGGAAGATACATTGTTGTGGTCATTGAAGGCGAGATCCTCTTGACATTATCACTCCCAGGTCCTTCACATTACTTTTCCATTCTATTGTATGGTTAGAATTTGTGGTATACCCTGACACATTTTTAATTTCTTCAAGTTTCCCATATCTGACTATAGTTGAAATTTCTCCTCATTGAACTTCATATTGTTTTGAGTCGCCCATTCGAAGATTTGGTCGACGTCCACTTGGAGTCTCGCGGTGTCTTCGATGGAGGTCACTGCCACGGTGATCAGGGTGTCATCCACAAAGGAAGACACGGAGCTATGGCTTACATCTCTGTCTATGTCAGAAATAAGGATGATGAATAGAATGGGAGCGAGTACTGTGCCTTGTGGAACAGAGCTTTTTACTATGCAAAATATTTTCATATCTTTCCTGTGATGTTTCCTGCAGCATATTCCATCCACCCCAGATTTGCATTCCTGATCAACCTTTCATGCTTCATCTTTCTAAATGATCAAACCATCTCACTAGCCCACTGTCTGGTCCTTGAACTATACCATTCATACCACCACACTGTACACTGATCTTCAACACATCTTTTCTCTCTCTCTAGCTTCCTAGCTACAACATTTAACCTTTTCAGGGTCCAGAGGCCAAATCTCAAGGGTCCAAGAATTTAAAAAAAAAAGAAAAAAAAAATTATTATTTTTTCTAAAATGGTAGAGAATCTTTTTCTGAAGCTAATAAAGCAAAAAGTACAAAATTTGATGGAAAACTGATGAAATTATGCTCTCACAAATTTTGATGCATCAGTGATATTTACCCATCGGCGCTTTTGCCGAATTTGACTCCCATTTTAGACCAATTAAGTTATTCCAGTCCACCAAATTCTTAGCTATTTCGCTAGTATTACTTCTGTTTTATCAACTGAGCATAAGAAATCACCCAGTCACCTGTTTCGACTACTCAATAAAGTGATCGAAATTGGTAATTTGGCTAATTTAACACAAAGTTCAAAATATTCAAATTTTAAAATAGGGTCCAGAATAAACACTTCAGGCATTCCTGGCACTAAACTAACATTTCCTCTGTTCATCAGTTATGTTTTCAGGCTTTACAAATGAATTCCATTTTGATTTTTATTCACATAATGAATTTTTGTTAACATCAAAAAAAAAAAAAATTGAAGATTTACTGTTAATCAATGTTGTAATAATTGTATAACTAATATCAGCACATTTGTGAAAGTATATCAGACCCACTAGCTGATGCATATTAGACTCGTGATGACATTTGTTTGCTCTTGAACATCAGCAAAAATTGAACATTTCTGCTAATTTGAGCTCAGTTTCAAACCATTTTCAGTACTAAAGCCGATCAAAATCATCTCTATTTCTGTAATATATACAGGTCCTCCATCGCAAATCCGGCATCATTGGGATCTGTAGTGTGCCGGATTACTGAGTTTGCCAAATTACAGAGTGGTTAGGTTAGAATACGCTTAATAAAATTAACCAACTTGACTTACACAAAGTTCATTGAACATTGGCAAAAATCGAACATTTCCGCTACTTTGAGCTCAATTTCAAGGTACTTTTCGTCATGAAAGCAATCAAAATCATGTCTATTTCTGTAATATATCTTCCATTATATCAAATGAGTCCAAAAAAAATGAGAATACAACCATAAAAACAATACGAAAATATACTGCAAAGAGGCGGCTAATGGTTGAGAAGTGAACTCCCTTATTTATCGTCCATCTTTTTTATTTTTGTTGTACGTTAAGAAGCATCTTTCCATCATACATTGCCCAAGTTTCAATGAGATAGCCCAACAAACTACCGAGAAAAAAAAATATTTACCAAAAATCACATATGGCAAGCCCAAGCCAGGTACTGGAAATAAGTCACTTTGTCCGACTTTTCTGGGTTATCCTAGGTTCTCTATACATACACTGCTATGTATGATAATCTATGTAACTGCATTTGTGTATACCTGAATAAACTTATTTACTTGTAGTCTGTCAACTGAGTACAAGAAACCGCCCATTCACTTATTTCAACTACCCAATAAAGTGGTCAGAAATTGGCAATTTAGCCGATTTCACACAAATTTCAACAGATGCCAATTTCAAAATAGGGTCCAGAATAAACAATGCAGACATTCCTGGCACTAAAATAACATTTTCTCTGTTCATTAGTCATGGCTCCAGGCCCCTCTTATATTACTCTTGCTTACCATTTGGAATTTTTATTCACAAAAAAAAAAAAAAAATAGAAGATTTACTGTTATGCAGACTGCTGCATTATTGTAATAATTGTATAAATAATGTCAATCCATTCTTGACTCCATACTGGAATTTAGACTGGCAGGTGGACAGGTATTGGACAGTGATGTCATTTGTTTACTCTTGAGCTTCGCTAAAGAATAGAACATTTTTGCTACTGTGAGCGCAATTTCAAGGTACTTTTCATCATGAAAGCAATCAAAATCATATCTGTTTCTGTAATATATCTTTCATTCTATCAAATGAGACCAAAAACATGAGAATATAAACATAACAACCATACAAAAATATATCGCTAAGCGGCCGCTAATGGCTGAGAAGTGAACTCCGCTATTTATGGTCTGATTTCTTTCATTTTTGGTGTATGTGAAGAAGTATCTTTCCATCATACATTGCCCAAGTTTGAATAAGATAACCCAACAAACAACTGAGAAAATAATAATAATAATAATAATAATAATAATAATAATATCTTCATTTACTACACGTACATGTACAAGGTATACAGGCCTAGCTGACATCAGTGACATACTACTGTATAGAAAGGCACTTTTTATGCTGAGTATTTCAAGAAAATTAGATCAGTGTCCCAGGATAACACCCACACTAGTCGACTAACACCCAGGTACCCATTTACTGATGGGTAAACATAGACAACAGGTGTAAAGAAACACGCTTAATGTTTCTACCCTGGCTGGGAATCAAATATTTACCAAAAATCATACATGGCTAACCCAAGCCAGGTAATAAAAATAAGCCATGTTGACTTTTTTGGGGTTATCCTAGGTTCTCTACACATATGCTGCTATGTGTGATAATCTATAGAGAGAAAATAACCTTTTTGTTTCATGTTTATGGTGGAGTACGAGTGTATATCATAGTTAGCCCTGTGCTACACTCCGTTTTCTCTAATATAAGCCACCAAGACAGGGATAGGAGAATTTATTTATTTATTTATTTATTTATTTAAAATTTGAGCACACATACAGAGGTACAAAAAATACAGATAAGAGCAGCATGCCAAAGCCACTTATACTATGCATAGCATTACGGGCTGGCTTAAAATTAACTTAAGATTAACTAAGCAATGATGAAATCAGTGATAAAACTTTAATGTAAACAGATTACTATAAAGCACAAGTGAGTATTACAAAGACAGGTCATATGGTTGTATGCATTGTTGTACATTCAGTAGAATGGAGTATTCTGTTAGGTAGTGTATTTAAAAAATAATAAAGTTAGATTGGGTTTTAGGTTTAACATTTATGTGATATAATTGTGAGAAACATTTAAGATATACAATTTATAAGGTTCAGTTATTCAGTATTTATTTGGTTTTGGGTGAGTAAGTGATCTTTGAGAAGAGACTTGAATTTATAAACAGGTAGTGTTTCTTTTATATTTACAGGTAATGAATTCCAGATTTTAGGGCCTTTTATGTGCATTGAGTTTTTGCATAGTGTGAGATGGACACGAGGAACATCAAAGAGTGATCTGTGCCTTGTGTTATGGTCATGTGTTCTGTTGAGGTTGGCAAGGAGATGTTTGAGGGGAGGGTTAATATCAGAGTTAAGTGTTCTATGTATGTAATAGGTGCAGTAATAAGTATGGATGTTTTGTATGGTGAGTAGGTTTAGTGTATTGAATATTGGTGGAGTGTGCTGCCTATAGTGAGAATTTGTTATCATTCTAACTGCAGCCTTTTGTTGGGTAATTAGTGGTCTGAGATGGTTACTTGTTGTTGAGCCCCATGCACAAATTCCATAGATGAGATAGGGGTAAATAAGAGAGTGATATAGGGCCAGGAGGGCTGACTGTGGAACATAGTACCGTATCTTCGATAGTATGCCTACAGTCTTGGAAATTTTCTTAGAAATTTGTTGTATATGTGTATGAAATTTGAGTCTATTATCAAGGTGGATTCCTAAGAATTTTCCCTCTGTTAGCTTTGTGATAGGTGATCCGTTTATCATTATGTTAAGAGGGACATCTGTAGCTCTGTTACCAAACTGAATGAAGTAGGTTTTGTCAATGTTTAGTGTAAGTTTGTTAGTCCTCATCCAGGTAGATATTTTCTGTAATTCGGTATTTACAGTATTGGCTAGCGTGACTGGGCTCGGGTGGGAGAAGACGTATGTAGTGTCATCTGCAAATAGTGTGGGTTTGAGTAATTGCGAAGCATTTGGTAGGTCATTTATGTATAGGAGAAAGAGAAGAGGGCCATGGACACTTCCCTGTGGGACACCAACTGTAATTGGTTGTGCAGAAGAGTTTGCCCCATTTGCATACACATATTGGCTTCTGTTGCTGAGGTATGACTTGATGGTATTTGTTTACTATATCCTCTTCAAACTCTGTCGAACTGCTCGGTGTTATGCCAAATATTATTCATTCTGGAGTATTTAACATGTTTTATGTTATTTATATTGTTTCTTATGTCATATTAGATCAATTGTGATAGGCAAATAAGCTGTAGTGTTGATATTAGCGTAATAATAAAGCATATTCTCCTGCTTCATGAGACTGAGTTCATGGCAACCGACAGTGGCTTCAAAGCCACCTTATCTTTAATGGATAATGTACTGTGTAGGTGCTTTACATAATGAGAAGCATTTCCTTTATTCATTGGAACCATGGCTAGGGCTAAAATTAAGCAGGTTAAAACAATAAATGGAGAAAAAGAAATTGGAATGACTTATGCAGCAAGTAGCACCACCAAACAGTACCAGCAGGTTGGTGTGGCGACCCTGGAAATTTGAAATTATGCTAGCTAAAATTAGTGCCGAATAACTGAAGGAACCGAATAACTGATTGCCGGATTTGTGATGGCGGACCTGTATTCCAATCTACCAAATAAAACCAAGAAATAGCGAATACAACTGTAAAAAAACATATGAAAAAAATGCCGCAAAGTTGCTGTATTAATCCAAAATTACTGTTGCAGTTTTTTCTCTCATTATGCACTGCGTGCTGCAGGATTTGTTTTATGTGGTGCACACTTATCACACAGATGTGTTCTCTCATATCTAGGCCCAAATTTACTGCTCACAAGTTATCTGAGTGAGCTCAGCTCATGGCGTAGATCTACAGTTTAGACCCTGGCTTCAAAGCCGTAGATATATGGCATGGACCCTGAAACATTAAAGACCATGCCTCACAAACAAACCACTATATTCTGATATATCACTATACATCAACAAACTTTTTTCTTTCCAAAGACCCCTGCAACACTCCAGCTACCTTCTTTCTTTATCTTTCACACACCCATATGTTGACATATCCACTCCCAAAAATCTAAGTGCATTCATTTCCTCTATACTCCTTACCTCTTATCTTGCATCTAATCTTCCTTAGCCTGCACTACTGCTTACATTCATCATCTTGATCTTTCCATAATAACTTGTTTACCTACATGTCCTTCTAAACTTCAACCTCTGAAACTACTGAATCTCCCGAAAGAATTGTCATCTACAATATAAACTCACACCTTTCCCAAACACTAGCACTCACTTTCACTTTATGTAAACATAATCAAAACATTCCCAACCATTCCCTAAACCCATCTTTCTTCTTCTGATATTCTACCTCCTGCTTTCCTGCTTTGCCTTCATTAATAATTTTAACATAAGTAACATGGCCTTATTTTTCCAAATGTTCTTCATTTCATATAAAGTTAATTTTCATAAGGCATTAATTTTTAGAATTGCATAGCCCATGTTATAAGAAAGCTTGCTGTATATATACACAATATATGTGCATTTTCTACAGGCTTCTAACACTGCTAAATGTTACCTTCGTCTTATAATTTCTGGTAGCAACAAAACTGTTATTTAGTGGAATTTATAAGCTAATTATAAGCCATAATTCTTTCACTTACTATCGCAATAATCCCAAGCATGGAAAACCAGCGTCCAAGGGATGACAGAGGTTTCCAGTCATAGTCCACCCACACATATGGACCAAACTGGGCCATTATACGTCGTAGTTTCCCTCTGAAAATGACAAAAGATATCAATACTGTGCTTTAATTGACATAACATAAAAAACTTCAAATCACCTACTGCCACTACAAATCCTTGGCATCCCAGGACAGCTGGATCTAACATACTCTGATTAACCCTTTCAGGGCCCAGAGGCCAAATTTCAAAGTGTGCACCAAGGTCCAAGAATTTAAAAAAAAAAAATATTTTTTCTTATGAAATGGTAGAGAATCTTTTTCTGAAGGTACTAAAACAAAAAGTACGAAATTTGATGGAAAATTGGCGAATTACACTCTCGCGAATTTTGATGTGCAAGCGATATTTGCGCATCGGCGATTTTGCCGACTTTCGCTCCCATTTTAGGCCAATTACATTATTCCAGTCGACCAAATTCTTAGCTAATTCAATAGAATTACTTCTATTCTGTCGACTGAGCATGAGAAATTGCCACGTCAACTGTTTCAACTATAAAATAAAGTGACTGTTTTGATCGTATATAACAAAAAAGGCACAATACCGTGACTGGAACGATACACAAATAACCCGCACATAAAAGAGAAGCTTACGACGACGTTTCGGTCCGACTTGGACCATTGACAAAGTCACACAGTGTGACTTTGTCAATGGTCCAAGTCGGACCGAAACGTCGTCCTAAGCTTCTCTCTTTTATGTGTGGGTTATTTGTGTATTGATTGTATATATACGTCTTACGAGCCACCATTTTTGAAGTATATATACTCATAAATTCTAGCAGCTTCAAATCAAGCAGGAGAAAGCTGGTAGGCCCACATGTGAGAGAATGGGTCTGTGTGGTCAGTGTGCACCATAAAAAAAAATCCTGTAGCACGCAGTGCATAATGAGAAAAAAAAACTCTGACCGTTTTTTTAATTAACCCTTTCAGGGTTTCAGCCGTACTAGTAGAGAAATCTGGTAGGCCTACATATGAAAGAATGGGTCTATGTGGTCTGTGTGCGCAGTATAAAAAAATCCTGCAGCACACCGTGCGTAATGAGAAAAAAAAAACTTTGACCGTGTTTTTGGATTAAAACAGCGACTTTGCACTGTATTTTCGTATGGTATTTATTGTTGTATTCTAGTTTTTCTGGTCTCATTTTATAGAATGGAAGGTATATTACAGAAATTGAGATGATTTTGACTGGTTTTACAAAGAAAACTACCTTGAAATTGAGCTCAAAGTAGCAGAAATGTTTGATTTTTACCAAAGTTCAAAAGTAAACAAATCATGCTATGCATCCAATACATGTCAACTAGTGAGTCTAATATTCTTTCACAAGTGTGCTGATATTATATATACCATTTCTACACTAATGCAGTAGTCTGCATAACAGTAAATCTTTTATTTTTTTGTGAGAATAAAAATTCAAAGTGAAAAGCAAAAGAATGTAAGAGGGGCGTGGGACATGACTAATGAACAGAGGAAATGTTATTTTAGTGCCAGGAATGTCTTTCTTGTTTATTCTGGACCCTATTAGGAAATTGGCATTTTTTGAAATTTGTGTGAAATTGGCAAAATTGCTAAATTCTGACCACTGTACTGGATAGTTGAAATTGATAAATGGGAGGTTTCTTGCACTCATTCGATAGAAAAAATGGAGTTCTAGCAAAATATTCATGTTTTTTGTCGACTAGTACAGTGGAATTGGCCGAAAATGGGGCTCAAAGTGGGCAAGATCGCTGATGCGTAAACATCGCCGAGACCGCTAACTTCGCGAGAGCATAATCCGTAAGTTTTCCATCAAATTTCAAACTTTTGGTGTCATTATGATCGGGAAAAGATTCTCTATCTTTTCATAAGAGAAAATTATTTTTTTTTTTAAATTTGGCCGACCCTGAGAACGAGTTTCTGAGAGGGCCTGTCGACCCTGAAAGGGTTAAAATGCCGACTTTGTGGTCTATTTTCGTATAGTATTTATGGTTGTATTCTCATTTTCTTGGTCTCATTCGATAGAATGGAAAACATATTATAGAAATAGAAATGATTTTCATTGGTTTTACCATGAAACGGACCTTGAAATGGAGCTCTAAGTAGGGGAAATGTTTGATTTTTGCCGATGTTCAAAAGTAAACAAATGATGCCATTTTTAAATAAATGTCCAAGTAGCCATTCTAATATGCAGTCATGAATGGGTTGACATTATTTATACAATTATTACAATATTGCAGTAGTCTGCATAACAGCAAATCTTCTATTTTTTGTTTGAATAAAAATTCAAAATAGAAAGCAAGAGTAATATCAGAGGGGCCTGGAGATGTGACTGATGGACAAAGAAAATTTATTTTAGAGCCAGGAATGCCTGCATTGTTCATTTTGGAGCCTATCTTGAAATTGTCATATTTTTTATTTTTCGTGAAATTGGCCAAATTGCAAATTTCTGACCATGTTATTGGTAGTTAAAATCGGTAAATGGGCAGTTTCTTGTACTCACTCAATAGAAAAAATAGAGTTCTAAAGAAATAGCTATGAGTTTGGTCGAATGGAACAATGGAATTAGCTGAAAATAGGGTTCAAAGTGGATGAAATAGCCAATTTGTCAATATTGCCGAGGTCGCTAACTTCGTGAGAGCATAATTACGTCAGTTTTCCAACAAATTTCCTTCTTTTGGTGTCATTACAGTCAGAAAAAGATTCTCTATCATTTCCCAATTTTTTTTTTTTTGGGGGGAAATTTTGCGACTCCAGGAGACACCTCAGGATTTGGGGTTGTAACAGTCAAGGGGTTAAATATACTGCACAGTGGACATTCATAATTCACACTGATTACATTCCTGAAAACCATGTTACCAATGATTTCTGTGAATTATGGACTGAAAAATGTATGGAAAACATAGGGTTACTTTCTTCAGACCTCCATTTTAACCCTTAAACTGTCCAAACATAGATATACATTGACGTCCGGCAGGCTCCAAACGTAGATCTACGTTTTTTTTACGTGCGTTCAAATGGGGAAAATCAAGGGCGGAGCACTACGCACGTGAACATAGATCTACGTTTGGACAGTTTAAGGGTTAAAGACCTGGGGAAAGCTGGTTGTTGACTCAGTTTAGCCCTTTCAGAGTCCAGAGGCCAAATTTCAAAGTATGCACCAGGGTCCAAGAATTTAAAAAAAAAATTTTTATTTTTTCTTATGAAATGGTAGAGAATCTTTTTCTGAAGGTAATAAAACAAAAAGTACAAAATTTGATGGAAAATTGACGAAATTATGCTCTCACAAATTTTTATGTGCCAGCGATATTTACGAATCGGCGATTTTGACGACTTTGACTCCCATTTGATGCCAATTACATTATTCCAGTCGACCAAATTCTTAGCTATTTCACTAGTATTACTTCTATTCTATCGATTGAGCACAAGAAATAGCCCAGTCAACTGTTTCAACTGCAAATTAAAGTGATCGGAAATTGGTAATTTGGCCAATTTAACACAAAGTTCAAAATATTCAAATTTCAAAATAGTTCCAGAAAAAACAATGCAGGCATTCCTGGCACTAAACTAACATTTCCTTTGTTCATTAGTTATGTTTTCAGGCTTTACAAATGAATTCCATTTTGATTTTCTATTCACATAATGATTTTTTATTCAAACCAAAAAATAGAAGATTTACTGTTATGCAATATTGTAATAATTGTATAAATATCATCACCACATTTGTGAATGTATATCAGACCCACCAGCTGGCGTGTATTAGACGTGTGAGGTCGTTTGTTTACTCTTGAACATTAAAAAAATTTAACATTTCCGCTACTTTGAGCTCAGTTTCAAGCCATTTTCAGTATTAAAACCAATCAAAATCATCTCTACTTCTGGAATATATCTTTCATTCTATCAAATGAGACCAAGAAATCACAAATACAACTATAAAAAACATACAAAAAACACTGCAAAGTCGCTGTTTTAATCGAAAATCACGGTCTCAGTTTTTTCTCTCATTATCCACTGTGTGCTGCAGGATTTGTTTTATATGGTGCACACATACCACATAAATGTATTCTCTCATATCTAGGCCCAAATTTACCACTCACAGCTTATCAGAGTGAGCTGAGCTTATGGCGTAGATCTACAGTTTGGACCCTGAACGTAAAGCCGTAGATCTACGGCACGGACACTGAAAGGGTTAAGAGTTTTTTTTCTTGGTACAGAATAACAAGAGGTTGATGAATTAGATATGTGCAACACCTGGGTTTCTTTATTTTGAAGAAGTGTCACCAATTTCCGAGCTTTAGAACTTTACATTTATCTACATTGAACTGCATCTGCTACTTTTCTGACCACGAATTGAGTTTGTCTAAATCCTCCTGAAGTTGTGAGACATCAACGTCTGAATCGATTATCCTACCTATCTTCGTGTCATCAGCAAATCTGCTTATGTCACTAGTAATTCCCTCTTCAATGGGCCTAAAACTGATCCCTGCCACTTGTTACAGATCCCCACTCAGATTTAACCCCATTTATGCACACTCTCTGCTTCCTATTAGTGAGCCATGACTCGATCCATGACAGCATTTTTCCCCCAATGCCATGAGCAGCTACTTTCTTCAAAAGTCTCTGATGTGGTACTCTATCAAAAGCCTTACTAAAATCTAAATTAACAATATCGAATTCTTTATCCTGATCAACGGCCTCAAAAGCTTTGCTGAAGAAGGTTAATAAATTAGGCAGGAATGGCCCCTGGTGAAACCATGTTGAGAATCATTAATCAAATTATGCCTATCGAGAAGGCTTCTTATATTATCAGCTATAACTGACTCTAGTAATTTGCCTACAATTGAGGTTAGGCTTATTGGGCAGTAATTTGACGGTAACAACTTGTCCCCTGCTTTAACCCTTTGACTGTTTCCGACGTATAAATACGTCTTACGAGCCAATGTTTCTGACGTATTTATACGCATAAATTCTAGCAGCTTCAAATCAAGCAGGAGAAAGCTGGTAGGCCCACATGTGAGAGAATGGGTCTCCATGGTCAGTGTGCACCATATAAAAAAAATCGGGGAGCCAGTGGTGCATTGTGGGAATGCCATTTCAGTTGTCCTTTTTCAGCATGTCTAGCGGTAAGAAATATGTCATTCCCCAGCAAATCTGGGACTCTTCTCTTCCCAAGTGATGCTCTAACACAGATGGAAGTGTCAGTGAAGATCAATTTCATGATTTGGAGGAGTTTGAGACCAAAAGCAATGGAGGAGGAGGAGGGGGAGGAGGGGAGGAAGAGGAGGAGGAGGAGGGAAGGAAGAGGAGGAGGAGGAGGAGGAGGAGGAGGAGGAGGAGGAGGAGAAGAGGAGGAGAAGAGGAGGAGGAGGAGGAGGAGGAGGAGGAGGAAGAAGAAGATGTAATAATATTGCTCCCTTGAAGCAAGAAAAAAAAAAGTCCACCCCATGACAGTGACAAGATAAGGGGAGATAACATCTGATAAGAGCTGACTTTGATGAGCGTAAAGGAGGGTAATATTACATGACCATCGCCCTCCCTTTGTTTTTGCTGGTACACAAACATTTCTGTCTGTCTATTTGTCTGTCTGTCAAGCTCCCTGTCTGTCCATCTAGCTCTCTGTCTCAGAGAGAGCCACAAGACTGTGTCATCACGTTTACTCACATCTTCAAGCAGAGTATAGCACTTTGTCTGGATTTCTTGGGTTATCCTAGGTAATTTACACTATGTATACTTGTATTTATGTGTACCTGTGAGACAGAGATAGGCAGACAGATAGAAAGAGAGACAGATTGAAAGATATAGAATGAGGGAGAAAGATAATTAGATAGAATGGAGGAGGGGAAGCAGCATCCGACCCCATTGTTTTGACAGGCCGTAGGGGGAGTGACTAATGAGACAATATGTCACTTTGACAGCAGCCGACTTCTGACTCAAAACAATTATAAGCCACACACTCGCACACAAGACAAGGAGGAGGAGAAGGAGGAGGAGAAGGAGGAGGAGGAGAAGGAGGAGGAGAAGGAGGAGGAGAAGGAGAAGGAGAAGGAGAAGGAGGAGGAGGAGGAGGAGGAGGAGGAGGAGGAGGAGGAGGAGGAGGAGGAGTAGTAGGAGGAGAAGGAGGAGGAGAAGAAGGAGGAGGAGAAGGAGGAGGAGAAGGAGGAGGAGGAGAAGGAGAAGGAGAAGGAGGAGAAGGAGAAGGAGGAGAAGGAGAAGGAGGAGGAGGAGGAGGAGAAGGAGGAGGAGGAGAAGGAGGAGGAGGAGGAGGAGAAGGAGGAGGAGGAGGAGGATGATTGTTTGTTTGTTTTTGTAAACAAGTTTTGTAAACAATATATTGATAATTATGTTTGTGTGCTTATTGTGTTGTATACAATGAGTATATATATATACATTGCACCTTACTTTGGTCTCATAGGCCACATAAGTTATGTGAAAAAATAAAATAGTGAAAAAAACAAAAAACCTTCAATTACAAGTAAACTAAAGTTTACCGCGTGAGCGGCAGTCGCCGCTGTTGCCATACGCGGCTCATTTTCTGCAAACTTCACGGCTCTATATCTGGGTAAGTACCGATGGCAAAATTTTTTTGGGGGGACTAAAACACTCAGAAAAATAATCTTAACATTTTCATAAGAAAAAATAATTTTTTTTTTTTTTGAATATTTGGCGACATAGAATGACAGTTTCAGAGAGGGGCCTGAAACAGTCAAAGGGTTAAAAATAGGAATTACATTAGCCATCTTCCACATATCAGGCACTACACCTGTTTGAAGAGATAAATTAAAAATATTAGTTAAAGGTTCACAGAGTTCCACTTTACACTCTTTAAGAACCCTTGAAAAAAGTTCATCAGGGCCCGGGGATTTATTTCGCTTTAACTGGTCTATCTGTTTGATAACCATTTCGCTAGTGACTGTGATACTGCATAATTTATCATCTTCCAGCCCGCTATAAAAATTAATTACTGGGATATTGTCAGTGTCTTCCTGAGTGAAAACCGAGAGAAAATAATTATTAAGAATAGAACACATTTCATTCTCCTTGTCAGTGAGATGCCCAGAGTTATTTTTAAGGGAACCTATCTTATCTCTAACTTTTGTTCTATAAACCTGGAAAAAACCTTTTGGGTTAGTTTTCGAATCCCTAGCAACTTTAATTTCATAGTCCATGTAAATTAATCATTATTTTATACTTTTCATAACATTTTGTTGCCAAATTTTCAAGTTTCTATATTCAACTCCAACCTTTATATTATCCTTTGTACCTGTGTACCTGTCTCCCATCTTACTATCATATTATAACCAAGTCATTGCCATTGTTATTTTTTACATATTATTCTTTTGGTACTTTAATTTGTAAATTTTATTTTGTCAATTTAAATCTAATTATACTCCTGATCTTGTTAACAACCTATATCAGACCCTAGTGCAATTGCAAGTACTATTTTAATTTGTATTTTTATAAGTTTATACCTAGTTGTACTTTAGCTCATTCTAGCTCAATACATAGACAACAATAAATTCATTATATTAGACCTTAGTGCAATTACAAGAGTGAGTCTGGTGCCACTTGTAATTTGTTTTTTTTTATAGTATTAGTTTATACCTAGTTGTACTTTAGCTCATTCTAGCACAACACACAGACAATATCAATTTCATTATGTTTATTAGTGACTATACTCTATATGACCAAAGTGCTTTAGCAGTATACTTATCCAAACCTCCCACCACTACAGAAATCAGTATTAGAACTCACCACATAATACAGGATATAAACAACCACTATTTAAACCTAAGGATCAAGTTGACCCTGATCTAAACCTCCATAATCTAACACACAATCAAAACTTATTGGAAAGTAACTGCCTTTATTACACAGCATCACAAGCCAGCACTATCCTGAACACTGCTCAAAGTCTATCAGTTCTTAACTACAACATCAGGTCCTTAAGCAAACACTATGATGACCTCCTGGCACTCCTTGAGTCACTAAAGACACCCTTCTCCTGCATTATTCTTACTGAGACCTGGCTTAAGCAGGACACAATTGATATCTACCCACTACCAGGATACACAGCAATCCACAACTGCAGACCATACCAAGTTGGGGGTGGTACTGCACTCTATTACTCTAACCAACTATCTTGTATTAACACTAATTGCTTTAGTGATGAATATGGGGAATACATTTTTGCTAATTTTACTGTAAAAAAACTCAAGACGCCTATAACAATCGGTGCCATATACCGGATACTCCACACAAACATCCCAAACTTCAGTGAGAATCTAAAGTCACTAATAACAAACAGACAAATGAACAAGCACCACCTTCTCTTAGCTGGAGACTTCAGTATCAACCCTGGCCTACCAGATGATCAGACTGTAACTGATTTCATCAACAATATGAACAACACACTTCTCATACCAACAATAACTAAACCAACCAGGCTGACTGAGACAAGTGCAACCATAATAGACCACATATGGACCAATATACTAGCCCCCCTTAAATCAGGGATAATCACAGACAGCACTACTGACCACTACCCAACCTTCCTCTTAACAAACATTAGTAAGCCACCACTCGAATACAACAAAGTTTCATTTAGACTAAATGACGAGGCCTCAATAAGAAGTTTCACAGTAGACCTGGAGACTGTTGACCGGCCTACAGAATTCTCCAATGCCAATGGTACTGACGATTGGACAGACATTTTTCTTAACAAAATACTTAGACTATACAACAAACATTGTCCTATAAAAACGAAACAGATCACGAATAAACGGCTTGGTTGCCCATGGCTAACCAGCAGCATTCTAAAATTCAGTGATAAGAAACACCAATATGAAAAGCAATATAGACAGGGCTTAATACACAAAGATATTCTTAAACAACATTCAACAGTTCTCACCAAATTAATAAAGAAAGCCAAACAACTGTACTACTCCAGCAGATTCACTGACACAAGAGGAGATATAAAAAAGACCTGGAAAACACTTTTCCAGATTCTGGGGACCCACAAACTGAAAAAAAACAAGAATATTGTTCTAACTAAACCTCATGAAACACCACTGCATCCCACTGATACAGCTAACAAGATAAACGACTTCTTCTCAAACATAGGATCTAATCTCGCCAGTAAAATCCCACGTACCAATGCACGTGCCGGGAACTACCTAGATGGGAATTTCCCAAATTCCTTCTATCTTGTACCAACTGAGCCCACGGAAGTCACCGCGATCATAAAGTCACTTAAAAATAACTCGGAGAATCTGTCTCACGTCCCACCATTATTGTACAAGCGAGCGGCCCATGTCCTTTCTCATGCTATTACATTACTTTTTAACAAGTCACTAGAAACTAGCACTTTCCTGACACTACTCAAGACAGCAAGGGTTACACCAATACATAAAGGTGGTGACCCTACAGACGTAAACAACTATAGGCCAATATCAAACTTATCATTGCTATCCAAAATCTTCGAGAAACTCGTGCACAGGAGACTATATTCATTCATAAAGTCATAAAACATACTCAACCCCTGCCAATTTGGATTCAGGAAAAATAAAAGCACTAATGATGCAATTATAAAAATGCTAGACCTGCTTTACACAGCACTGGAAAATAAGGAATATCCACTAGAAATTTTTATTGACCTAACAAAAGCGTTTGACACAGTAGACCACGGCATCCTATTCCACAAACTTGACCACTATGGTATAAGAGGCCATGCGCTTGCATATTTTAAATCCTACCTTTTTAACAGGTATCTGTATGTCACCATTAACCCTTTGAGGGTCCGTCCCGTAGATCTACGGCTTTACGTTCAGGGTCCAAACCATAGATCTACGTCATGAGCTCAGCTCACTCTGATAAACTGTGAGTGGTACATTTGGGCCTAGATATGAGAGAATACATCTATGTGGTATGTGTGCACCACATAAAACAGATCCTGCAGCACGCTGTGTATAATGAGAGAAAAAACTGAAATCATGGTTTTTCGATTAAAACAGCGACTTTGCAGTGTTTTTTCGTATGTTTTTTATAGTTGTATTTGCGATTTCTTGGTTTCATTTCATAGAATGGAAGACATATTACAGAAATAGAGATGATTTTGATTGGTTTTAGCACTGGAAATGGCTTGAAACTGAGCTCAAAGTAGCAGAAATGTTAAATTTTTGCCGATATTCAAGAGTAAACAAACGACCCACCCACGCCAGCTGGCAGGTCTAATACGCATTCACAAATATGGTGATGATATTTATACAATTATTACAGTATTGCATAACAGTAAATCTTCTATTTTTTGGTGTGAATAAAAATTCATTATGTGAATAAAAAATCAAAATGGAATTTATTTGTAAAGCCTCAAAACATAACTAATGAACAGAGGAAATGTTAGTTTAGTTCCAGGAATACCTACATTGTTTATTCTCGACCCTATTTTGAAATTGGAATATTTTGAACTTTGTGTTAAATTGGCCAAATTAACAATTTCCGATCACTTTAATTTGTAGTTGAAACAGTTGACTTGGCGATTTCTTGTGCTCAATCAATAGAATAGAAGTAATACTAGTAAAACAGCTAAGAATTTGGTTAACTGGAATAATGTAATTGGCCTAAAGTGGGTGTCAAAGTCGGCAAAATCGCCGATTCGTAAATATCGCTGACACATCAAAATTCGCGAGAGCATAATTTCGTCAATTTTCCATCAAATTTCGTACTTTTTGTTTTATTACCTTCACAAAAAGATTCTCTACCATTTCATAAGAAAAAATAACAAATTTTTTTTTTTTTTAAATTCTTGGACACTGGGGCACCACTTCAGATTTGGGCCTTGGACCCTGAAGGGGTTAAAGACACAGCCTCATCAATACGGCCACTTGATACTGGAGTTCTGCAGGGAAGTGTCTTTGGACCCCTGTTCTTCCTCTTTTACATCAATGATCTTCCAAACATATCCCAACACCTGAAACCCATTCTCTTTACTGACGACACGACTTATGTCATCTCCCACCCTAATCTTGTCACCCTCAACACCATTGTTAACGAGGAGCTGCTCAAAATATCGACTTGGATGACAGCCAATAAACTTACACTTAACACTGGCAAAACCTACTAGTACATTATATTTGGTAGCAGAGCAGGTGTTGCATAACTTAACATTAAGATCGACAACACTCTAATTGCCAGACATAATGAGGGCAAATTCCTTGGCCTATACCTTGACAACAACCTAAATTTCAGCACCCATATCCAACATATAACAAAAAACGTTTCCAAAACGGTGGGGATCCTCTCCAAGACACGATACTACGTGGCGCAAACTGCCCTTCTCACACTATACCATTCACTTACATATCCATACCTCACCTATGCTATCTGTGCTTGGGGTTCAACTGCAGCAACACACCTAAAGCCAATAATAACCCAACAAAAAGCCACAGTAAGAATAATCACTAAATCCCATTCCTGGCAACACACCCCCCACTCTTCATAGATCTAAACTTACTCCCTGTTCAGAACATCCACACTTACCACTGTGCAATCTATATCTAGAGGACCTTAAATTCCAATATTAACCTTGACCTAAAATGCTTTCTTGATAGTTGTGACAGGATCCACATGCAAAACACCAGACACAAACATCTCTATGACATTCCCCGTGTTCGACTAAACCTTTACAAAAATTCAATGTATTTCAAAGGACCTAAAATCTGGAACACCCTACCTGAAAACTCTAGAACTGCAGACACATTCATCACTTTCAAAACTACAGTTAGAAAACATCTTATCTCCCTGATCTACCCCAACAACTAACTACATGATAACCACCTGGTGGTTCACAATTACACTCACTCACCCACTGACTATAAACCCAGGAATACTAATCTTAATCTTAAAATAATAAATCCTAACTAGTCATAAGTTTGCCTATGATACTCCAATATTGACACCTTGTATTGTGCCAAAACAAAAGCATTCACATTGCTACACTCACAAATTATGATGTAGTCACTTAGCCTTAATACCATAATCTGTAAGGATTTAATGTTAAGAATTAATCTAAGTCTGCTCAAAATGCTTAGCCATGCTAGGTGTCCTAGTGGCCCCCTCTGTAATTAGTATTTTATAACATGTAAACCACACAATACCCAAAACCTGTAAACCCCACATTGTAACCATTATAGAGAATAAACTTGAATTGAATTGAATTTCTACACCATTTCTACACTAATGCAGTGGTCTGCATAACAGTAAATCTTCTATTTTTTGTGAGAATAAAAATTCAAAGTGGAAAGCAAAAGAGATGTAAGAGGGGCCTAGGGATGTGACTAATGAACAGATAGAATGTTATTTTAGTGTCAGGAATGTCTATCTTGTTTATTCTCGACCCTATTTGGAAACTGGCATCTTCTGAAATTTGCGTGAAATTGGCAAACTTGCCAATTTCTGACCACTTTACTGGATAGTTGAAATCGGTAAATGGGTGGTTTCTTGTACTCATTCGATAGAAAAAATGGAGCTCTAGCAAAATAGATATGATTTTTGTCAACTAGTACACTGGAATTGGCCGAAAATAGGGCTCAAAGTGGGCAAAATTGCCGATGCGTAAACAATGTCGAGACTGCTAATTTCGTGAGAGCTTAATTCCGTAATTTTTCCATCAAATTTCATACTTCTGGTGTCATTATGATCGGGAAAACATTATCATTTCATAAGATTTTTTATTTTTTTTTTTCCGAAAAATTTTCGACCCTGAGAATGAGTTTAGGAGAGGGCCTCTCGACAACCCTGAAAGGGTTAAGAGAGAAGTTAAAGTGTATAAACTAAGGGAGGAGGAAGTTAGGGTGAGATATAAGCAACTATTAGTAGAAAGGTGGGCTAGTGCAAGTATGAGTAGTGGGGGGGGGGGGGGAAGGGGGGGCTGAAGATGGTTGGAATAGTATTAAAAATGCAGTATTAGAATGTGGGGCAGAAGTTTGTGGCTATAGGAGGGTGGGTGCAGGAGGAAAGAGGAGTGATTGGTGAAATGAAGTAAAGGGTGTGATAAAAGAGAAAAAGGTAGCCTATGATATATTTTTACAAAGCAGAAGTGTTATAAGAAGAGCAGAACATATGGAGAGTAAAAAAAAGCTTAAGAGAGTGGTAAGAGAGTGCAAAAGGAGAGCAGATGATAGAGTGGGAGAGGCACTGTCAAGAAATTTTGATGAAAATAAGAAAAAATTTTGGAGTGAGATAAACAAATTAAGAAAGCCAAGGGAGCAAATGGATCTGTCAGTTAAAAACAGAGTAGGGAAGTTAGTAGATGGGGAGCTGGAGGTATTGGGTAGATGGTGGGAATATTTTCAAGAACTTTTAAATGTCGATGAAGAAAGGGAGGCGGTAATTTCATGTGCTGGCCAGGAAGGTATAACATCGTTTAGGAGTGAAGAAGAGCAGGATGTGAGAGTGGGGAGGCGTATGAAGCATTATGTAGAATGAAATGGGGCTAAAGCAGCTGGAAATGATGGGATCATGACAGAAATGTTAAAAGCAGGGGAAGATATAGTGTTGGAGCAGTTGGTATTTTTGTTTAATAAATGTATGAAAGAGGAGAAAGTACCTAGGGACTGGCAGAGAGCATGTATAGTTCCTTTATACAAAGGGAAGCAGGACAAAAGAGACTGTAAAAATTATAGGGGAATAAGTTTACTGAGTATAACAGGAAGTGTACGGTAGGGTTATTATTGAAAGAATTAGAGGTAAGACAGAGAGTAGGATTGCGGATGAGCAAGGAGGCTTTAGAGTGGGTAGGGAATGTGAAGATCAAGTGTTTACATTGAAGCATATATGTGAACAGTATTTAGATAAAGGCAGGGAAATTTTCATTGCATTTATGGATTAGAAAAGGCATATGATAGAGTGGATAGGGTAGCAATGTGGCAGATGTTGCAAGCATATAGAATAGGTAGTAAGTTACTAAATGCTGCAAAGAGTTTTCATGAGGAGAATGAGGCTCAGGTTAGGGTGTGTAGAAGAGAGGGAGATTACTTCCTGGTAAAAGTAGGTCTTAGACAGAGATGTGTAATGTCACCATGGTTGTTTAATATATTTATAGATGGGGTTGTAAAAGAAGGAAATGCTAGGGTGATGGGGGAGAGGGGTTGGATTAAATTATGAGGAATCAAATGCAGAATAGGAGTTGACATAGTCACTTTTTGCTCATGATACTGTGCTTATGGGAGATTCTTAAGAAAAGGTGCAAAGGTTAGTGAACAAGTTTGGGAGGGTGTGTAAAGGTAGAAAGTTGAAAGTGAACATAGATAAGAGTGAGGTGATAAGGGTATCAAATGATTTAAATAAAGAAAAATTGGATATCACATTGGAAAGAGGGAGAATGGAAGAAGTGAATGTTTCAGATATTTGGGAGTTGACGTGTCAGCAGATGGGTTTATGAAGAATGAGGTTAAACATAGAATTGATGAAAAAAAGGCGAGTGGCTTGTTGAGGCATATGTGGAGAAAAAACATTATCTTCTTCTTCATCTTGATTCGACGGTATTCTCCCTGTCTGGGGCTTTTCCAAGTGGTGGCCCGGCCTTGGCTCCCTGTCTAGGTAGTGTTTGAGACCTAAGTCTCCCATGGGAAGAGGCACAAGTACCCCCTCATCTTTGGGACCAACTGTCCCCAGACCTAGCCACATTCCCTGCCCCCACGGGGCTCGTAGGGAGAAGCTAGGCCTCTCTGGTCTATCATCCTCGTCCCAAGGGGGCTAATGGGAATGACAGTCTTGTGAGCTGCAAGCTCTGGCTCAGGCACCTACCCTACCCTAGAAGGGCTGGGCATGGCGACGATGCATGAAACATTATCTACGGAGGCAAAGAAGGGAATGTATAGTGGTACCAACTCTCTTATATGGGTGTCAAGCTTGGTTTGTAAATGCTGCAACGAGGAGGCAGTTGGAGGCAGTAGAGATGTCCTGTTTAATGGCAGTGTGTGGTGTAAAATGGATCAAAGTAGAATGACATGGAGAGTGTATAAATCTGTAGGGGAAGTAAAGCAGGGTAGGGGTCATCCTCGTAAAGGTTGGAAGGAGGGGGTAAAGGAGGTTTTGTGGGCAAGGAGTTTGGACTTCCAGCAAGTGAGAGTGAGTGTGTTAGATAGGAGTGAATGGAGACAAATGGTTTTTGGGACCTGACGAGCTGTTGGAGTGTGAGCAAGGTAATATTTAGTGAAGGGATTCAGGCAAATCGGTTATTTTGATATAGCCGGACCTGAGTACTGGAAATGGGAAGTACAATGTTTGGGATATTGGCAGTTTGGAGGGATATGTTATATATCTTTATATATGCTTCTAAATTGTTGTATCTAGGCACCTCTGCAAAAACTGATTATGCATGAGTGAGGTGAAAGTGTTGAATGATGATGGAAGTATTTTCTTTTTGGGGATTTTTTTTCTTTTTGGGTCACACTGCCTCGGTGGGAGATGGCCGACTTGTTGAAAAAAAAAAAAAGGAGATAATATCTTATTATACTATAAAGGAGATATACTAGGAATAAGGTAAAATGAGTTATTTATATTTACATGTGTGTTAGCTAAAAATATAAAAAAATCATTCTCCTCCCTTTCTGTCGCTACATTCATTAGGCACCTTGTGGCTCTCTTCTTGAACTGGCTCATGCTATAATTGGCTTTGAAATGTGCAGGCAGCCTATTCCATTCCTTCATTGCTGTAGAATAAAAGGTGTTTGAAGTTTGGCCACTGACTGTGGGTACTACAAAGTTGTGCTCTCTCCCCCAGGTACTATGATTGCTTTGGTTCTCAGCCTTGACAAAATTGGCAGCAAAATATTCTAGACACTGAGGAATTTTGTAAACTTGATTTAACTTTAGTTGTTTTACTTCAATATTCAGCATATCCAATTGTTGTAATTCATCCTGGCCTACATGTTCTCTTGGACCCAGGTCCCAGATGAATCTTACCATTTTGTTCTGGGTGATTTGCAGTCTATCTCTCAGTTTTTTTTTTCACCAAGGCAGAGTACCAGAAAGAGCAAGTGTAGTCTATATGACATTGTATAAGAGCTAGACATAGGGTCCTGTGAGCCTCAGTAGGTAGACACTGTGCTTCTCTGTAGAGGAACTTCAGTCTGGAATTCTCTTTCTTTACTACACTGTTCCTTATCAATTCTCCTTACATGTATGGGTCAAAGAGGATTCCCAGATATTTCACTGAGGAAACTGAAGTGATTGCTTCCCCATTACACTGGACATTAAAATTATTTACCCTCCTCAGTTTGCGCTTTGTGCCAAAGAGTATGGCTTCCGTTTTCCCAAGATGTAACAATAGTGTATTGTTGTCTAGTACTTTTAGTGTTAAGCAAAACAAACACACATGCACATATTGTGTGTGCGCACTCACCTATATGTGGGTGCAGCTCTTGGCCCTGGCTCTGTCTGTCTCTGTCACAAAGTCATTATTTTAAACCATACACATGGTCACAGTTTTGTTTTCCCATCATGCACTGTGTTGGGGCAGGATTTTTTTATATGGTGCACACTCACCACATAGACCCATTCTCTTATATCTAGGCCAAAATTTACTGTACACAGCTTATCTGAGCGAGCTGAGTTCATGTCATAGTTCTACGGCACAGACCCCGAACTCATAGCTGTAGTACTACAGCAGGGATCCTCAAAAGTATTAAGTAACATTTAAGCATTAGGATTAATTTACCTGAAATTCATTGTATAATTACTGACTTTGTACTGCTCATCACTGTGGTTCCTGCTTCTAAACTGCTCCCTAATTAACTTAGAAAAACTTCGATAGAGATCAATTGTTTACTGATAAGACTAATGACCCAGAACCCTGAAATTTCATATGAAGTAAAGAAAAGCCAGGCAAATCTGTTAAAAGACATGTCGGAGAAGATCATACATCATAGGCCTCAGAAAGACCAAGGCTTTTCCTTGCAGTGTACAGCTGTAAAACATCCATTATAAAAGGCTATGACTACCAAAGTGTTTAACTTTTGTAGTAATTACAAGTGTTGGAGTCCATAGCAGTGGAAAAAGGTGATGTTTAGTGATAAATCCAACTTGAAGGACATCCAAGGCAAACCAAAGCAAGTTTGTTGCCCCTGTGGTAGCAACAGATGCAAACCCAAGTATATAGAAGAGAAAAGTGTTAGACACTAAGACTGTTACAGTTTGGGGTGCTTTCAGTGGTGTGAAGGGAAGGGCAAGCCTGTTTTTCCTTCCTAAAAATAAAATAATGAAGGGGATGCAGTATACTGAGGTATTAAGAGAGCCATCTGAAATTGCAATTCAACATTCACAGTTGAAATTTTCTCCAAGAAGATAAAGCGCCCCCTCATCCATCTACAATACTTAAACAGTGCTCCAGTGATAACAATATTAATGTGCTTGACTAGAGTGGTAGTAGTCCAGAGTTAAATCTGACAGATAATGAATGACATAAGATGAAGGTAGACCTAATAAAGCAAGCCACCTCATCCATGCCAAAGCAGAAAGGTGTGGGTCACTATGGATATTGTTTATTTTATTATCTTCAGCAGACTCCATGCCCAGGCACACACAAGTCAAAAGAGATACAAAATACTAAAGGTAAAGTTACATAACTTTTCTAGTACTCTTTCTGGCATTCAGTGGTAGAGTACAGGGCAAGATGCTTTGCCAACTCTGTATGTATGTACAGTGGACCTTCAGGTAACAATGCCATTGGATAGCGATAAAATCGGATATCAATGTGTTTTTACGTAAAAATATTGGCTCGGTCAACAATGAAAAACTCAGTTAAGGACGTTCATCCCGAACGCGTCCACACGACCTGGACCGCCCGTGGCTGCCCGGCCACTATGTACAGCCAGTGTGCCATTGTTTACAAGCCAGTGCGGACGGTTCCATGCATAAATGCGATACATTTTGGGCCACCATGGGCCCAAAGAAAGCTTCCAGTGCCAACCCTGTGGTAAAAAGGGTGAGAAATACTATTGAATTGAAGAAAGAGATAATCGCAAAGTACGAAAGTGGAATGTGTGCCTCCAAGCTGGCCCGGTTGTATAACAAACCCCCAATCAACCATTGCTACTATCTTGGCCAACAGAAAAGCAATCAAGGAAGCTATTGTTGTGAAAGGTGCAAGTATGCTTACAAAACAGAGATCGCAAGTAGTATTTGAAGATGTGGAGAGACTGTTACTGGTGTGGATCAACAACACAATTATCAGGAGATAATGTTTCACAGTCAATCATATGTGAAAAGGCAAGGCAGTTACATGTGGATCTCATTAAGAAAATGACTGGAACTAGTGCTAATGTTAGTGAATTTAAGGCTAGCAAAGGTTGGTTTGAGAGATTTCAGAATCGTAGTGACATACACAGTGTGATAAGGCATGGTGAGGCTGCCAGTTCTGACCAAAAAGTGGCTGAAAAATATGTGCAGGACTTTAATTAAGGGGTACATAGAGGCTGAAAAATTCAAACCCCAACAAGTGTTCAATTGTGACGAAACAGGCCTGTTTTGGAAGAAAATGCCAAACAGGACCTACATTATTCAGGATAAAAATGCACTCCCAGGACACAAGCCTATGAAAGACAGGCTAACTCTCATGTAGCAATGCTAGTGGGAATTGCAAAGTGAAGCCTTTACTCGTGTATCACTCTGAAACTCCCAGAGTGACCAAGAAAAACAGTGTCGTCAAGGCTAATTTGTGTGTGATGTGGAAGGCAAACAGTAAGGCATGGGTCACTAGGGACATTTTCCATGAATGGTTCTATCAAGTGTTTGGCCCCACTGTGAAAAAATACCTCCTGGAAAATAAATTGGACCTCAAGTGCCTCCTGGTATTAGACAATGCTCCTGCTCATTCTCCCGACTCGCAAGAGCAAATTGTGGGGGAGTTGAGTTTCATAAAAGTCAGGTTTTTTCCTCCTAACACCACTCCTCTCCTCCAGCCCATGGGCCAGCAGGTCATTTCAAATTTCCTAAAACTGTACACTAAAGCAGTGTTTCAAAAGTGCTTTGAAGTTACCTCAGACACTGAACTGACCCTAAGAGAGTTCTGGAAAGATCACTTCAGTATCCTCAGTTGCATAAACCTTATAGGTAAGGCTTGGGAGGGAGTGACTTGCAGGACTTTGGACTCTGGTTGGAGGAAATTGTGGCCAGAATGTGTACAAGAGAGGGATTTTGAAGGGTTTGGGGCTAACCCTCAGGAGCCTATACCAGTTGTGGAATCTACCGTGTCATTGGGAAAGTCCATGGGGTTGGAGGTTAGTGGCGAGGATGTGGAAGAGTTGGTGGAGGACAATGATGAAGAGTTAACCACTGATGAGCTGCAAGAGCATCTGCAACAGCAAGAGACCACAGCTGAGGAAATTGTTTCAGAGGGGAGAGAGGGATGGAGGAAGTTACCTTCTTCAATGATTAAGGACATTTGTACAATGTGGACAAAGGTGCAAGCCTTTATGGATGAACATCATCCTGACACAGCTGTTGCAAGCCGTGCTGGTGACTTTTATAATGACAATGTTGTGTCCCATTTTAGGGAAATCTTAAAGGAACGCCAGAAACAGAGCTCTAAGGACAGATTTTCAGTGTGACAAAGGTCCAGCAACTGTCAAGTTGTTCCCATTGGCATTAAAAAACAAAGAAGGGAAGTAACCCCAGAAAAGGACTTACTACCTAAAGTCCTTATAGAAGGGGATTCCCCTTCCAAACAATAATACACCTCCATCATCCCCCCTCCTCCCATCTCATCATTCATCAATAAATCTTCAGTAAAGATAAGTGTCATTTATTCTTCATGTCTCATTGTTGTCTGTGTAGAAAAATGTATATTTCACGTGAAAATTTTTTTTTTAATACTTTTGGGTGTCTGGAATGGATTAATTGGATTTCCATTATTTCTTATGGGGAAAATTAATTACGCTAACAATAAAATCGGTTAAGGACAAGCTCTCTGGAATGGATTAAAATCGTTATCCAAGGATCCACTGTATATATACATGAATGCATGCATGCATACATATATGCATATGCATGCCAGTTTTGGGTTAGTTTTCATCTGCTAACTTGATTTCTCTGATATTGTATCAACATGTTGTGACAACCTTTCCACAATAATGTTTTTGTATATGACAGTAAGACCAGCGACATCCCTATTGTATTGAAGGCTCTGCTGAAATGACAGGGATGACAAAGATGGAGGAAAGGGAAAAAGGTAAGTTGTCTTGTATTTCCAAAAATCTTAGAAGAAATCTGGGGTAGGAAATCCAAAAGAGAAGTGGATACCTAAGGTGAGAAAAAAACTTTTGTCTCATACAAAATTTAGGAGCCTCTGCTGCAGAGCAAGTGTAACGTTGGTTTCTTGGGTGCCACCACATTCTCTGTAGCCTTCTTCTTTCTTTCAACAAACCGGCTGTATCCCACCGAGGCGGGGTGGCCCAAAAGGAAAAACAAAAGTTTCTCCTTTTACATTTAGTAAGATATACAGGAGAAGAGGTTACTAGCCCCTTGCTCACGGCATTTTAGTCGCTTCTTACAACACGCATGGCTTACGGAGGAAGAATTCTGTTCCACTTCCCCATGGAGATAAGAGGAAATAAACAAGAATAAGAACTAGAAAGAAAATAGAAGAAAACCCAGAGGGGTGTGTATATATGTGCTTGTACATGTATGTGTAGTGTGACCTAAGTGTAAGTAGAAGTAGCAAGACATACCTGAAATCTTGCATGTTCATGAGACAGAAAAAAGGACACCAGCAATCCTACCATCATGTAAAACAATTACAGGCTTTCGTTTTACACTCACTTGGCAGGACGGTAGTACCTCCCTGGGCGGTTGCTGTCTACCATCCTACCACCTATAATTCTCTGTAGCCATTATCATTATTATTAAATTACATTCATTGGAAGAATGCTAAGCCTGTAGGGGTCATACAGAGCATGGAGAAATCAGAGGTGAACAGGTATGATTAAAAAAAGGCAGGTCTAATTTCTTGCGCAAAGAGCCCCTCAGTGGCATCAAGCAACCTTCCTTGAGGGGTACTACTAGGTGCTAAGACTCTTCCATTTATTCTTCCACCAACTTCAGTATTAATGTAATGCTGTCTAAAGATACCCAGAGAGAATCTGATATTTTATTAAGAGTGAATGCAACATAAAGGCTTATCTTTTGTGTAACTAAATGCTAAGAGTGCAGCCATTTGCATAGGCATGGGAATCAGGGATGAAGTGAAGTAGGTTTATGCAGTAGACATTCCACAGCAAGAAACTAAATACTTCCTTGTGGTCTGTTTTACACTGACTCTGTTGCATTAAAAACTACTCTAAAAAAATTAATCTTGAAAGTAAGCACTTTAAATTTTTATTAGATGCCAAGGTGGCAAGATTTGTGAAGGCACAAATAATGTCTAATGACCCTACACAACCGATCTTAAGAGTCATTCACTGACAAAGTAGAGATATTCACCAGAAGTTCACTAGTAGAGCTGCCTTTATTCAGTCCATATAAACAAATAAATAGTAGTGAATTTACCTCAAGAACTTCAGCAGTAACTGACATCACTGAATTTTGTCTGTAGCTATTGACCATCACTATTTTTCCATTGATGAATTAAGTCTATTTTCCTTCTTCCATAAAGGTCATTACCCTGTCCTGGGCAGAATTGTTAAGTGTTCCGAGTCAGTGACAGCACACACTCATCATCCTTTATTTCCCTATTTCCTCTCTCACTCCCTCTTTCCCCTCTCCTCCTCCCTTCCCTCTCTTGCTCTCTCTGAAAGACATCATCTAAATTCAAAGAAATTACTACACACACAGAAACACTCAGCACCACAGTGTCTGTCAGTGTACATTAGTTTTCATATAAGAAGTTTCATCATAAAAAGATAATTCACCAAAATATTTCTGGGTCATAAGAAAGCAACTTATTAATAAAAAACTAACTGCATCACAGGATATTTAACAATTCACTTCACTAGACACTTTACTTACAAATCAAAGTTAAAGAATGTGCTGACACAGCATGGACAAAATCGTGCTTCTGACATTCCCAAAGCAGGTTTTTTGGTCTACAGTACCTGTATGTGGGGATGTTCCAGAGGCCTCTCCAATGGTAAGTCTTCATGGAGAAATACTTTAGGGACTGAAGCCCACAGTAGATACCCAGACCATTACACAATAGGGCATCCATTATCCACTAGAAAAAATGAAAATTAATGATCGGAAAACTGTTGAAAAATAAACAGTACAAGAAAAACCACAATCACTACAAACAATAGAAGGGTTAGGAAAGTCAGACCTGTGACTATCTAGCTACATTAAATATTATAAACCAAAGGTCCTTCAACCTATATATACACAAGGGTTACTGTGATATTTGAGGAAATACAATGTGCCTCAAAGTATTGTTTTATTCAAAATGTATATAAAGTTTAAAATGAAGAATAGATAAAAATTAGGCAACAATCATAAAGCATATACTGAAGTTAAGATATAATATTATACTTACTCTTTTGGCTTTGCATACAAGTGAGAAATTTTAACCCTTTCAGCGTCCAGACCTAAAATCAGAGACTTGTCCACAGGGTCCAAGAAGTTTCAAAAAAAACTTTTGTTAGTTTTTCTGATGAAATGGTAGAGAACCTTTTTCCGAAGGTAATAAAACAAAAAGTATGAAATTTGATGAAAAATTGACGAAATTATGCTCTTAAGAATTTTGATGCATCAGTGATATTTACGCATTGGCGATTTTGCCAAATTTGACTCCCATTTTAGGTCAATTACATTATTCTAGTTGACCAAATTCTTAGCCATTTTGCTAGTACAGTGGACCCCCGCATAACGATATTATTTCAATCCAGAAGTCTGTTTGGGTGCCGTTATAGACCGAATTTGTTCCCATAAGAAATATTGTGAATTAGATTAGTCCGTTTCAGACCCCTAAAAATACACCTACAAAAGCACTTACAAAAATACACTTACATAACTGGTCGAGTTGGGAGCTGATCGTTATGTGGGGGTCCACTGTATTACTTCTATTTTATCGACTGAACACAAGAAATCACCAAGTCAACTGTTTCAACTACCCAATAAAGTGATCAGAAATTGGTAATTTGGTTAATTTAACACAAAGTTCAAAATATTCCAATTTCAAAATAAGATCCAGAATAAACAATGCAGACATTTCTGGCACTAAACTACCATTTCCTCTGTTCATTAGTAACATTTTCAGGCTTTACAAATGAATTCCATTTTGATTTTTTATTCACATAATGAATTTTTATTCAAACCAAAAAATGGAAGATTTACTGTTATGAAATATTGTAATAATTGTATAAATAATACCACCACATTCGTGAAAGTATATTAGACCCACCAGCTGATGCGTATTAATTAGACGCATGACATCATTTGTTTACTCTTGAACATTGGCAAACATTTAACATTTCGGCTACTTTGAGCTCAGTTTCAAATGATTTTCAGTAGTAAAACCAATCAAAATCATCTCTATTTCTATTATATGTCTTCCATTCTATCAAATGAGACCATGAAATTGCAAATACAACTATAAAAAACATGCTAAAAAATACCGCGAAGTCACTGTTTTAATAAAAAATTATGGTCTCAGTTTTTTTCTCTCATTATGCACTGTGTGCTGCAAGATTTGTTTTATGTGGTGCACACTTACCACATAGATGTATTCTCTCACATCTAGGCCCAAATTTACCACTCCCAGCTTATCTGAGTGAGCTGAGCTCATGGCGTAGAACTACGGTTTGGACCCAGAACTCAAAGCCGTAGAACTACAGCATGGACCCTGAAAGGGTTAAAAGATGGTATTGCAACATTTTTTTAATTTAATACAAGGCTTGTAAAACCTTATGGCTGTCATGCTTGGCTTTATATAAAATCACTGTTTTTTCATCCTTATGTCAGAATTAATTTGATATTAATACTGTATAAACTTTTTTGTGATTTATAGCAAGTTTTTTGAAACATTATACGTATATGCTAATTTTTGTTAAACAAATACAGTGTGTACATTCACCTTAACATACGTAAAACAAATCGCTTTTTCATGATACTAACATTAAAATTAATTTCTTTTTGTTTATTACTGTGCCTACTCATGCCAGCATAAAAAAAATTTGGACTCATTCAATGACGTTCACATTGCCATATTCTTATAAATTATTAAATATTAATGATCAGTTACATGAAAAATTATTTATACAAAGTGCTCTGTATTAATGGAAGATTGTTTACAAGACCTCCAGCGGTGACTTGATGCCTGATGGTATACAGATTGGGGACCTCTGTTTTACAAAAAAAGTCATTCAATACATGTCTTACCATGCATGCTCTGCCTTTCTAAATCGACAAAGAATTTAAAACAATACTAAAACTTGTAAATAAAAGATGTGGCTTTAATACCAATAAAGAATCAGCTGCAGTTGTAAGATTAAATATTATGTACAGCAGCAGTGTGAGATGGTGAAGAACAGGAGAAAAAATTAACAGCAAGAGAAATGACAATTACAGCAAGACTACGTAAACTATATTGTTTAGGCTAACACTTGCAAACTGGTACAGCACTATAATTTTTTATTCATCAAATAGTAAAAACAATTAAAAAAGTAATCATGCATTAAATCTTAAAGGTTTAGCCTTGTGATTTATTAGAGGTCTTGTATTCCTTATTGGTCTGCTTGTAATTGTCGAGTTGAGGTAGAAAGAATATTAGCACTTACACTGAAAAATATATTGCTAAGAGACACTCAGCTTTATTTTTTAAATAATTCTTTGCATACAAGAGGTCTCCCAGCTTACAAATGCCCCTAGTCATACACATCTGCATTTACAACTGGTACTTTTGGGAAACCAAAGTCAAACAACTGCCAAGCCATAATATGAAAGTGAAACATCACAGTTTTTTGTACTATTTTTTTTATATAAAAACAACTTGTCTGCAAAGTTGAAAAACCTACAAAGCAATTCTTCTGAATGCTGGAATCCTTCTTAAGCTTTTTACCATATGTAAAAAACAAAAACTTAAATGCTGTAATTATTCTCTAAATTAATAACAGCTGCATTTTCAATCCTATCAGTAACAATAGTAACTATTCGTAACTACTGCTAATGATGTAAATCTGGCACTAATAAAGAATCCATAGTTGAGCTAAAATATATTCCCTCTATCTACTGACAGGAGTGGAATTGTGAATATTTTTAGCAAGAGATCTGTGATTACCTCTCACTGTTGCTATATTAGAATATATATTTAAATAAATGATCTACAGGATTCCTCTTGCATTATTTAACTATCAGAAGCTCTTAATAAACAAACTTCCATTGCTTAGAATAAATATACACTATAAAGAAAAGACAAACAGATGAATATTCAAGTTGTATTTTCCACATTAGTTAATTAAACACTGTTATTTCATATACATTGGGACCTTTAGTTTCTCTTACAGTCAAAATTGTAGTACTAGAACCAATACTATTATTAAAATTATGGATAAGTGCCAAACCTGCAGCAGTCACACAGCACCTAGGGAACGAGAGGCAATCAGGTTCGATCCAAGGAATGCAAGGACAGGTACAACTCCTTCACTAAGTGCCACTCACTGACAACAAGGCACCTCCATTAAGTGACTGTACTTCTTCATCTTCCTACAAAATGGCCATATCCCACCAAGGCAGGGTGGACCTCAACCCCCCTAAAAAAAAGATAAGTTTCTCTTTTTTAATTTATAATGTGTACAGGAGAAGGGATTACTAGCTCCTCTTACAACACGCAAGGCTTATGGAGGAAGAATTCTGTTCCACTTCCCCATGGAGATAAGAAGAACTAGTAAGAAAATAGAAGAAAACCCAGAGGGGTGTGTATATATATGCTTGTACAGTAGGGCCCCACTTATACGGCGGGTTAGGTTCCAGGCTGTCGCCGGAAAGCAGACATCGCCGGAAGGCAGAACGCCATTTTTTTCCATTTATAAATGCATATAAATGCCAGACAACAAGTTTACACTAAATTATATTAAGTTAGTAATAGAACCAGGCATTAAAAACACACAAAGTAAAATACATTCACAGTACATTCATTACTTATCTTAAAGTATTTGTAATCTTAATGTAGGGAGAGAGGTGAGTAGTACTTATTTGTAGGAAGTCAGGTGCAGGTAGCCCAGGTGTAGGTAGCCCTGCTCCCAGTCTCATACTTAATATACGATATTTAAAACATCACAGAGAGGTAAAATACACATACAGTACACTCATTATTTACCTTAAAATATGTGTAGTCTGAATGTAGGAAGAGAGGTGAGTAGTATTTATTTGTAGGAAGTCAGTGTAGGTAGCCGGTAGGTACACCTACCGGCTACCTACACTGTGGCCCAGAGCCATATTATTAACATCGACATGCCTTGTTCACTGAATTTAATCATTTCTAACCACTACCTTTAGATTCCATCATAAATGAAGGTAGAAGTAATGAATAATTCATGCCGAAAATTGTAAACAAAAGCAGAGTGAGGGAGTGGCTGGGCCAAATGCAGATTCATACACGTTTTCTCTGATGGCTGAGCAGAGAAAACGTAATGTTGTCCCTTCGCCCGGCTACCACACAGCTCCACAAGTATTATTATCAGAGCACACATAAAATATACAATAAATGCCAGACAACAAGTTTACACTAACTTATATTAAGTTAGCAACAGAAATAGTCATTAAAAACACAATAAAAGGTAAGATACACACAGAGTACACTTATTACTTACCTTAAAATATTAATATTAATGTGTGAGAGGTGAGTGGCAGGGTGTTTATTGAATAAAATCAGAATGGCACACCATCATCCTCTAACTTGGCACTTAAAGCAAGAGGCTTACGACTTCTCTTTTTATTACAGCTAACCTTAGACGCCATCGTCAATGAGAGCCAACTAGTTAATGAAAGAGTAAATGAGAGAGAGAATGTGATACAGAGTTGAGACAATGTAAGAACACAAACTGAACAGGTAGTGGACGATCACTTGGTCAGGTGAAGTAAATGCATATTAATATGTGTCTACTTTTAGTTCATTCATGTCCATTTGTAAGAGTTTGTAAAACATTTACTCAATGTTTTTTTATTATAATAATAATTACCTCACAATACAAATACTCTTATATTGTGTACAAGTTAGTTCAGAATAAACAAACAGCAACACACGATTTTTAGAGCGAATGAAGATGATGATGATGATAATAATAATAATAATAATAATAATAATAATAATAATAATAATAATAATAATAATATTATTAATATAATTATTATTATTATTATTAATATTGTATGAGAGTATAGTTTTACCAACGCTCTTATATGGGTGTGAAGCATGGGTGATGAATGTTGCAGCGAGGAGAAGGCTGGAGGCAGTGGAGATGTCATGTCTGAGGGCAATGTGTAGTGTGAATATAATGCAGAGAATTCGTAGTTTGGAAGTTAGGAGGAGGTGCGGGATTACCAAAACTGTTGTCCAGAGGGCTGAGGAAGGGTTGTTGAGGTGGTTCGGACATGTAGAGAGAATGGAGCGAAACAGAATGACTTCAAGAGTGTATCAGTCTGTAGTGGAAGGAAGGCGGGGTAGGGATCGGCCTAGGAAAGGTTGGAGGGAGGGGGTAAAGGAGGTTTTGTGTGCGAGGGGCTTGGACTTCCAGCAGGCATGCGTGAGCGTGTTTGATAGGAGTGAATGGAGACAAATGGTTTTTAATACTTGACGTGCTGTTGGAGTGTGAGCAAAGTAACATTTATGAAGAGATTCAGGGAAACCGGCAGGCCAGACTCGAGTCCTGCAGATGGGAAGTACAGTGCCTGCACTCTGAAGGAGGGGTGTTAATGTTGCAGTTTAAAAACTGTAGTGTAAAGCACCCTTCTGGCAAGACAGTGATGGAGTGAATGATGGTGAAAGTTTTTCTTTTTCGGGCCACCCTGCCTTGGTGGGAATCAGCCAGTGTGTTAATAATAATAAAATAAAATATTATTATTATTATTATTTATTATAAAAAGCACTAAACTCACAAGGGTCGTGAATTGCTATATATAGAGTAAAGGCATAGGAAAAGAATATTTTTCTACAGGTATCCCCCAGTTTGACTAGAGAAAATGTAATTCTTCCGACACTGCCTACACAGCTGCTTTGTAAACAAATCTCATATTTACGTCAATTTTTTTCTGTGAGTGTATGTATCATGTTTATATGCTATGTAATGGGTTTCATTTATAATTTTGAGGAAAATATCATAGATGGATTAATGAAAATGCCTATATTGATGTAAAATAAGACATTTAGTGTGCCCAAGAGTGATTATTATTAAGTAGTACATGTATTAGCGTCATGAGTAGAGAGAGACGTAGCGATTTTAATGTGTACCTGCACACCAGCACAGTGTGTAAGTATATTTAGGTACAGGTACACTTAAGTATAATTATCAGAGTACATATAAAATATGCAGTAACTTTAAAACACTTGAAATTTTGGAAAGTTTCCTGACATAGTAGATGAGGTCACAGAAAATGTAAACAAACCGGGTGGGGGGGCGCTGTATTTGAAAGACCGCTTGCCGTATAGCAAATTTTGGTCATAATTTGATATCGCCATATTAGCAGAACGCCGTAAAGCGGGGCCTTACTGTACACGCATGTGAGTGTGACCGAAGTGTAAGTAGAAGTAGCCATATGTACCTGAAATCTTGCATGTTTATGAGACAGAAAAAAGACACCAGCCATCCTACTAGCATGTACAACAATTACAAGCTTCCATTTTACACCCACTTGGCAGGACAGTAGTACCTCCCTGGGTGGTTGCTGACTACCAACCTACTACCTGGGGTGACTGCAGATATATGTATAAAAAAAGGGGAAAATATATGCAGTAGAAACTCTTTACAACTGTCTTTATAATATAGTAAATTCCAAATTGAACATCAATTGTAGAACTTTTTCCTTCATATTATGATGGTCCTTGGCAATTTTACACATTTATACAGTAAACTATTCTCATTTAGCATGACCCCATCAACAGTAAATTAGTCTCATTTAACATGGCCCATTATGGAGAAAATGGCTTAAGATGCAATTTAAATAGTCCAATTCCCAACAGAATGGTAATCAGATATTCACTATATGGCTAAAGGCACGATAACAAAATTTTTTTATACACGTAACAGAGGATCATCTGACTTGTGCTGTGAGCACACTTAGAGCAACACAGCATTTGAATGATTGTCAATGTCTTTCCTTGTCACCCTACCTTGACTGAGATGGCCACTGAGGAAGAAAAAAAATTGGTCATCTTTCATCAAGGTTGGGTGATCCAGAAAAAAAAGGAAATAGTTTCATAATCATTTGCTCAATCAGTATGTTGCCTGAAGTGAGAGAACATCACAATTCAGATGACATCCTAACCCCTCCTGTCCTTTCCACCTCCAGGACTCAAGTCCAGGTAACAGGTTTCCCTAAATTCCTCCATAATAATACTAATAAAATTACGCCAGTATTGACTGTTTGGTGTGACATCTAAACTGTCATGTATGAGTGCCTCTGCAAAGATAGTGATTATGTGTGAGTGACAGTCAAAGTGGGAGACAGCTGTCATGTTGAAAAAAAAAAAATAGGCCAAGCATTAAACCCAGAAATTCCTTCATAAGAGTTACTGTGCTCATGCTCTGACAGCATGTCATCCAAAATTCTTTGCATAACAAGAGACTTTCTACCAAGTACAGTTATCAGCCGTAATCCATTCCAGAAGCTCAGCCTAAAACTGAAATGGCCAAAACCTAAAATAATATTTCCCATAAAAATTCATGTAAATACAATTAATCCGTTCCAAAAAAAATTATCATAAAAAATAATTTAACAATTAAATCAGTATTACATACCTTTATTGAAAACTAATACTGGCTTCTGGAATGCCTGGTACACTCCCTGCATGCCTGCTACACTTCCTGCATGCCTGCTACACTTCCTGCATGCCTACTACACTCCCTGCATACCTGCTACACTTCCTGCATGCCTACTACACTCCCTGTATGCCTGCTGTATTTCCTGCATGCCTGCTACACTCCCTGCATGCCTGCTACACTTCCTGCATGCCTGCTACACTTCCTGCATGCCTGCTACACTCCCTGCATGCCTGCTACACTTCCTGCATGCCTGCTGTACTTCCTGCATGCCTGCTGTACTTCCTGCATGCCTGCTACACTCCTTGAATGCCTGTTACACTTCCTGCATGTCTGTTACACTCCCTGCATGCCTGCTACACTCTCTGCATGCCTGCTACACTTCCTGCATACCTGCTACACTTCCTGCATGCATGCTACACTTTCTGCATGCATGCTACACTTCCTGCATGCCTGCAACACTTTCTGCATGCATGCTACACTTCCTGCATGCCTGCTACACTTCCTGCATGCCTGCTACACTCTCTGCATGCCTGCTACACTTCACACTTAAATTCTATGGTGTTTCTTTCTTTACCAAAGGAACTTTACTAGGAACTTCTTTGGAGCCATGGTTACTTATTTCACAGTTGCACTGCAAAAATCCCACAAAAAACAATGGAAAACAAGCAAAATGTTTGGATGTATGAGCAGAAGCTTCCTCATGCACCAAGAGACACAGCCAAACTGACGTGCAAGCAGCCCCAGCTGGTGGACGGATGCGTCCAAAACGGCCAATCACCGAAATAACGGCTGATCACTGGGAGCCAATAACAGGAATGGCCAATAATCAAGGGTCCACTGTACTTATTAAAATTTTTATTTTGAATTAACCAAATAATTGCTATGATTTTATCTGCTTCACAGACATTTAATGTGTAAAAATACCAGTGAAAATAAGAAACAAAACCTAAGCACTCTCATGTGCTGACACATCAGATACATGTGTAAACACATGACAACACTCAGGTTTTATTTCCTGTTTTCATCATGGTATTTTTACACATTTGCAATCACACATTTTACTGTGATTTCTTCCATACATTTAATCTATTTTGTTGTGAATATCACTTATGTCTAATATATACTTTTTTCAACACATTGGCTGTCTCCCAATGAGGCAGGGTGATCCAAGAAACACTTTCACCATCATTCGACACTTTCACACATAATCACTGTCTTTGCAGAGGCACCAGATACGACAGTTTAGATGTCACTCCAACAGCCAATATCCCAAACCCCTCTTTTAAAGTGCAGGCTTATTTCCCACCACCAGAACTCAAGCCCAGATAACCTGTTTCCTTGAATCCCTTCACAAAATATTACTCTGCTCACACTCCAACAGCTTGTCACCATTCACTCCTATTTAACATGCTCACACATGCCTGCTGCATGTCCAAGCCTCTTGCATACAAAACATCTTTTACCCCTTTCCTCCATCCTTTCCTAGGATGATCCCCTACCCTTCCTCCCCTCCACTACAGATTTATACAGCCTCCAAGTCATCCTACTTTGCTCCATCCTCTCTAAATGATCAAACCACCTCAAGAACCCCTCTTCACCCCTCTAAATAACACTTTAAGTAATTCCACTCTTCCTCTTAATTTCCACACTATGAATTCTCTGCATAATATTTACACCACACATTGCCCTTAGACATGACATCACTACCTTCAGCCTCCTCCTTGCTGCAGCATTCACAACCCAAGCTTCACACCCATATAAGAGTGTTAGTACCACTATACTTTCACATGTTCCCTTCTTTGCCACCATGGATAATGTTTTTTGTCTCCACAGACACCTTAATGCACCACTCACCATTTTTACTTCATCAATTCCATCGTTCACCTCCTCCTTCATAAACCCATCTGCTGACAAATCTACTCCCAAATATCTAAACACATTCACTTCCTTCATACTCCTTCCCTCCAATGTGATATCTAATTTTTCTTTACCTAACTTGTATGATACCCTCATCACCTTACTCTTATCTATGTACACTTTCAACTTTCTTCCTTTACACACCCTCCCAAACTCGTCCACTAACCTTGGCAACTTCTCTTTAGAATCTCTCAAAAGTACAGCATCACCAGTAAAATGTAACTGTGTCAACTCCCATTTTGTAGTTGATTCCCCATAATTTCATCCCGCCTCTCTCCCCTACACCCTAGTACAGTGGACCCCCGGATTTCGTAGTCGTCGGATTTCATAATATTTGGAAATAGTAATGTTTTTTCATTAAAATATTGGCTCAGTGATCATCACTGAGCTTGGTAATTGTCATTCGTCCCGAATGCGTCCACACAGCAACAGCGGCCCGACACTCAGTGTGCCATTGTTTATCAGCCAGTGAGCACAATCCCATGCGTTTATACAATATATTCCGTATTATTCTGTTCTTTTTAGTGCTTGCAACTGCTAAATAAGCCACCATGGGCCCAAAGGAAGTTCCTAGTGCTAGCCAGCCCTTTGGTAAAGGGCTGAGAGAGAGGGGAGAATGTGCCGTCTTCGGTGATTCTGCGATATGTACAATACTAAAGCAGCACGAGTCAATAAAGGCTATAGCGCCAGCCAGCAATAAAGTGTAGCATTAACAATGTAGCAAGTAAGTTAAGCGATTAAACGATAGAAAAAGGACAACACGAAACTGACTCCTCCAATGTTGTTGGAGGTATATAGGGCAACACTGACAACACCACTGCCTCTGCTGCCGCATCACCACTACTATGTAAGGCTTATCTTTCAGTGGCCCTTATACACCCAACAACAAACAACACAGGAACACTACACCACTACTACACTACAATGTCATATTAAAGGACTATCTTGTCCTGTTTCTCAACACACTTCCATGCCGCCACCACAATTCCTAACATACGCTAGAAACAGACCTCTCTGGAACACTTTTTTGAGCGACAGGGGTCCAGTGACTCTCAAACTGGTCCTAGAGGCATTAAAAACAAAGAAGGGAAGTAACCCCAGAAAAGGACTTGGTACCTGAATCCCAAACAATAATAACTCCTCCAACCTCTCCCCTCCTCCCATCTTCCATACATCAAGAAGTCTTCAATAAAAGGTAAGTGTAATTTTATAATTGTTTTATTCTGCATGTCTCATTGTTTTCTGTGTAGGTAAATGTATATTTCATATAAACAAATTATTTTTTAAATACTTTTGGGTGTCTGGAACGGATTAATTGGATTTACATTATTTCTTATGGGAAAAATGAATTCGGAAATCGTACAGTGGAACCTCTACTTACGTGTTTAATCTGTTCCATGACCTTGCTCGCAACTGGATTTACTCGTTTGCAGAGTCAATTTTCCTCATTTAAATTAATTGAAATGGAATTAATTCGTTCCAGTGGAATTCGAGGCACAAGAAAATACTTAAATAATTTTCCTAATATCAACTCTACAGCTTATTTATCTATCACAATTCATGTAATATGACATAAACAATATTAACAACATAGAAACATGATATATACACTAGAATGAATAAAATATATGTCATTAGGTATGTGGCTAGTGGTGGTGACAGCAGCCATTGTTGTTGGGGTTTATAGGGCCACCACAGCAGCCATTCCTGCTCCTGACTACATGTGTAGAGAACCTAGGATAACCCAAAAAAGTCAGACAGAGTGACTTATAAGTGCTACACTCTTAATGCTACACTTAATTGCTACACTCTTAATGCTACAATTAATTGCTACACTCTTAATGCTACAATTAATTGCTACACTCTTAATGCTACACTTTGCCACTGCTGCTTAATGTTGTCTGCCACTGGTACCTCATGATATCTACCACTGCTGCTTCATGTTGCCTGTCACTGCTGCTTCATGTTGCCTGTCACTGCTGCTTCATGTTGTCTGTCACTGCTGCTTCATGTTGTCTGCCACTGCTACCTCATGTTGTCTGCCACTGCTGCTTCATTTTGTCTGCCACTGCTGCTTCATGATGTCTGCCACTGCTACCTCATGATGTCTACCACTGATGTCGCCAAAGAATCGAACATTTCTGCTATTTTGAGCTCAATTTCAAGGTACTTTTCATCGTGAAACCAATTAAAATCATATTTATTTTTGTAGTATATCTTCCATTTTATCACATGAGACCAAATAAAACAAGAATACAACCATAAAAACCATACGAAAATATACCGCTAAGAGGAGGCTAATGGCTGAGAAGTGAACTCCGTTATTTACGGTCCGATTTCCTTCATTTTTGGTGTACGTTAATAGGCATCGTTTCATCATACACTGCCCAAGTTTCAATAAGATAGTCCAACAAACAACTGAGATCCAATTCCCTAGATCAAGAGCAAGAGCCCCCCTCACCAGTGTCAATTAACCTCCCTTGAGTCCCGCTTGCATCTGGAAATTTTGCTCGTGTCTGGAAGCAAAAATTCAACTGAGCAGCTGCTCGTATCTGGAAAAACTCGCACGTGGATGCACTCGTAAGTAGAGGTTCCACTGTATTTACTTGTTTTACAACTTCATCTATAAATACACCTACCATCCGACTTACGACCGAGTTCGGTTCTGAGAAACCGGTCGTAAGTCGAAATGGTCGTAAGTAGAACTTTACTACTGAATATCAACAAAACATTTTTGTAATGACTATATTATTGTTTTATTTTGGTATTTCATATTTTACTTTACTTTTTATGTTGTTAGTACTGTATTTTATACTGTAAGTTTAGGATAAACACTGTGTACAACACAAATAAATGTTTATTTCCCAGAAATTTGGCATAAAAAACACGGTCGTAAGTCGAGTGGTCCTAAGTCGAGCAGGTCGTAAGTTGGATGGTAGGTGTATGTTAAACAACCATGGTGACATTACACATCCCTGTCTAAGGCCTACTTTTACTGGAAAGTAATCTCCCTCTCTTTTACACACCCTAACCTGAATCTCACTATCCTCATAAAAACTCTTTTCAGCATTTAGTATCTGATTACCTATTTGGGCATATATCTACTACATATTTTGGTGGTGTACATTTTGCAATCATAGCTTGTTTATGTAGGTCATATAAGTGTTTAACCCTTTGAGTGTTTCAGTCATATACATACATCTTCCTCCATGAGGAAGTGGAACAGAATTCTTCCTCCGTAAGCCATGCGTGTTGTAAGAGGCGACTAAAATGCCGGGAGCAAGGAGCTAGTAACCCCTTCTCCTGTATATATTACTAAATGTAAAAGGAGAAACTTTCGTTTTTCCTTTTGGGCCACCCCGCCTCGGTGGGATACAGCCGGTGTGTTGAAAGAAGAAAGAAGAACATACATCTTACGAACCATTGTGTTTAACGTATTAATGCGCCAAAATTCTAGCGGCTTCAAGTCAAGCACGAGAAAGCTGGTAGGCCCACATGTGATAGAATGGGTCTCCATGGTCAGTGTGCACCATATAAAAAAATCAGGGAGCCAGCTGTGCATTGTGGGAATGCCATTTCAGTAGTCCTTTTTCAGCATGCCTAGCCGTAAGAAATATAGTGGTCCCTCAATAATCGTAAGGCTCAATAGTCGTAATTTTCGATAATCGTAACGTTATTTTCGTCAAAACATTGGCTTGCAAATCGTCGTTTGTCCGGGACACGTACACATGGCTCCAAGCCACCTCGCCCTCCCTTCCCAGCCAGTGTGCCATTGTTTACCAATGAGTGACGGTCCCCTCGCTTGTTCATACGAAATATTTCATAATATTCCATTCATTTTAGTGCTTGCAAGTGGTAAATAAGCTACCATGGCTCCAAAGAAAGCTCCTAGTGCCAGGCCTTTGGTAAAGAACGTCAGAAATATGATTGAATTCAAGAAAAACATCATTGAACAATATGAAAGTGGCGTACGTGTGGCTGAACTGGCCAGGATGTATAACAAACCCCATATAACCATAGCTTCCATCATGGCCAAGAAAAAGGAAATCAAGGAAGCTGTTGTTGCAAAGGGGGTAAATATGCTGACAAAAGTGAGATCACCAGTGCTTGAAGATGTTGAGAAGTTATTACTGGTGTGGATAAACGAGAAACAATTAGCAGGAGATAATCTTATGAATTCAATTATTTGTGAAAAGGCTAGGTAGAAGCATGACAATCTCGTAAAGAAATTGCCTGCAACAAGTACTGATATTGGTGAATTTAAGGCCAGCAAAGGCTGGTTTGAGAGATTTAAGAACCGTAGTGGCATACACAGTGTGATAAGGCATGGCGAGGCAGTCAGTTCAGACAAAATTGCAGCTACAAAATTCCTAAGTGAATTCAGGGAGTACATAGAGGCTGAAGGACTGAAACCTGAGCAAGTGTTCAATTGTGACGAAACAGGCCTCTTTTCGAAGAAAATGCCAAAGAAGACCTACATTACTCAAGAGGAAAAGGGACTGCCAGGACACAAGCCTATGAAAGAGGCTGACGCTCATGTTCTGTGCTAATGCTAGTGGGGATTTCAAAGTGAAGACGTTACTAGTGTACCATTCTGAAAATCCCAGAGTGTTCAGAAAAAACAATGTCATGAAGAGTAAAATGTGTGTGTTTTGAAAAGCTAATAATAAGGCATGGGTCATGAGGGAAATTTTTGCCGACTGGTTCAATGAAGTGTTTGGCCCTAGTGTAAAGAATTACCTCCTAGAAAAGAAATTGGATCTCAAGTGCCTCCTGCTAATAGACAACGCACCTGCTCATCCTCCAAACATGGATGACCTAATTCTGGAGGAGTTTGGGTTCATCACGATAAAGTTCTTGCCCCCTAATACCACTCCTCTCCTCCAGCCAATGGGCCAGCAGATCATTTTAAACTTTAAAAAACTCTACATCAAAGTAATGTTTCAAAGGCACTTTAATGTGACCTCAGACACTCAATTGACCCTAAGAGAGTTTTGGAAAGATCACATCAGTATCCTCAATTGCATAAGCCTTATAGGTAAGGCTTGGGAGGGAGTGACTACCAGGACTTTGAACTCTGCTTGGAGAAAATTGTGGCCAGATTGTGTCCACAAGAGGGATTTTGAAGGGTTTGGGGCTGACCCTGATGAACTATGACAGTTGTGAGATCTATTGTGGCATTGGGGAGTTCCATGGGGTTGGATGTGAGTTTGGAGGATGTGGAAGAGTTGGTGGAGGACCACAGCAAAGAGCTAACCACTGAGGAGCTGCAAGAGCTTCAGCAGGAACAGCAACAGACCACAGCTCAGAATACTGCTGCAGAGGAGGAGGAAGAGAGATGGAAGAAGTTGCCTTCTTCAGAAATTAAGGAGATTTTTGAAATGTGGGGTAAGATGGAAAGATTTATGGAGAAACATCACCCTGACAAGGCTGTTGCAAGCCATGATGGCAAGATGTACAGTGACAAAGTCTTGGCCCATTTTAGGGAAGTTTTAAAGAATCGCCAGAAACAGAGCTCTCTGAACACTTTTTTTGCGAGACAGGACTCCAGTGACTCTCAAGCTGGTCCTAGTGGCATTAAGAAACAGAGAAGAAAAGTAGCCCCAGAAAAGCACATGGTACCCAAGGTGTTGATGGAAGGGGATTCCCCTTCCAAACAGTAACTAATCCAATCTCTCTCCTCCTCCAGTCTTCCATACACTAAGAAGAATCGCCAATAAAGGTAAGTGTTATGCTGTTAAAGTTTCATTCATAATGTCCCATTGTATTGTTTACGTACATCTATATTTCATGTAAAAAAAATTTTTGTTTTAATACTTCTGGGTGTCAGGAACGGATTAATTGCATTCTTTTTTTTTTTTTTTCAACAAGTCGGCCGTCTCCCACTGAGGCAGGGTGACCCAAAAAAGAAAGAAAATCCCCAAAAAGAAAATACTTTCATCATCATTCAACACTTTCACCACACTCACACATTATCACTGTTTTTGCAGAGGTGCTCAGAATACAACAGTTTAGAAGCATATACGTATAAAGATACACAACATATCCCTCCAAACTGCCAATATCCCAAACCCCTCCTTTAAAGTGCAGGCATTGTACTTCCCATTTCCAGGACTCAAGTCCGACTATATGAAAATAACCGGTTTCCCTGAATCCCTTCACTAAATATTACCCTGCTCACACTCCAACAGATCGTCAGGTCCCAAGTATCATTCGTCTCCATTCACTCCTATCTAACACGCTCATGCACGCATTATTTTTTATGGGAAAAATAGATTTGAAAATCGTCAATTTCGATAATAGTCACACTTCCAGGAACGGATTAATTATGAAAAATGAGGGACCACTGTATGTGACTCCCTGGCGAATCTGGGACTCTTCTCTTCCCAAGTGATGCTCTAACACAGATGGAAGTGTCAGTGAAGATCAATTTCATGGTTTTGAGAAGTGTGACCCAAAGCAATGCCCAGGATGTCAGAAGAAAGAAAGAAAGGAAGGAGAAGGAAGGAAGGGGAAGGAAAGAGAAGGGAGAAGGAGAAGGAAGGAAGGAGAAGGAAGAAAAAAAGAAGAAATAGAAAGATAATTACTAGGAGGATGGAGGGGAAGCAAGCATCCGACCCCATTGTTTTGACAGGTGGTAGGGGGAGTGAGTAATGAGACAATATGTCATTTTGACAGCTGCTGGACCCTGACTCAGCACATTTAGAAGTCTACACACACACACACACACACACACACACACACACACACACATACAATGAAAGTGTCTAGTGACTATACATGTGAATATATATTATAGAAACCAGAAGGAAGGAAGGAAGGAAGGAAGGAAGGAAGGAAGGAAAGAATGAAGAAAGAAAGAAAGGTAGGTAGGAATGATGACACAGGAACATTTACCTAGGATAACTACCTAACACAACTGCCTGCTACTACTTTGAAGAACACTGCTCAGACCAGGTGTTTTGTCTGTGCACATACAAAAAAAAAAAAGGCCCACAAAAAAGCAGAGACACTCGTTTTATGTGTGAGAAGTGTAAAACACCATTGTGTATTAAACCATGTTTCAAAGAGTTCCACAAGCTGCAGAACTTCTAGGAACATGTCCAGTGACTGTACATTTGTATATATATTATAGAACAATAGTAATAAAAAATTTTTTGTATTATTTGTTTGTCTAAACAAGTTTTGTAAACAATATATTGATAATTATGTTTGTGCACTTATTGTGTTGTATACAACGAGTGTACATATGTACATTGCACCTTACTTTGGTCTCACAGGCCACATAAGTTATGTGAAAAAATAAAATAGTGAAAAAAAAAAACAAGAAACCTTCCAATGCAAGTACACCAAAGTTTACCGGGTGAGCGGCATTTGCCGCTGTTGCCAAACGCGGCTCATTTTCTGCCAACTTTACTCCTCTATATCTCGGTAAGTACTGATCGCAAAAAAAAAATTTTGGGCTTAAAACAATCGGAAAATTAATCTTAACATTTTCATAAGAAATAATCATTTTTTTTTTTTAATATTCTTTGACACCAGGAGACACTTCAGGATTAGGGTTGCGACAGGCAAAGGGTTAATAATATACAGTAATCTAACCAATATGTATTATTTATATACAAATTCAATGAATTCCGGCATACATATTTTAAAAAGCCGATAGAGTAATGTACTGTAAAAAATAAATTATGTAGTATAATTACCCTAAGTTCTATATGGAATGTGCAAAATATATAGAAACACTAACATGTACTTGCTTCCAATTCTGTTTAATAAAAAAAACATGTATTTCATTGCACAAAGAAAATGTAAATACAAACAAAAAGAACAAAGTAAATGATCATAAACCACGTAAAGAAAACCGCTGACAGAGACAAAGCCAATCTTTTATATGCAAAGATAAAAAACAAAAATTAGAGAAAGATGTGAAAGGAGGAAGATAAATCAAGATGCTCACAAAATGCATAAATGATTTCAATATTAAAGTTCAGTCATAAAGAATATTTACTAAGATGAGCAATGACTGAAAAGACGGGCAGTACTAATTAAACAAGACCAATATAAGGAGAAAGGAGCAAAAATAAGGCAATGTATAGAAGAGAAAAAAAAAAGATACTAAGAAAGGAGAAAAGCAAAACAGTTTTTTTGAAGTATGAGAGACCATCCTAGCAGTAGGTGGACAAATACATGGCACTTCCAGAGTGAAGCACAGTGGTGGTGTATGTCACACTGTGCAGTACACTCTTTGTGAAGTACCATGGTGATTTTCTGTGCAATCAGTCATTCCACTGAATCTAGACAGTTTTTTTTGTCATGTTGTCAGTGTGTTATTGTGACTTTTTTTTTTGTCTACCAGAATGGAATCTTAAATTTAAAAGAAAAAAAAACAGAGAGCAAGAGAGAGAGTGAGAGAGATTGTTTCAAGCTCGGAAAAATGGCAAATGAAACTTGCAAAATGCTTCAGCCAGCATTTGGCAGTGAAGAAATAAGTTAAACAACTCAGAGCAGGACAAAAGTCAGTTTAGGATGACGAATGCTCTGGTCATCCATCAACGTCAAAAACAGATGCCAACACTGTAAAAGTGAGGAAGGCTATTTATGTACAAAGATCATCATAAGAGTATCCATGACATTGCAAGTGCTGTGGGAATTTCTTATGGATAATGTCAAGGCATTCTGACTGAAAATGAAACATGAAGTAAATGGCTGCAAAATTTTTGCCCTGCTTGCTGAGTGAAGACCAAAAAGACATTGTTTTCTAGCCAAAAACAACATGTTGGTCAGCCCCTGCACTCCCAACTCCCCCAGATCTAGCCCCCAATGACAGCTTTCTCTTTCCAAAAATAAAAATGGACCTCAAGAGGTAGTATTTTAATGACTTAGAAAATATTCAAGCAGAAATGTAGGACATGCTAGATGCCAATAGGAAATAAAAGTTCCAGAATTTTTTCAAGTGGCAGAGATGATGAGATCAGTGTATAGCTTCCCAGGAAGTGTACTTTGAAAGAGACAATTTCAACTAGGTGATGAGGAAAGCCTATATTTTTTTCACAGCAGTCCAGGAACTTTTTGATTGAACCTCATAGATAAAATTCAGACAGAACAAAGTACAGAACATTGGCAGTGGCTCAAAAAAAAAAAAAAAAAAATAACAACATGTAAAACACTGACTTATATGATAATCACTGCAACCTGCCCTACCTTACCATCATTTGACAACTGTTTCTGACCACTAAATAAGACCCCTTTTTTTCAGCTCCCTCTGTATTAGGACAGAAGCACTCATGGCAAACTGTTTCTTTTATAAATGTCCTGAACTGTCCACAAGTGCCTATGCATATCTTACCATGTCATTAAAACTGGTCTACCCTTGCCAATGCCTGCAGTGTCAAGCATTCTCTGGCCTTGACCAATAATCCAGCCTATCCTACTATCTCTATTATTGTTATATTTATGGGGAAGTGCTGATCAAGTAGAGGGGTCAAATTGTGTCTGGAGAAAGAGAGATATGGTTTCATCCTAGAAAGAGAAGGGTAGCTCATATTCCTTGGACCAAAAGCACTCCACCAGCCTCAAGCAATCCCATTAAAGGAGTATTTTTTCTAGAAGCCTAATTAATTCCTTTACAGATTTCAATAAACCTCCTGAGTTTCATCAGATACAATGTCTCCAATCTTTGCTATTTTATTAAAAAATGTACACACGTAAACATGCAGGCAGAAACACAAACACACAGGGTGAAGAACTTCTTGGTATTATACAGGAAGAAGGGGATGAAAACAGCAGGAACAAACTGAAAAGTAAAAGCCAGCTGACACATAGGTCATCACTAAACCAGACTTACATGATCCCACCAGCACTCGGAGAAGTTAGGTAACTGGTGTTCTAGTGTGTACTCCAGGATCTCAAACATGACTGAGATAACCCAGCACAGCCACCAGTCACGCAGCAACAGTGTCTTCATCCACCACCCAAAGAAATGTAGTGGCACAAATAGATCTAGCTTGTCCTGAAAAAATTTAATTATGTTCATTAATTTGAGATAAATATTATTTATTGGAAAAAAATTACTTTGGTAATAGAATTCATCACTTACATAATACATCTCTAAAAGAATGGTGGCAAGAGATACAGTGTTTGAACTCTGGAGAGAAGGGGGTGTTACATTTCAGAGGCTCATCTGAACTGTGATGTCCACACATCTCTGGTAAGACAGCTATTAATGAATAATGTTGAAAGTTTTTTCTTATTTTGGGTCACCCTACCTTAGAGAGAGACAGCCATTGCATTCAAAAATATTATTTTATCTTAAAGAAAATGTGAGCAAACAATACAGATTTTGTGAGAAGCTCAGAGCATACACAGCATTTATGAAAAACTAACTAATATTGTACTAAATCTACTAATGCTATAATATAAGTGGTTGTGGAGCAGTTTAAGCTTATGAGCTTATATTAAGTACTGTTACACATTTGACTGTGTAATATAAAAAAAAAGTCCTGGCTCCTAGAGGGTAAACAGCCTGCCTAGTTTAAGGGTATTTATATTATTTAAAATAGAAAAAGAAACCACTCCAGGGCCAGCTTGTACCTTCACATTGAATGTGGAGACAATATTAAATTTATTATAAGGAAGGACACAAAGTGAACATAGATAAGAGTAAGGTGATGAGGGTATCAAATGATTTAGATAAAGAAAAATTGGATATCACTTTGGAGAGGAGCATGGAAGAAGTGAATGTTTTCAGATATTTGGGAGTTGATGTGTCAGCAGATGGGTTTGAAGGATGAAGTTAACCATAGAATTGATGAGGGAAAAAATGTGAGTGGTGCAATGAGGTACATGTGGAGACAAAAAAAAAAAACATTATCAATGGAGGCAAAGAAGGGAACGTATGAAAATATAGTGATACCAACACTCTTACATGGGTGTGAAGCTTGGATTGTAAATGCTGCAGCGAGAAGGCGGTTGGAGGCAGTGGAGATGTCCTGTCTAAGGGCAATGTGTGGTGTAAATATTATGCAGAGAATTCAAAGTGTGGAAATTAGGAGAAGATAGGAGAAGGTGTGGAGTTAATAAATGTATTAGTCAGAGGACTGAAGAGGGGTTGTTGAGGTGGTTTGGTCATTTAGAGAGAATGGCTCAAAGCAGAATGACATGGAGAGAGTACAAATCTGTAGGGGAAGGAAGGCGGGGTAGGGGTCGTCCTCAAAAAGGTTGGAGGGAGAGGGTAAAAGAGGTTTTTGTGGGCGAGGGGCTTGGACTTCCAGCAAACGTGCATGAGCCTGTCAGATAGAAGTGAATGGAGACAAATAGCTTTTGGAACCTGACAAGCTGTTGGAGTGTGAGCAGGGTAATAATTAGTGAAGGGATTCAGGGAAACCGGTTATTTTTATATAGCCGGACTTGAGTTCTGGAAATGGGAAGGTCAATGCCTGCACTTTAAAGGAGGGGTTTGGGATACTGGCAGTTTGGAGGGATGTGTAATAGGACAGTACATATATAATTGGGGCCCTGATATTATATTCTATGTGGTAAATAGTAAAGTTTTTTATATTATTTCAGGTCAAATTTTATATTCTAAATTATATATACTTCTAAGCTGTTGTATCTGGGCACCTCTGAAAAAACAGTGATTATGTATGAGTGAGGTGAAAGTGTTGAATGATGATTTAAGTATTTTCGTTTTGGGGATTTTCTTTCTTTTTGGGTCACCCTGCCTAGGTGGGAGATGGCCAACTTGTTGAAAAAAAAAAAAATATACAGTAGGGCCCCGCTTTATGGTGTTTCGCCTCATGGCGTTCCGTTAATACGGCGGTGTCAAATTATGACCAAAATTTGCTATACGACAAGCACATCTTTTATGTCAGGAAACTTTCCAAAATTTCAAGTGTTTTAAAGTTACTGCATATTTTATATGTACATACTCTGATAATTATACTTATGTGTACCTGTACCTAAATATACTTACACACTGTGCTGGTGTGCAGGTACACATTAAAATTGCTAAGAGTGTCTCTACTCATGATGCCAATACTACGTAATAATAATCACTCTTGGGCACACTATATGTCTTATTTTACATTAATATAGGCAATTTCATTAATCCATCTATGATATTTTCCTCAAAATTATATATGAAACCTGTTACATAGCATATAAACATGATACATACACTCACAGAATAAAAATTGACGTAAATATGAGATTTGTTTACAAAGCGGCTGTGTAGGTAGTGTAGGAAGAATTACGTTTTCTCTAGTCAAACTGGGGGATAACTGTAGAAAAATATTCTTTTTGTATGCCTTCACTCTATATATAGCAATTCATGACCCTTGTGGGTTTAGTGCTTTTTATCATAATAATAATGATAATACTGTAATAATAATAATATCTTCATTCACTCTAAAAATCGTGTGTTGCTGTTTGTTTATTCTGAACTAACTTGTACAACTTGTACACAATGTAAGAGTATTTGTATTGTGAGGTAATTATTATTAAAATAAAAAAATATTGAGTAAATGTTTTACAAATTCTTACAAATGGACATGAATGAACTAAAAGTAGACACATATTAATACGCATTTATTTCGCCTGACCAAGTGATCGTCCACTACCTGTTCAGTTTGTGTTCTTACATTGTCTCAACTCTGTATCTCGTTCTTTCTCTCGTTTACTCTTTCGTTAACTAGTTGGCTCTCATTGATGATGTCATCTAAGGTTAGCTGTGATAAAAAGAGAAGTCGTAAGCCTCTTGCTTTAAGTGCCAAGTTAGAGGATGATGGTGTGCCATTCTGATTTTATTCAATAAACACCCTGCCACTCACCTCTCACACATTAATATTAATATTTTAAGGTAAGTAATAAGTGTACTCTGTGTGTATATTACCTTTATTGTGTTTTTAATACCTATTTCTATTGCTAACCTAATATAAGTTAGTGTAAATTTGTTGTCTGGCATTTATTGCATATTTTATGTGCTCTGTTAAAAATAATTGTGGAGCTGTGTGGTAGCCGGGTGGAGGGACAACATTACGTTTTCTCTGCTCAGCCACAGAGAAAACGTGTATGAATCTGTGTTTGGCCCAGCCACTCCCCCACTCCGCTTTTGTTTACAATTTTCGGCATGAATTATTCATTACTTCTACCTTCGTTTATGATGGCATCTAAAGGTAGTTGTTAGAAAAGATTAAATTCAGTGAACACGGTATGTCGATGTTAAGGTGATCATCACAAAGTATGAAACTGGAGAGTGTGTCTCTGAGCTGGTCATCGCTACTATCTTGGCCAACAGAAAAGCAATCAAGGAAGCTGTTGTTGTGAAAGGTGCAAGTATGTTTTCAATACACAGATCGCAAGTAGTTGAAGATGTTGAGAGACTGTTATTGGTGTGGATAAACGAAAAACAGATATCAGGAGTTAGCATCTCTGAAGTGACCATATGTGAAAAGGCAAGGCAGTTGCATTATGATTTAATTAAATAAATGCCTTCAACTAGTGGTGATGTGAGTGAATTTAAGGCCAGCAAAGGTTGGTTTGAGAGATTTAAGAATCATAGTGGCATACACAGTGTGATAAGACATGGTGAGGCTGCCAATTCGGACCAAAAAGGGGCTGAATTTTTTTTTTTTTAACAAGTTGGTCATCTCCCACAGAGGCAGGGTGACCCAAAAAGAAAAAATCCCCAAAAAGAAAATACTTTCATCATCATTCAACACTTTCACCACACTCACACATAATCACTGTTTTTGCAGAGGTGCTCAGAATACAACAGTTTAGAAGTATATACGTGTAAAGATACACAACATAGCCCTCAAAACTGCCAATATCCCAAACCCCTCCTTTAAAGTGCAGGCATTGTACTTCTCATTTCCAGGACTCAAGTCCGGTTATAGAAAATAACCAGTTTCCCTGAATCCATTCACTAAATATTACCCTGCTCACACTCCAACAGCTCGTCAGGTCCCAAATACCATTCGTCTCCATTCACTCCTATCTAACACGCTCACACACGCTTGCTGGAAGTCCAAGCCCCTCGCCAACAAAACCTCCTTTACCCCCTCCCTCCAACCTTTTCAAGGACGACCCCTACCCCACCTTTCTTCCCCTACAGATTTATACACTCTCCATGTCATTCTACTTTGATCCATTCTCTCTAAATGACCAAACCACGTCAACAACCCCTCTTCAGCCCTCTGACTAACATTTTTATTAACTCCACACCTTCTCCCAATTTCCACACTCCAAATTTTCTGCATAATATTTACACCACACACCTTAGACAGGACATCTCCACTGCCTCCAACCGCCGCCTCACTGCAGCATTTACAACCCAAGCTTCACACCCATACAAGAGTGTTGGCTGAAAAATATGCGAAGGAATTCAAGGAGTACACAGAGGCTGAAGGACTGAAACCCCAACAAGTGTTTAATTGTGACGAAACAGGCCTGTTTTGGAAGAAAATGCCAAACAGGACCTACATTACACAGGAGGAAAAAGCACTCCCAGGACACAAGCCTATGTAAGACAGGCTAACCTCACTGTTGTGTAGTTATGCTAGTGGGGATTGCAAAGTGAAGCCTCTACTCGTGTATTACTCTGAAGCTCCCAGTGTTTTCAGGAAAAAAACAATGTCCTCAAGGCTAATTTGTGTGTGATGTGGAGGGCAAACAGTAAGGCATGGGTCACTAGGGACTTTTTCTATGACTGGTTTCACCATGTGTTTGGCCCCACTGTGAAAAATTACCTCCTGGAAAATAAATTGGACCTTAAATGCCTTCTGGTATTAGACAATGCTCCTGGTCATCCTTCAGACCTGGCAGAGTGAATTTTGGGGGACTTGAGTTTCATAAAAGTGAGGTTTTTGCCTCCTAATACCACTCCTCTCCTGCAGCCCATGGGCCAGCAGGTCATTTCAAACTTCAAAAAACTACACAAAAGTTATGTTTCACAAGTGCTTTGAAGTGACCTCAGACACTCGACTGACCCTAAGAGAGTTTTGGAAAGATCACTTTAGTATCCTTAATTGCATAAACCTTACAGGTAAGGCTTGGGAGGGAGTGACTAAGAGAACATTGAACTCTGCTTGGAGGAAATTGTGGCCAGAATGTGTAGAAGAGAGGGATTTTGAAGGGTTTGGGGCTAACCCTGAGAAGCCTATGCCAGTTGTGTAATCTACTGTGGCATTTGGGAAGTCCTTGGGGTTGGAGGCTAATGGGGAGGATGTGGAAGAGTTGGTGAAGGATGACGAAGAACTAACCACTGATGAGCTGTGTTGCGAGTAAGGAATTTAGAGGAATTTTTATTCCTTGGAAGTTTATGAAGAACTTCAGAATTTGACCTATTCCAAAAAAATTTACCCTCTCAGGCAACAAATGGGGGCTTGTCCGGTATATGAACCTGGGACCTCCTGCATAAGATTATGGTATTTTCTGATCATAACCCATTAACATATATTAATTCTATGAAATCAAAGAACACCCGGATCCTCAGGTGGGCTCTGAGGATCCTGCCTTATTTGATTAGTATTCAACACATAAGTGGAACCCTTAACGTAATTGCTGACTCCCTTTCTCGTCCTTGAAAAGTACTTTAAGTATGAGTTAAGATAATAAGTTCTCTTACAGCCTAATTTATATACACCTACCATGCGGCTTACGACCTGCTCGACATACGTCCACTCGACTTACAACCGTGCATCTGGCAGCTGGGCTGGGCCGGCTGATGCACACCACTGTACAATATTTGACAATACTCGTGGCGGCAATGCGTCATGCAGGCAGCTGTTTGAGTAACCCTGCCCTATCACCAGCATCATACTGTATTAACTGTACTAACTGTACAGTAAATTTCACGATGGCCCCTAAGAGGAAATCTGAATCTTGCACTGGAGATTGTGGCAAGAAAGGCTCTTACTCTCAAACTCTCTATCTGCTTTCACTGTTGCACATAAACCTGTCTGTATCTGTCTGCCTGTATATCTGTGTAACTCTGTGTGTCTGTTTATGTCTGTCTACCTGTGTGTCTGTCTACTTGTGTGTCTTTATGTCTACCTGTGTGTGTCTCTGTCTACCTGTCTGTCTGTCTTTCTACCTGTGTGTGTCTGTCTTTCTGTCTACCTGTGTGCCTGTCTCTGTCTACCTGTGTCTTTCTGTCTACCTGTGTCTGTCTTTCTGTCTGCTTGTCTGTCTCAGAGCCACTCATTAGAGTGTAACTGGTCTTGAACATGCCATATTAATAATGATAATAACACAATAATCACTGAGGCACATTAAATGTGTATAAAATGTTGATATAGACATTTTGCTTAATCCATCTATGATTTCTTTTTCAAAATTATATAATAAACATGCTACATAACATATAAACATATAAATTAACAAATATGAGATGTTTTTCTGGTCGGCTTGACAGTATGAACAGGAATCATTCGTGTCCGGGCTGGCAACAACAACAACGTTTGTTTACATAACTCGCCAACCTTCTACACTCTCATTCGTTTATTCATTTAATCTTGTTTACTCACCTCTAACTCTACATTAAGACTACAGATATTTTAAGATAAGTAATGAGTGGACACAATTATTATATTATAGTTTAATAATAATATTTTTATTAATATTAGTACATGTATTATTGTAATAATAATAATAATAATAATAATTATTATTATTATTATTATTATTTAAGCCAGCCCGTAATGCTATGCATAGTATACTGCTCTTAATACCTCTGTATGTGTGCTCAAATTTTTAAATAAATAAATAAATAAATAAATAAAATAAATTTAGGGCACTGGAGCACAGATCCATGTATAGCACTTTGTCTGGATTTTTTGGGTTACCCTAGGTAATTTATACTATGTATGATAACTTCACTTATGTGTACCTGTGAGAGAGAGAGAAAGATAGAGAGAGAAAGATAGAGAGAGAGAGAGAGAGAGAGAGAGAGAGAGAAAGAGAGAGAGAGAAAGAGAAAGAGAGAGAAAGAAAGAGAGAGAGAGAGAAAGAGAGAGAGAGTGAGTGAGAGAAAGAGAGAGAGATACACAGAGAGAGAGATACAGAGAAAGAGAGACAGAGAGAGAGAGATACAGAGAAAGAGAGACAGAGAGAGAGAGATACAGAGAAAGAGAGATACAGAGAGAGAGAGAGAGATACAGAGAGAGAGAGAGAGAGATACAGAGAGAGAGAGAGAGAGAGAGAGAGAGAGATACAGAGAGAGAGAGATACAGAGAGAGAGAGATACAGAGAGAGAGAGATACAGAGAGAGAGAGATACAGAGAGAGAGAGATACAGAGAGAGAGATACAGAGAGAAATACAGAGAGAGAGATACAGAGAGAAATACAGAGAGAGAGATACAGAGAGAAATACAGAGAGAGAGAAAAATACAGAGAGAGAGAGAGAAATACAGAGAGAGAGACACAGTGAGAGACAGCCACATTCAGTCAGCCACCCACCCACCCGCCCACTCACCAGGCCACTCGCCCACCCACCCGGCCAGCCAGCCAGCCAGCTACGTATTACACATGTTCCAGAGCTGTTTCTCTTTACTTAGGGTATAGGTTATACTACATTCTGGCAGGATGACACTACCAGTGGTATTCTCCCATACCACTGTGTCGACAATACATAAAGATAACAGCAACAGATGATACTGTATGTGATGTAAAATTTACAATACAGTTCACTACCATGTATACATTATATACAGTACATAAATAATTAAAATATAACAACAGAAGTAAATTATAGTAAAAAGAATGAAATAATGATTGTACATTACAGTACTATGTAGGTAGTTTATATAGGAAAGGTTTGACATTATGCCCTACCCAGTATGTTGGCAATTTTCAAAGATTCGACTTACGTCCATTTTGACTTACGACCGGTTGGTCGGAACCAAGCTTGGTTGTAAGTCGATGGTAGGTGTATATCTTTCTTTTAAGATGTTCTTTTATATTGGCAGTATGTGATTGTAATGAGAACCATTTCATTAATAAGACCGAGTATTGAGTTAAGATTCAACATGGGTTGAGGCTTGACAGTCTTACGTCACCCTGTTACTTCATCTTACGGAAACTCCAACTCTCGATTTGGGATGAATGCCACAAGATATAGTTCATAGGTATATGAAGATCCTATGTAAGTTCAATTGTTATTAGACACGGATTTTACTTGAGTTTTGGCCATTCTACAGAAAGAAGGTTAACAAAGAAAGTCTGTTTAAAAAAGGCTATATTTGAAGCACTAAAATGTTGCTGCCATGGACTTCTCCCCTAGACAATGGCCAACCTAGCAACTGATATCCCATCAAGGATCAGAAGCCCAATGTTACACACTCCATATCGCAACAAGCTGCAAGAGCATCTGCAACAGCAAGAGTCCACAACTGAGGAAACTGCTTCAGAGGAGGGGAGAGAGAAATTGAGGAAGTTGCCTTTTTCAAAGATTAACCTTTTAACTGTTTCGGTTGTATTTATACATCTTATGAGCCACCGTGTTTGACGTATATATACTTATAAATTCTAGCGGCTTCAAATCAAGCAGAAAGCTGTGTGTGGTCAGTGTGTACCACAAAAAAAAATCCTGCAGCATGCAGTGCATAATGAGAAAAAAAACTAGACTTTTTTTTAATTAAAATGCTGACTTTGTGCTCTATCTTCATATAGTATTAATGGTTTTATTCTCGTTTTCTTGGTCTCATCTGATAGAAAGGAGAACATATTGTAGAAATAGAGGTGATTTTGATTGGTTTTACTATGAAAAGAACCTTGAAATGGAGCTCAAAGTAGGGGAAATGTTTGATTTTTGCCGATCTTCAAAAGTAAACAAATGATGCCATTTTCCAATAAGTGTCCAAGTAGCCATTCTAATATGCAGTCATGAATGGGTTGACATTATTTATACAATTATTACAATATTGCAGTAGTCTGCATAACAGTAAATCTTCTATTTTTTGTTTGAATAAAAATTCAAAATAGAAAGCAAGAGTAATATCAGAGGGGACTGGAGACGTAACTGATTAACAAAGAAAATGTTATTTTAGAGCCAGGAATGTTTGCATTGTTCATTCTGGACCCTATTTAGAAATTTTCATATTTAATTTTCGTGAAATTGGCCAAATTGCAAATTTCTGACCATGTTATTGGGTAGTTGAAATTGGTAAATGGGCAGTTTCTTGTACTCAATCGATAGAAAAAATGGAGTTCTAAAGAAATAGCTACGAGTTTGGTCGACTGGAACAATGGAATTAGCAGAAAATAGGGCTCAAAGTGGGCAAAATTGCCGATTCGTAAATATAGCCGAGGTCGCTAATTTCGCGAGTGTAATTCCGTCAGTTTTCCATCAAATTTTGTTCTTTTGGGGTCATTACAATCAGGAAAAGATTCTCTATCATTTCATAAGAAAAAATATATTTTTTTTTTTTTTGGAAATTTTGCGACACCAGGAGACACCTCAGGATTTGGGGTTGTGACAGTCAAGGGGTTAAGGAAATTTATGCAAAGTGGGTTGACATCCAAACCTTTATTGGAGAAAATCACCCTAACACGGCTATTTCAAGCCATGCTGGTGACTATTACAATGACAAGTGTTGTGGCCCATTTTAGGAAAATCTTAAAGGAACACGAGGTACAGAGCTCTATGGACAGATTTTGGTGCGACAGAGGTCCAGTGACTCTCAAGTTGATCCTAGTGGCATTAAAAAACAAAGAAGGGAAGTAACCCCAGAAAAGGACTTGCTACCTCAAGTCCTCATGGAAGGGGATTCTCCTTCCAAAAAATAATAGCATCCATCATCTCCCCTCCTCCTCCCATCCCATCACTCATCGCCACATCCTCAATAAAGGGAAGTGTCCTTTATTCTTCATTACACAATATACATATGTATACATGTATGTATTGTGCATCTATCATCCTGTTTTTGTGTAGGAAAATGTATATTTCAGGTGGTAAATTTTTTTTTTTCATACTTTTGGGTGTCTTGAACAGATTAATTTGATTTCCATTATTTCTTATGGGGAAAATTAATTCAATTAACAATAATTTCATCTAACGATGAGCTCTCTGGAATGGATTAATATCGTTGGTCGAGGGTCCACTGTATTCTCGGTCCCTTATTATTCCTATGCTACGTTAACGACATGTCTATCAGTGTCAAGTGCAAACTTCTACTGTATGCAGATGACAGTGCTCTCTTAGTGTCAGGTAAAGACCCACAAGATATGGCTAATGTATTAACACTAGAACTGAAGTCCTACAGCAAATGGTTAGTAGACAACAAACTATCATTACACCTCGGGAAAACTGAAGCCATTCTCTTTGGCACGAAACATAAACTGAGAAAGGTAAATAATTTTAATGTCCAGTGTAATGGGGAGCCCATCACTTCAGTTTCCTCAGTAAAATATCTGGGAATCCCCTTTGACCCATGCATGTCAGGAGAATTGATAGGAAACAGTATAGTAATGAAAGCGAATGCCAGACTGAAATTCCTCTATAGACAAGCACAGTGTCTACCTACTGAGGCTCGCAGGACCATATGTCTAGCCCTTATACAATGTCATATGGATTACGCTTGCTCTTCATGGTACTCTGCCTTGACAAAAAAATTGAAAGATAGACTGTAAATCACCCAGAACAAAATAGTAAAATTCATCCTGGTCCAAGAGAGCATGTAGGCCAGGATGAATTACAGCAGTTGGATATGCTGAATATTGAAGACAGAGTAAAACAACTGAAGCTAAATCATGTTTACAAAATTGCTCACAAACAGTGTCCTGAATATCTTGCTGCCAATTTTGTCAAGGTTGGGAACCAAAGCAATCATAGTACTAGGAGGAGAGAACACAAATTTGTAGTACCCACAGTCAGTGGCCAGACTTCAAATGCCCTTTTATTGTACAGCAATAAAGGAATGGAACAGACTGCCTGCACATGTCAAAGCCAGTCATAGCATGAACCAGTTCAAGAAGAGTGCCAAAAGGTGTCTGATGAATGTAGCTACAGAAAGGGAAGGGAATGATTTTTTATTTTTTTTTTAGCTAACACACGTGTAATTTTACCTTATTCTTAGTAATGACCCTCGTATTGTAGATAGTCTAAATGACCCTCATGTAGTAGATAGGCTCAGGTTAGGGTGTGTAGAAGAGAGGGAGAATACTTCCCGGTAAAAGTAGGTCTTAGACAGGGATGTGTAGGGTGTTTGGGAGAGGGGTGGGATTAAATTATGGGGAATCAAATTCAAAATGGGAATTGACACAGTTATTTTTTGCTGATGATACTGTGCTTATGGGAGATTCTAAAGAAAAATTGCAAAGGTTAGTGGATGAGTTTGAGAATGTGTGTAAAGGTAGAAAGTTGAAAGTGAACATAGAAAAGAGTAAGGTGATGAGGGTATCAAATGATTTAGATAAAGAAAAATTGGATATCAAATTGGGGAGGAGTATGGAAGAAGTGAATGTTTTCAGATACTTGGGAGTTGACGTGTCGGCGGATGGATTTATGAAGGATGAGGTTAATCATAGAATTGATGAGGGAAAAAAGGTGAGTGGTGCGCTGAGGTATATGTGGAGTCAAAAAACGTTATCTATGGAGGCAAAGAAGGGAATGCATGAAAGTATAGTAGTACCAACACTCTTATATGGATGTGAAGCTTGGGTGGTAAATGCAGCAGCAAGGAGACGGTTGGAGGCAGTGGAGATGTCCTGTCTAAGGGCAATGTGTGGTGTAAATATTATGCAGAAAATTCGGAGTGCGGAAATTAGGAGAAGGTGTGGAGTTAATAAAAGCATTAGTCAGAGGGCAGAAGAGGGGTTGTTGAGGTGGTTTGGTCATTTAGAGAGAATGGATCAAAGTAGAATGACATGGAAAGCATATAAATCTATAGGGGAAGGAAGGAGGGGTAGGGGTCGTCCTCGAAAGGGTTGGAAAGAGGGGGTAAAGGAGGTTTTGTGGGCTAGGGGCTTGGACTTCCAGCAAGCGTGCATGAGCATGTTAAATAGGAGTGAATGGAGGCGAATGATACTTGGGACCTGACGATCTGTTGGAGTGTGAGCAGGGTAATATTTAGTGAAGGGATTCAGGGAAACCGGTTATGTTCATATAGTCGGACTTGAGTCCTGGAAATGGGAAGTACAATGCCTGCACTTTAAAGGAGGGGTTTGGGATATTGGCAGTTTGGAGGGATATGTTGTGTATCTTTATACGTATATGCTTCTAAGCTGTTGTATTCTGAGCACCTCTGCAAAAGCAGTGATAATGTGTGAGTGTGGTGAAAGTGTTGAATGATGATGAAAGTATTTTCTTTTTGGGGATTTTCTTTCTTTTTTGGGTCACCCTGCCTCGGTGGGAGACGGCCGACTTGTTGAAAAAAAAAAAAATATCCAAAACATTGCAGGGACATAAATAATTTGTATATATTCCAAGACAATAGTAAATTTTGGATATGTAGAAGATTATTATTATTGATGATGACGATGACGATGACGAGGAGGAGGAGGAGGAGGAGGAGGAGGAGGAGGTAATATGTTCCCTTGAAGCTTGAAAAACGAAGTCCACCCCTGACAGTGACATGATAAGATGAGATAACAATAAACTTACGCTTAACACTGACAAAACCTACTATATTATGTTTGGTAGCAGAGCAGGATATGCACAAATTAACATTAAGATCGACAACACTCTAATTACCAGACATAATGAGGGCAAATTCCTAGGCCTATACCTTGACAACAACCTGAATTTCAGCACCCATATCCAACACATAACCAAAAAAGTATCCAAAACGGTTGGGATCCTCTCCAAGATACGATACTACGTGCCGCAAAATGCCCTTCTCACACTATACCACTCACTTATTTATCCATACCTCACCTATGCTATTTGTGCTTGGGGATCAACTGCAGCAACACACCTAAAGCTAATAATAACCCAACAAAAAGCTGCAGTAAGAATAATCACTAAATCCCATCCCTGGCAACACACCGCCCCACTCTTCATAGATCTAAACTTACTCCCTGTTCAGTACATCCACACTTACTACTGTGCAATCTACATCTACAGGACTTTAAACTCCAATATCAACCTTGACCTAAAACGCTTTCTTGATAGTTGTGACAGAACCCACAGGCATAACACCAGACACAAACATCTCTACGACATTCCCCATGTCTGACTAAACCTTTACAAAAATTCAATGTATGTCAAAGGCCCTAAAATCTGGAACACCCTACCTGAGAACTCTAGAACTGCAGACACATTCATCACCTTCAAAACTACCATTAGAAAACATCTTAGCTCCCTGATAAACCCCATCAACTAACTACACGAATACCACCTGGTGGTTCACACTTACACTCACTCACCCATTTGACCATAAACAGAAATATTAATCTCAATCTTAAAATAATGAATCCTATGTTACTCCAATACTGAAACTATGTACTGTGCGAAAACAAAAGCATTCACATTGCTAAACTCACAAACTAGTATTTAGTCACTTAGCCATAATACCAACTTACCTCATAATTTGTAATATTTTAAAATAAAGAATTAAACTAAGTCTGCCCGAAATGCCTAGCCATGCTAGGCATTCTAGTGGTACACTCTGTAATCATTATTTAACTACATGTAAACCACACAACAACCAAATTCTGTAAATTCAACATTGTAATCTTTATAGAGAATAAACTTTGAATTGAATTGAATTTGAACTGATAAGAGCTGACGTTTGATGAGGATACACATACACGAGGGTGGGGGAGGGTGCAGCTGATAAGAAAAGATTAGAGGTGATATTTGATGAGAATGCCCTCACTTTGTTTTCGCTGGTACACAAACATGTCTGTCTATTTGTCTGTCTGTCAAGCTCCCTGTTTATCTGTCTACCTGTCTAGCTCTCTGTCTCAGAGAGAGCCACAAGACTGAGTCGTCATCACGTTTACTCACATCTTCAAGCAGAGTATAGCACTTTGTCTGGATTTTTTGGGTTATCCTAGGTAATTTACACTATGTATACTTGTATTTATGTGTACCTGTGAGACAGAGATAGACAGACAGATAGAAAGAGAGACAGATTGAAAGAGATACACAGACAAAGACAGAGACAGACACAGATAGACAGAGGAAGACAGAGATAGACAGAGATAGTGATACAGAGATAGACAGACCCTAAACTTGGGGTTAACATCACTTTCCTCTTAAAAGAGGAGTGTTAATATGACATTACATCAGTGAATCCTTGGTGTTTGCTTCACTGTTTGCTCTAGCTGGCGCTTCCACAAGGTACTAAGAGGTCCCAGATTTTTTTGGTGCCGCGCACACTGTGTTAGGACTCATTCTATGCTGACAAGGCAACTCAGGCCAATCGTGCCAAATTTGAAGGCAGGAAAAATAAAACGTATATATACATTTGGGGCGCTACGCGTAAGAACGTATATATACATTTGGACCGTTTAAGGGTTAAAGAAAAACAAGGGATTATTTTTTACTATTAACACATTGGCCGTTTCCCACTAATGTAGGATGGCCCGAAAAAGAAAAACTTTCACCATCATTCATCCCATCACTGTCTTGCCAGAGGCACACTTACATTACAGTTATAAAACTGCAACATTAACATCCCTCCTTCAGAGTGCAGGCATTGTATTTCCCATCTCCAGGACTCAAGTCTGGCTTGCAGGTTTCCCTGAATCCCTCCAACAGCATGTCAAGTCCTTAAAGACTATTTGTTTCCATTTGTTCCTATCTAACATGCTCATACATGCTTGCTGGAAGTCCAAGCCCCTGGCACACAAAACCTCCTTTACTCCCCTCCCTCTAACCTTTCCAAGGCCAACCTCTACCCTACCTTCCCTCCACTACAGAGATATACTCTCAAAGGCATTCTATTTCCTTCCATCCTCTCTACATATCTGAATCACCTCAACAACCCCTCCTCAGCCCTCTAGATAAAAGTTTTGGTAATCCTGCACCTCCTCCTAATTTCCAAACTACGAATTCTCTGCATTATATTTACATCACACATTGCCCTCAGACACAACATCTCCACTGTCTCCAGCCTTCTACTTATCACAACATTCAGCACCCATGCATCGCACCAATGTAAGAGCGTTGGTATAACTATACTCTCATACATTACCTTCTTTGCTTCTATGGATAAAGTTCTTTGTCTCTATGGGAGGATAGATGGGCTAGTGAGAGTAGTATAGGCAATGGGGTCGAAGATGTATAGGGTAGGTTTAAATATGCAGTGCTAAAGTGTTCAGCAGAAGTTTGTGGTTACAGGAAAGTGGGTTAGGGAGGGAAGAAGAGCAACTGGTGGAATGATAATGTAAGCAGAGCAGTAAGAGAGAAAAAGTTATCATATGAGAGGCTTTTACAAAGCAGAAGTGATGCAATGAGGGAGGAATATATGGAGAGAAAAAGAGGTTAAGAGAGTGGTGAAGCAATGTAAAAAGAGAGCAAATGAGAGAGTGTTTGAGATGTTATCAACAAATTTTGTTGAAAATAAGAAAAAGTTTTGGGGTGAGATTAATAAGTCGAGGAAGCCTAGGGAATGAATGGATTTGATAGTTAAAAATAGGAGAGGAGAGTTAGTAAATACAGAATTAGAGGTATTGGGAAGATGGAGGGAGTATTTTGAGGAATTGTTAAATGTTGATAAAGATAGGGAAGCTGTGATTTCGTGTATAATGCAAGGAGGAATAACATCTTGTAGGAGTAAGGAAGAGCGAGTTGTGAGTGTGGGGGAAGTTCGTGAGGCAGTAGGTAGAATGAAAGGGGGTAAGGTAGCTGGGACTGATGGGATAAAGACAGATATGTTAACCCTTTCAGGGATGCTCCCATATATGTATGGCTTGATAGCTAGTGTTGGTCCCGTATTTATATGCCAAAATTCAAGAGCCTTCAAATTTGGTGGAAGAAAGCTGGTAGGCCTACATATGAAACAATGGGTCTGCATGCTCAGTGTGCGCAATATAAAAAAAATTCTGCTGCACGCAGTGCATAACGAGAAAAAAAAAACTTTGACCATGTTTTTGGTTTAAAACAGCGACTTCACAGTGTATGTATTTTCGTATAGTATTTATGGTTGTATTCTTGTTTTTCTGGTCTCATTTGATGGAATGGAAGATATTTTACAGAAATAGAGATGATTTTGATTGGTTTCACGATGAAAAGTACCTTGAAATTGAGCTCAAAGTAGCAGAAATGTTCGATTTTTGCTGATGTTCAAGAATAAACAAATCCCGCCACGTGTCCAATACACGTCAACTCTTGAGTCTAATATTCTTTCACAAGTGCACTGATATTGTTGTACAGGTCCTCCATCACAAATCCGGCATCATTGGGACCTGTAGTGTGCCGGATTACTGAGTTTGCTGAATTACAGAGTGGTTAAGTTAGAATACACTTAATAAAATTAACAAACTTGACTTACACAGTTCATTGAACATCGGCAAAAA